>NW_006282396.1:706493-716077 GCF_000327345.1 Myotis davidii
TTTCCACAGAGAGGAAGGGAGAGAGATAGAGAGTCAGAAACATCGATGAGAGAGAAACATCGATCACCCGCCTCCTGCTCATCCCCCACTGGGGATGTGCCCGCAACCCAGGCACATGCCCCTGACCAGAACTGAACCTGGGACCCTTCAGTCCGCAGGCCGACGCTCCATCCACTGAGCCAAACTGGTTTCGGCAAAAAAGAAATAATTTTTAAAAGTTAAACTTTGAAAGCACAAAGATGAAATATATAGCGTTATAGTTTATCATGGGTCACGCAGATATTACAAGGTATTATATTGCGAGGTAGATTTTACAAGCCAGGAGGCCTGGATTCCCCAGCTTTTGTCACCTGGCAGTGGTGACAAAGACTTAGCTCACCCTGACTGGTGTGACACAGTTGGTTGGAGCGTTATCCCGTATTCCAAAAGGGGGCAGGCTCAATTCCCAGTCAGGGCACATACCCAGGTTTCAGGTTCAATCCCCGTTGGGGCGCATGCAGGGGGCAACTGATAGATGTTTCTGTCTCACATTGATGTTTCTCTCTCCCTCCCTTCCTCTCTAAATTTTTTTTTAAAAAGTCTTAGCTCAATTGCCTTACTTCTGGGGACTCTTCCTGCCAAACCGGTATAAAATGCCATCTCCGAGGGTTCCCCCAGTCCACTGGAGCTCACCCCCCACTTCTTCCCAGGAATCACCATATGGTATTGTGATGGTTTTCTCATAGAGCACTCTGCACCCTTGTGGTGGATGAATCCGACTCCTTGCTCCCAGGTCTACTTTGCATGTTGAATAAATGAATGACTCAACCCGCTCGTGTGTTGTTTACTATGTCCTTGCCCTTCAGTGTCCTCATCATTAAAACCGGGATCAATGCGCCCATCGAGAGTTGCCCTAAGGGTTAAACGAACGCTCTGTGCACTCGCTGCACAGCAGGATGGAGATCCGTGGTCTGCACCAGGAGGCACATCTGACAACCAGACCTGGAGTCCATGCCACACCTTCTCCCTCCAGCCCATTCTCTGGCTGTTCACTAATACAGAAAGTTTCCTTTAAAAATCATTTTGCCCACGCAGGGAAGAGGAGCTGTGTGTACAGTATTTTGTTCTGTTAAATTAGAATATGGTGGTCCTTCAGCCACCAGCTGACCTACAAGGTCCTCCCCAGAGGGTGGTCTAAACAGGCCCAAACTTCGTTCTCCCAAAGCCCAGACTGGATTCTCCCCACAGCAACATTTTGAGCAACACAACTGTTTTCTTTTATTATTATTTTGTACCTTTCTAAATTCTCACACAAGGATATGTTTCTATGATCTTTAGAAGAAGGGGAATGGAGAGAGAGAGAGAGAGAGAGAGAGAGAGAGAGAGAGAGAGAGAGAGAGAGAGAGAGAGAGAGAGCGCTGTCAGCTGCCTTCTGTATAAATGCTGACCGGGGATCAAACCTGCAACTTTTTGGCGTACAGAACGATGCTCCAACCAGCAGAGCCACCGGCCAGGGCTATTTTTATTATCCTATATAATAAAAAGCTAATATACTAATTGTCCTCTCAACCAGGAGTTCGACAGGGAGTTCGACCAGGGGGCGGGGCGGCTGGCCAACCTCCCACGTCCCCTCCCACCAGCCGGCTAAGCAGATCAGCCCCAATCTATCAGGGCAGGCTGGCCAGACCCCACCTGCGCATGAATTGGTGCACCGGGCCTCTAGTTTTGAATAAAAATCCTTCTAAACTGTCTTATAAATGACTACAGTAATGCAAACAGTTTTGTTAACATTTTGTGTCCAATTAGGTTCACTATGTTTTCTTTGGGGGGGGGGCGGAGGCGGGCTCCAGTGGACTGGGGGAAACATGTTAACTTCAGATACAAATTTTAATGATAGCTAGCATTTATTTTTGTTACTTACTATGCTGCAGAAGCCATTCTGAACTTTGTATATATATTTGCTTATTAATTCTTCATAACAACTATAGGAGACGGGTGCTCTTTTTATCCCCATTTTTTAGGTGAGAAAATCGAGGCTCAGAGAAGTTAAGTGAGATGCCCAAGGTCACAAAGCACAACATATAAACCCCAGCACCATCGCTCTGGAGCCCACGTGCTTGACACCACCTACAGCTGTCCAGGCAACGCTACACAAAGAGCTCGTGGTGAAAAGAAGAGCTGAGTGTGAACTGTGTGTCACTTCTTATTCTGTTACCCAATGAGCACACACATAGTATAGAATATAGAACATATTGAAAATAAAACAGAAAAAAGGAGGGACACTAAATCTGCCCACGGTGTGAATACTCCTCCCTTGCTCATAATATCCAGAATAATGGAGCTATTATGCACATTAGGAAAGCCATCAACTGGTGCTTAGGTGACAGTGAAGCAACTGTGATAAGAGGTTGCTGCTGAGGAGAGTGTGTAAAGGGTGCATTAGGATTGTAGTCAGATCACACTAAATAAGGACTGTGTGTCTCATACAGTCACAGAGCACCACGGAGGGGCCTGGCTCACCCCCGTATGTACCCTTATGATCATCCTTTAAGTGCCCTAAAGTTCTCTATTCCCTCCCTCCCTGAGAATTCTCTCCCAGTGTCTGCATGACACACTTTTCTCTGAGCTGCTGCTTTTCCTAATCTCTCAGATGTGAATGAGGATTTAAAAGCCACTGGGATGCTCAAGGCTGTACCACAGCACAGGGATCACTCCTACCCTGCACTCAGGCTTCTCCCTGCTCTCAAGCTGCCAGGCATTTGCTTTTGCTCACTCACTCATTCTTTCACTCATTTATTCATTCACTCGGTGAATATTTATTGAGTAACTACCGTATACCAGACCCTTAGTCCTCTAGGACCTGAGACCTAATGGAAGAGGGACACATTAGAAGGGTATTACAGCCCAGCCGGTGTGGCTCAGTGGTTGAGTGTCGACCTATGAACTAGGAGGTCACATGCAAGCTTGGTCCCCAGTAGGGGGTGTGCAGGAGGCAGCTGATCAATGATTCTCATCATTAATGTTTCTCTCTCTCTCTCTCTCTCTCCCTCTCCCATCCTCTCTGAAATCAATAAAAAATAAATAAATAAAAGGGTATTACAATGATAATTGTACCGAAGCAAGTTGTGAAGGAAGAAAAGAGGCAGCTATGAGAAAGACTTGCAGAGGAGATGGGTAAGATTTAGACAAGACGGGTAAGACCTCAAGAATGGGAGCGAGATGAGGAAAGGATGGACATTATTGCAGGCAGAGGAGCATCAAACAAAAGGCCGCATTTGTGGCTCTCCGCACCATCACTGTGGCTACTGAGAAGGAGGAACTTGTCAAGAAATGCACCCAGAATAGCAGGCAGGGGCAGGCGCAGATGTGGATGGCGCAGGGCCCCAGACAGGACGTGGGGTTTTCTCCTGACTGCAACCCACAGCCAGTGAAAGGATGTGAGGCAGGAAGGAGCATGAGAGGGAAATAACTAACTATCCGTGCCCTCGAGGAATTCCCAACACTATGATTAGGTTACGAGCTTCAAAACTTTAATTTAGCTTTGGTTAGAATGATGAGATGAAAGATCACACTGATATTTTACTAGAGGGCTTGTGAAGCTATAATCAAGTTGATAGCTACTTTAGAATTCCGAGTTCTCTGGCTATCACCCTTCTAAGTAAAGATAAGAATGAGCAGGGGAGGGAGTGATCATGGTCTGGGCCTTACAGGGACAGAATGAACGGACTACACCAGCCAAATAGGGAAAGGTCTTTCTTAAATGTAAGCGGGCATACGTTGTTTCTTACTGGCATAAATTACTATTTCTTTCCTCACTGTTTACTGGCAAGGATCATAGAAGCTTCATGGTGTAGTACATGCACTACAAAGCCTTTATTTTTCACAATACTCACACCTCAGATACGCGACATTGCCCTTGTTTTCTTAGCCCCATTCATTGGCAATCCAGCCCATGGCCCCCATCTGGCCTGCCCCGTCTCCGTATGGCCATGTGTATTAACCAAGCCTTCTGCTCTGTGCTCTGACGTTTTGGCTTCTGGGGCCTTGAGGACCCCACCCAGGGTTAGCCAATTCCTTGTCTTATTGCATTTCACAAATGTTGCATTTTTTACGAATTGAAGACCAGACCCTCCATAAGCAAAAAGATTATGACTTGCTTTATTGTGATACCCCCTTTATGACATTTATGGACATTATTGCAGGCAGAGGAGCAACAAACAAAAGGCCGCATTTGTGGCTCTCCAGACCATCACTGTGGCTGGGAGGAACTTGACAAGAGATGCACCCAGTGGTCTGGAACCAAACCCAAAACATCTCTGGGGTATGCCTATGGTTTGTGATCTCTGCCATACCCTAGATGACGTGGTAGTTATTTGATTTGCTCATTGAAGCTATGAACATGTGTACATTCACCTACTGTTCTCTGTGTGGGGTATAGGTCTGCTGTGGTCTGAAAGCTTCAGAACCTCTGGGTGTGGTTTTCTTCCTAGTGTCTACCCATAACTGAGTTTCCAATGTTTGATATTTTTTAAAAAATAATCCTCACTAAGAACATTTTACGCTGTGACTCAGAACACCCACATAGATAAGGGAAACAAATTTTATGAAACATTACTCATCTTTATACTGTGTGGCTCACTTAAATGGTTTCCCCTTCTTCTCCCGTTTCAGAATATACTGCTTATCATCTACTGTTTACACCACCCATTCGTGAGTCAATGTGCACATCTCAATAAACGTCACCATCCAACAGATTTAAATCCAAACAACACAAAATGTTTCTCTTCTGCACAGTGTACTGATGAGAACAAACAGAGAAATAGATAGTAGCAATCAAACACAAGCAGAATACAGATTTAAAACAATGCTCTAAGAGCAAACAGGAAAAAGAGGTAATTTAAAAAAAATTTTTTTTTACAGAGAAAAAAAGGAAGAGAGAGGACAAACAACAACATTGATTTGTTGTTCCACTTATTTATGCATTCACTGGTTGCTTCTTGGATATGCCCTGACTGGTGATTGAGCCCACAACCTTGGTGTATTGGGTCTATGCTCCAACTAACTGAGCTACCGGCCAGGACTAGTTTTTCTTCGTGGAGTTCTTGGGTAGGGTTTCATAGAGCAAGTAAGATCTGAACCGAGTCTTGAAGGATTGTCGGGAAATCATTGGTAGAGAAGCAAGAGAAAGGCGGGATTCACTCCCTTTCAGAAACCTATGCTCTATAACAGAACCTCCTGGAGGCTGAGGACTGGTTTTACTCGATTGTTTATTTCCAGTTCTTAGCATGTGTGACACCAGTAGGTCTCACTAAGTGCTTGGTCTGGGTTCCCACAGTAATTACCCCAGGACTTATTTGGGCCCAACCCTATCCGCCACTAAATTATGTAGATTTGAGATTCTATGTCCCTCCCCCACCCCCTTTTCATCACTTTTCACTTCCCTTAATGTCTATTTTTCTTTTAATTCCTGCAATTCACTTTTGTTAAAGGCACACTGTGAGTAATGTTTGAAATTGAAATCTCAAATTGGTTTTTACTGCTCTATCTGCCAGATTTAGTTCTTAAGAAATTCGCCCGACAGGACCCACCAGCCAAAGACACACTGTATCACTGTTAGTCTTCCAGCTCGGGTCCCTTTGTCGGGTCTACCATTTCCAGCCTCAAGGACCCAGCACCATGACATAAAGCCTAGAGGCCAGGCAGGGCTGCCTGCTCCATGCTTCCTTTCCTTGTCCTCTACCCGCTCCGGGCCCACTTGCCTCACCCTCTTACTACACTGAAGCCAAGAGGGAACCTATGGCCCTCTACCTCCTGACACGGACACTCACCAGGCTCTGTCCTGCACACTATGCTGTGCGAAGTCAGGTGCCCTCTCCAAGATTCCCGCAGATTCCTCATGGTCTCTTTGTCTCATGGTCTCTTTTAAATATAGTTTAAAAATATGTATTTTATTGATTTTTCACAGAGAGGAAGAGAGATGGGTAGAAAGTTAGAAACATCGATCAGCTGCCTCTTGCACACCTCCTACTGGGGATGTGCCCAAAACCAAGGTACATGCCGTTGGCCAGAATCGAACCTGGGACCTTTCAGTCCGCAGGCCGACGCTCTATCCACTGAGCCAAACCAGTCAGGGCTCTCCAAGAAATCTAGATATCACTGTGTTTATGTCCCATGATGGACTCTTTTCTCTGCCTCATTTCCATGATTTGCCATCTACCCCTACCTCAAGCCCATCCACAGGGCTTCTCCCGAAGTTTGGGGTGATGGAGAGGGCTTACATGACCTCATTTCTAGGTGTTCTCTTCCTAAATATTACCGATTTTTCAGATTTTTTAGGTCAGACATGAGTCTCTCTTCAGGCATGCCTTAAGAATCAATAACTTGCTTTATTATGTAGGTAATTTTAGAGTTCCCCTTCTTTCTAGTTCTGGCCCTCTCTCTGCCTGTCCCAAACGCATCCCTATTGGGAAAAATGCAATATTCCCAATAGGTCCCTCCATTTCAGTGGTGTACCATGGGAGTGATGGAGATGAGATTGGGTGCAAGCAATCAGAGAGTGCCCTGTTGGTAACGAATTTAAAAAAAAACAAGAATACACCTAACTAAATGTTGGTCTGCTTTCTATTATCATCATGCACCAGCAATTGTAAAAAATGTCAATGATAAAATACTCCTCTTGAGGCAAGGGAGGAGTGGGGTCTGGATGAAAGAAGATGAATGGAGTAGCCGAAGATCACATAGGCATAGCTCATAGGCACAGACAACAGGGTGGTCATGACCGGAGGGAAGGGGGATTGAGGTTTGGGTGGAAGTGGGGATGAGGACACATGTTATAGTATCAACAATAAAAAAAAAATACTCTTCTCTACTGGGCATGCTCCACTGTTACCCTTGTCCCCGCCCCCCACCCTGCCCCCACCTTGGTAAACACTGCTCCGCTTAGGAACCCAAAGTGGGCAGGCACCTTGAAATGTCCACGTTTCCATCATCTCTGCCAGGGAGTCGCCTTTTCTAAGCATACGGGACGTCCTCCTTCTTGTCATTCTTTCTTCCCTTGGCTTCTATGCGACCACTCGCTCCTGGTCTTTCCCCCTTGACTCTGCCTACACTTCCTTTGTCTTTTGCCAAAATTGCCCATCTCCTTCCCTGAACAAGGCAGGAAGCAGCATTCTTAGTTTATTCTAAAGATCCAGTTACATGAGCAACTCTGGCCCGAGCTTCGCCATGCCAGTGCAGCTGAAGAAACAAGAGAGAAGCACCATGTTCCAGAGAGGATTCCCAGCCCCGGGAGGAGACATGCATCCTAAG
Organism: Myotis davidii; assembly: GCF_000327345.1. Lineage (NCBI taxonomy): Eukaryota > Metazoa > Chordata > Mammalia > Chiroptera > Vespertilionidae > Myotis > Myotis davidii. The sequence goes on from NW_006282396.1 coordinate 713,781, forward strand.
AAGCAGCGTGAGGTGAGCAAGAAAGACAGAGAGTGGGTGTGTGTGTGTGTGTGGGGGGTGCGTGGGGCAGTGGGGGCGAAGCAAGGCTGTCCTTTGTGATGTGAGTGAAGCCGGCTCTCCTGAGGTCTGCTGTGGACACATGCTACACAAGAATCTTGTGCAGGACCTTAGGAATGAGAAAAGAGATAGCAAATACTCCATGATAGAATTACATTACTCCATAGCGCAGTGGGAGATGTGAGTGATTTACATAGAGAGGGTGGTGGGTTTCCAGGTCATAACGGCAAAAGGGACCAAGGGGAAGCCCAGGAGCAGGTGAGCAGCCACACAGCAGCCTGGGGGTCTCCCTCCTGCGCTTACCTTGATGTGGTACCGTGTGCGTCCTCCGAACACGAGCTGCTCCTCGGTGGTGCCCAATCTCACACAGGGACGGTTAAGGACACGCAGGAAGCCTGGCCTGCCCAGCCATGGTTTAATCCGCGGGCTGCCTCCTGGCTCAGTGTCCAGCAAGGGTTTTTGTGAGAGGCCAGTGTGTGAAGAGCATCTCCAGCACCGTGGACAGGGCCAGAGTCAGGGCCCACTGGCCACACCTGGGGAAGTAACAGGTGTTGCAGGTATCCCGGAGGGAACAGGAACAGGGAAAATTCAGCTCTTGTCTCGCGTGGGCTTACAGGTGGAGGGAAAGGCTGGACACCCACACAGTGGGCACTAACAAGGCGAGGTTCATTGTCTTCCACTCTGGAGTGGAAGTCTTCAAACCCGCCTTACCCTCCATGAAGTGTCTCATTCGGGGAGACAGAGGCAGCGGCCACTTTGACCCAACATGAAGTGGGAATCTGAGGTCTTTCTAAAAGTGGGTCCTCAGCACCCACTCTCTGTCCACTCCAATGCCTCTCTAGGGTGCTAAATCCCATGCCAGGTGGCCTCAGCCACACCTCTCTGCCTCTATTCCTCCACCCTGTCACCAGAGTCTGGGCATTATAGCATTGGCCCCTGGTTGGCATATGACGTCACCAAATACCCTGCTCCAGTGAGGTTGAGAGCTTCAGCCAACCGCAGAATCCCCGAGTGACAGAAGGGCTGCTAGGCCACAGGAGGGAAATATCCTATTTCTTTGGGCACCCTACCAAGGGAGAGAAAACTAACACAAAAAAAAGATGAAAATCACACAGGATGAGGGTGTTTATGTAGGTATGAGAAGACTATTTGAAAACTCTGAGTATGAGGAGTCCTTGAGAAGGCACAAAGTCCAGAAACCATGAAGGAAAAGATTGCCATACTCTCCAAGTCCTCACTTAACATCTTCGCTAAGTCCCGGACTCTAAGTGAAATGATGTATAACAGGACCAGTTTCATCACAGGAAAACTGATGTAAACAAGAGTCAAGTTCCTACAGCATCTCATTGAACATGATAACCAAACGTCGTTGAACAATATAACGTTATTCGAGGACTTCAGTATCTTTCAGAGAATCTCCTAGGGCTCCCATGGAAGCCTTATTTCCTCAGGCAACACATTCTACTCAGCAGGGATCCCAGCTGAAGCAGAAAGTGTGAGTGGAGTGTGATCCTTTATGTCTGTTCTTTCTTTATTTGCAGTCAACCTCCAGTGACCTCTTGTTGCTTATAGTTTTCAGCTAGTATGTTGTTTCCTTCCACATCTGTAATTCTTTTTCCAGACCTCATTCAGGAAACAAGGGAGTCATGTGGCCATCTCCTGATGAATAAGCACAGATGTTCCAGGTTTTTCCCCATTAATTAGTATTGCTGTGCAGCATTAAGAAAACAAGACCTGTCCGTGTTTCAGGGAGAAATTTCAGTCCTGAAATTCATGTAAAAAATATAGTTTTATCTAGATTTCACTTTGATTCTGTTCGGAGACCCAACACCATCAGCACTGCCACTAATTCCCTAGGAAGAGTGGAAATTTAATCCCAGAATATTGTGGCTCTTCTCTGCCCCCCTCACAGCTCTCAGTCTCCTCTGTGCCATTGAGAATTAACCATCAATTGTCCACAGACTTATCACTGCCTGCTCACTGGTATCAAGTGTCCTAAGATCTCTCTGGAGTCCAAAGTGCTTTGTTAAATTTGCATAGTGTAATGATAATTATATTTTTCCAGTGGGGGTGGGGGTGGAGAATGGGAGAACTCTCCCATCAACAAAATATAAATAGACTTCCCAGTTCTAACAGGCAAATGGCAGGTGCTGAAGACTACGCTTTCAGGGTCCACTGTTCATCCTGTTACTAGAGGCGTGTCTGAACAGAGCAGAGCAAGGGGCATTAGAAACCCGAGG
>NW_006282396.1:716120-736241 GCF_000327345.1 Myotis davidii
GTGGGCGAGTTGCCACCTGGTGGACCTCTGCCTTTCTGTTGAAAATTGTTCTTTTCTTTCAGATGTAACTGCTTGCATTTTGTTCTTCATTCTCATGGTTGTTTCATTTCCGGTCAAGGGAAAGGGTAACATCTGGTTATATTCCTTTATTTCAATTTCTTGTTTGGTGTATTTTGTAACAAAACCCTCACAAAGGTAAAGTAAAGGTTGAACTCCTCATTCATACTCTTTACCAAAATTTCCTTTGTCAGGGAAAGCAGGTTTTATTTTTAAAGTAGCTTTTTGTTAAATTCTCACCCACGGATATGTTTTTTGTTTTTAGTTGATTTTTTTTTTTTTTTTCTGAGAGGGAGAGAGAAACATTGACATGAGAAACATTGATTGGTTGCCTCCTGTACACGCCCTGAATGGGAATCGAACCCGCACCCTTTTGGTGTATGGGATGATGCTCCAACCAACCAAGCCACTGGGCCAGGGGCATTCGGCTTATTTTTATATAACAGTATGTAATACTGTTCTTTGTGTGTGTGTGTGTGTGTGTGTGTGTGTAATACTGTTTTATTTTTGAATCAACATCTCACTGAATGTCCACATCAGTACATGTGTATGTAATGACCGTTTTTATCTCCTCATAGAACCTTGAATTCTATCCTCAAAACATGGCCTTCTTCCCAGGCTGATGTCAGAGTTCGTGCATCTGCAGGATGGCAACGGCGAGTGTGGGGGAGGCTGCGGAGGTTGGTTGATTTTTGAGAACTTGATTTTCATCCCATGGAGAGCGTTAAACTGGAAGAGACAAGGGCTCGGGATGCATTCTATACTGTCCTTCTAGCTCTCTATGTGGAGGACTGACAGGACTTGGAGGGAAGTGGAGGCAGGAAGAGCCAGAAGGCAGTTGCAGTGGTTAGCAGTGATTCCGAGGGGAAATGATGGTGACCTAGATTAAAGTTGTAGATGGAAGAATAAGAAAAGATAAGGATTCTCAAGATATTTCATGGTACCAGATATAGTTTTTAGAAACTATACAAGAAAAAAAAAAAAAGCACGCCTATTTTGTCCCTTAGCAGTTGCCATAGGGCCGTAGAAGGCCGCGATCTCGCACTGGTTGCTGGGAGTTGTAGTTTCTACCTGTGCCAGCAGGCATGGCGGCCTCCATGGCGGGAGGATGTGGAGTAGCAATGGGTCTAGCCCGGAGCGTTGGAGCCGTCAGGGCGCTGCGCCCTGCGCCGACCTCCGTCGCCCGCTGTAAGTGGAGTGAGGCTTGAGAGCCGGGGCGCACAAGGAGTGCAGGGCCAGGCGGGAGTAGGCGAGACGTGAGGTCTGGGGCGACCTTGGGGGAGGGCCCTCGTGGGAACGGGAGCTGGGGGTGCTGACAGGGTCCCGGGAGCTCAGGACGGGCCGGCGGAGTCGTGACCCCTGTGTGTGTCCCCCCAGGCGCCCGCGCGGGGCCGGGCCGGCAGCAGAGCACTGGACCTTCGCAGCCCGACGCGTTCAAGCCGCCCCCCAAGCCCGTGATCGTGGACAAGCGCCGCCCCCCGCGCCCGGAAACCCGGTGAGGCCGGGACCGGGACCCGGTTCCCGCTGGTGGGGTCTGCGCCCTTGCACCTGCGTTTGCTCCAGGGCTCGGCTCGAGCGGGGCTGGAGCTCCCGGTGCACGTGCGCGAGCTCCTGTGTCCCCCCCCCAGCTCAGGCTTGTCTCCCTCGCTTCTTCCAACCGGGACTGACTTGCTCTGCAGCCCTAAATCGGAGCTTCAGCTGGGCATTCCCCAGGTGTGAAGCGCTCCCCACCGGCATTTGGCGTTTCTCTCCGAAGTGTGTCTTATTTTCCCCGTTGACGGCCAGGAGCCGCGCTCTCCTCGCCCGGGCAGAAAGGGGTTAGTCGGGACTCGGTGTTGTAGCTTCTCCACTCACTGTGTTTCAGTTTCCTGGCAAATTGGTACAGTGGTCAGAATTCTTGCCTATCTGGGTTTGAAATTTGCTCTTTAAAACAGGGTGTGTAAAACCTGGTTTACTTAAAAGAATGGTGGTAGCTTTAGAGGTACATGGACATTAGATGACTTAGGATTTGCAGAAAACGTTTCTGCAGATGTTTCTGTCGACCTAGTTAAAAAGCCAGTTTTGGGGTCGGGTGGGAGCTTGGTGTGATTAGAGGCTTTCTGAAAGGGGTCTAGGTTGCTGACTTATCTCTGCGTGCATGTATGTGTGTTTGACATTTCAAATACTCGGTGGTTCTGAATTGAAATAAAGTTGAATTTATGGAATCTAGAAATTAAGAAAAGATTTCCTTATGCAACTTTATAAAAAAATATGTTTTTATTGATTTCATAGAGGGAAGGAGAGGGAAAGATGGGAACATCAATGATGAGAGAGAATCACTGATCGGCTGTCTCCTGCAAGCCCCACCCTGGGGATCAAGCCCACAACCGGGGCATGTGTCTTGACCTGTGACCTCCTGGTTCACAGGTTGGCGCTCAACCACTGAGCCACACAGGCTGGGCCAACTTTTTTTTTAAGGTGGAAAAGGAATATCTCCCCTAATTGCAGCATTTAATGTAATTCAGTTAAATTAAAAGTAAATTGCATAACTACCTTGGAAAAATATTTAACAATTTAGTATGCTTAAGGTTGTGTATACTTTAATTTTTTAAAAACATATATTTTTATTGATTTCAGAGAGCAAAGGAGAGAGAGAGAGAAACATCAGTGATGAAAGAGAATCATTGATTGGCTGCCTCCTGCACGCCCCTCTACTGGGGATTGAGCCCACAACCTGGCCACGTGCCCTTGTCCAAACCTGGGACCCTTCATTCCGCAGGCTGATGCTCTATCCACTTAGCCAAACCAGCTAGGGCTGGGTTGTGTATACTTTTAGACCCACAAGAGTATAAAACTTAGAGAGTAATAAGTACAAGAAATGTACAAGAATGCACACAAAAGTATTGTTTGTAACAAACAAAAATTAAGAAGCAGCCTAGATATCCATCCATAGTGGACTATTATACAGAAGTGAAAAATGAATGAGCTAGAGCTAATATGAACTCACAGAATGTGTGAAAAAAAAGCAGCCTGCAGAAGAACTGAGGGTATGATAGCTTTCTTATATTCCCAGGCATACATGCGCATGCAAAGTATAAGAAATGTATAGGAGGAATTCTCCACTTTCACAGAGCCGTCAAACCTAGCTTTCGCAATAGCTGTACAAGCTGACATGATGTGCCTGGTGATGTGGCAAAATAAGATCACATCATCACCTCTGTAATATTTTGGTGTATGGGATGATGTTCCAAGCAACTGAGCCAACCGGCCAGGCCACCTCTGTAATATTTTTACCAAAAATATTTAACCTTGGTCTAGTCATGTGGAAACAGGAAACAGATCCAGATTCCAGAGATGGTCTATAAGACAATAGGCTTTAACTCTTCTAAAAAGTCAGTGTTATAAAAATCCAAAGATGGGAGTAGTTCTGGTTTAAGAGACGGAAGAGACTAACAGCCAGATACGATGTGTACAGCTTGACTATAGCTTAGATTGGGCAGCAAACAGCTATAAGAGACCTTTTCCAGGACAATTAGGTACATTTAAATGACCTATATATTAGATTATTGAATTAATGCTGAAATTCTTAGGTGTCAGAAAGGAATTGTGATAAATGTAGGAGAATGTCCTTATTCTTAGCAGACACCTTCTGAAGTATTGAGGGCTGAAATGCTTGCTGCTTGTCATTTTCAAATGGTTCAAGAAAAGAATTATACCTGTATAAAGCAAAAACAGCAAAATGTTGGCCGTAGGTGAAACCAGGTGAAGTATATTTGGGTATCCATTATATTACTCTTTCAACTTTTAGTAGATTGGAAAATGTTCAAAGTAGGAAATTGAGAAAAGGGAAGACATTCATAGGGAAAATCATCACCAAATTTAGTTAATTACACTATAGTAATTTAGGGGGAGGGAGGGGTGCACAAGGGCTTCAACCATATTGTTTATTTAATTCTTGAGATGGGTGATAGAGAGATGAATTTGCATTGCAATGTCATTCATACCTTTCTCTGGGTTAAATATAATGAGCTTGGAACCAGTTAAAGAGACTAGGGAGGTTATTTTTAAAGTCAGCTTGCCATTGATGATTTCTCTGTTTATATCCTTTCCAACATAATTTATTATAACATATACAACTCAACATGAGGCCTGTGGTTATGGTCACAGGCTTTGGAGTCTGACAAGACATTTAAATCTTGACTCGATAAATTTATAGCTAATATAATTAGAAGGTTATTCATCTTCTCTAAGCTTCATTTTCTTCATCTGTGAAAAGGAGATAAGGACCCCAACCCCACCTGGTTGTTGTAAGGTTTAATTTATGCTATAGAATAAAAGTTAATAAAACTTTTAACACAATGCCAGGTGAGTACTCAGGATTATTAGCTATTTTCATAAGCACTGACAACTTTATAAATAAGATTGATTTTTCTTATTAGAGAATAAAACACTTAAAAATCATAACCTTTATTTTTTTTTTAAGAAAGCAGATTCTTTTTTAATGGTCGTTAAAGTTTGCTTTTATTTTATTTTCCCCCCTACAGGTTCTTGAGTCCTGAATTCATTCCTCCAAGAGGAAGAACAAATCCTCTGAAATTTCAAATAGAAAGACAAGATATGTTAGAAAGGAGGAAAGTGCTCCACATCCCAGAGTTCTATGTCGGTCAGTGAGAGCTGGGTGCTGTTGTTGTTAGTGGCTTGAGGGTCAGTTTTCTTGGCATGGAGGATTGTTGTTCATGTGCCTGGGTTTGGCCAGATGAGGTACTTATTTCTAATAATATACTAAAATCTTTAGGGAGTTCTGAAGTTACCTAGAAATTCTGTTGCTTATTTCTGCCTCTTGCATTTTTGAATCCGTAGGGAGCATTCTTCGTGTTACTACGGCCGATCCATATGCCAGTGGGAAAACCAGCCAGTTTCTGGGGATTTGCATCCAGAGATCAGGAAGAGGGCTTGGAGCGACGTTTATCCTCAGGAATACTATTGAAGGACAAGGTAGGCTCCTTCCCATTCTTCTGATTTTCTGGAAAATGTCACCTCAGGATTCCTTTTTGTTTCCTGCTCCTGGGATAGGACACCTGCAACGTGAAACTGCAAGGGGGCTCCGAGGGATGACAAGGACCCCGCGGCTTAAGAATGGTCTGAAAATTGAGGTTGCTGGTTAAATGCAGTTGGTGCTTTGCTTTCTCTGGAAGGCTTCTTGTGTCACAGGGACAACACCTGTTAGAAATAGACTTCCCAGACTATGGCAGTGTCACAGGAGGAGACAAAGGACTAAAGCAGTTATTTTCGGAGCAAATAACCCTTGCGAACACTATAAACATGATGACATCCTACGAGTTACTTTCTCCTAAAGTGAATGGTCCCAGTTTGCTTTATATTACAACAGTCACCACAAGAGCAGTTTTATAGGAACCAGAGAACTTTTTTTAAAGGCGGTATTACATTTTCTTAATAAGGCGGAGGAACAAGTGGTGATAGTTTAGAAAGATGACGAATCCCAATGGCGGAACAGTAAAGTTTCCTCTTTAGGGTTGTGTCCCTCGTGACCTCCAGCAGCGCAGTATTGAATTCCAAAGAAACTGAACCAGGGGAGCTGCTGTCTTTTATCCTCTCATGACCTGGGGTGCTGTGCATGTAAGAATCAGCTGGAATTGATTCATTACAGAAACTGGTGCCTCCAGTCAGGTCCTGTGCTTGGAGAAACCGTGTCACAGAAAGACATGAGCACAGGTGTGAGCCAGACAGAACTAGGTTTTTCTGTTTTAAAATTGAGATAATAGTTTCTAATTCTCAGTTGTAGTCAGTGGATTGTGTTGTTTTACGTGAAGTTCTGGACACTGTACTCAAATGTGTTAACTCCTTCTCGTCATTCTTTACATTGTGACTGTCGGCCACCTAGACCTTCCCCAGCGATCCTCCCTTTTTTTTGGTGGTTCTTTCTAGTCCAGTGGCTTTACTTAAATCCATTTACTTAAACCAAAAATTTAATAGCTGTTTTAATTCTGTTTCATACACCCAGTCGATCAGCAGGTTTTTATGGCTCAGTCTCCCAAAAAGTATATCTCAACTTTGTCTACTTTTCCATCTCCCTTGCTACCACTCTCATCCTTGCCACCACTTTCTCCTGCTTGTAACTGTAGTGTTGCTGGTTTAATCCCTTCCTCACCAAGCTACTGTGTTCCAGACAAATGGGCCTTTTCCTGGCTTCTCAAACATGGCAAATTTGTTAACACCCCGGGCCTTTGCCTTTGCCATTCATTCTGCCTGGAGCCTCCTTGGCCCTTCGTTGTATGTTTAAATGCCATCCTTCAGAGGGGCTTTGCCTGGCTGTACTGTTTGAAGTTGCCCCTCCCCAGTCACAGTGTTGTCAGCCTGTGTTGTTTTCACTACATGACATTCCCTTGTTGGCTTATTTATTGTTTGTCATCCACTGAAATGTAAGTTTTATGAGAAGGATCTTGCTATTTGGGCTTTGCTGTCGGCACAGCTCCCAAATCAGTGCCTGAACCAGAATAGTTGTACCGTAAATATTGGAGTAAATCCTGGTCTTAAACACTGTATGTTAATGTAGATCATATATTTTACTCTTTATATTTATTTTGGGATTATTCAGGAGAGCTCAGAATACACTCTTGCCCTTAAGCTTTGATGATACAGATGCTGTATTTTAAGCTATCACTTGTAGCCTCTGGGAAACACTCAAGGCTGTTCTTAGCTTGCTTCCTGTGGGAGGCTCCAGAGTGTGAAGCACCTTGGCCATCCTCAAGAGGGCTTCTAACCCATTTACAACTTAAAAATGTACTTTTTCCCCTCATCATTAATCCTGTTGTTTTTAATGTAGAAGATAGAACTTTAAGTATTGGGAAATAAACCACATGATGGTGAAGAATTTACTCAACTTTTCTCCAACTAAGTTAATGCTATCAGAATTGGAGATTTTGACTCAGTATATTTATAGAAGACATTCTTTTGACTTTATCATTCTAATTCATATTTTCTTATTTTTAATCTATATAAATTTTACTTTATTTCTATTTCTTTCAACCATCTTCATTTTAAAGATTCACATTTATGCCACATTTCCTACATGCAAAAACCCTGCGTGAGTTCCTTTACGACAGAGCTTTCACTGTAGTGGGAGGCTCCTGCGGGGGTCTGGCTGTAGGTTGTAAGAATGTTTTCTTCTCTCCGTAGGTGTTGAGATTTGCTTTGAACTTTACAATCCTAGAATCCAGGAGATCCAAGTGGTCAAATTAGAGAAGCGGCTGGATGACAGCTTGCTGTACTTACGAGATGCCCTTCCTGAGTACAGCACTTTTGATGTTAATATGAAGCCAGTACTGCACGATTCTGGCCAAGAAGTTCCTATTAATCAGGTATGAGTTGTACATTTGGAACTGGAAGTTCAAGTATAATATGAGCCATCTTAATGAAAACTTTTTGAAGAATTTTGCTTATGACTATCAGTCTAATTTATTCCTTTTTTTCTTTTTTTTTTAAAAAATATATCCTCCTTAGCTGAAAGTAAGGATGAAGCCTAAGCCCTGGTCCAAACGCTGGGAGCGTCCAAAGTTTAATATTAAAGGAATCAGATTTGATCTTCACCTAACTGAAGAGCAAATGAAAAAAGCTCAGAAGTGGAGTCAGCCGTGGCTAGAGTTTGATATGATGAGGGAGTATGATACTTCAAAAATTGAAGCTGCAATATGGGATGAAATTGAAGCATCAAAAAAGTCGTGATCTAAACATGTATTTACCTCCTTGCAGAAGATGTACTGACTCTCAGTATTTTTTTTAGAGACCAGTTTAATTTCATATATAAGGACATATTAAATCAACTAAGTATTCATTATATGAGTACTGTTATAAGAAAAATAAAATTAGCACATCAGTTTATTACTTTAAAAAGAGAAATGTACACGCCAAGTGGTCTGGTGTCTATTCTGTTACTGGAGGCAGAGCTACAATAGAGTCAAAGTATTATAGAATCCCCTAATGTCAGCCTGAAATCTGAACAAGGAAGTAGGTACACAGCCCTGACAGTGGGATCTGCCCCATCAGGTAGGCACAGCCCACCCTACACCTCCAGTCAGTGCCAGGGCAACACAGGTAGAATGTGTCTCCTTGTTCGGAGTCATCAGAGTCCCCATTCCCACTCACCTAGTACCCAGCCCTTTCAATGAAGTGAGGGAGCAGGAGCAAAGGCCAGTGGCTGGGCAAGACAGGTGGCAGGACATAGTCACCTCGGGAGGCACTGGGATAGAGAAGAGGGTGGGAGAGAAGGTATCTAACTCCAACTCCCTGGGTCTCCCAACCTCTGTCCTCCCCTCTCACAAGTCCCCCTGAACCAGTGCCCACAGCCAGGCCAGGAGCCCACAGCTGTAGGGGCTCCGGCCTCACAGGTCTCCATGTCTGTTACCCTTGGATAAGATCCAAATCAGTTTCTACAACCTAAATCGGTCTTTGTCTCTTCCCTGCTTACAATGCTTCCAGAGCTTCCCGTCCCCCTGTGGGGTGAAGTCTACTAAAAGCAGACTCCAGAACCCTGAATGAGCTGGCAGCTGAGGAATTGGACCAAGAGAGTTAGACTCACCAACTGAGCTAAGAGAAGGAAAATTTAGAGAGAGAACCACTGAATCAAGATCCTGGCTAAAAATGTGGAACTTGAATCAAGGAAAATTTGAGAGAAGTGCTAGCCTAGATGTGCCCATTGGACACCTAAGGGCCTTCAGCACTGAGTAGCTCCTCCTTTCCTTAGAAATGCTTTTAAAGCCAAAGAGGTGATGGGTGACAAAAAGAGCTTCAAAAAACGGGTGATGTCCTACAGAGCAAGAAAGAAATTTTACTTTTCCTACCATACTCTGTTGAGCTGTCATATACTTGAGGGAAATTCATTTTAGCGATGTAAAAATCAACATATCCGGCCCCTCCCTACTCCAAAGTATCCACTATGAATACGGAGAACATGGGTGCGAAACGCCAGGGATGTCAGGAGGAAGAGTGACCCTGACATGGGGAAGAGCACAGGTGAGTGATGCCCCATGAAGGTCGGTGTCATTTTCTTTTTTTTCTTGGGCTCTTTGCTTAGGCTCAGGACTGAACTTGTGAGGAAAGAATTCTGGTTTACTTCCCCTTTATTGAAACTAGGCAACCATAGCACATATTTTACAAATTGTTTCACTTGGATGAAACTGCACTTTGGAATTCTATCATAAGAAAAATTTTGGAAAAGATACAGACAGTAAATGCTTTCTGCATAATTGTCTTCAGATGATACTAGAGTATGATTATAGTCGAGTAACTTTCTAGCATTTTTGCTTATCTCAGTGCACATGAAAAATGACATTTTTAGAGCATTTATACCAGTAAAGAATTTAAGGAAGTGGGAATCATGTTTTAAAATAGGAGCCTTGCATTTATTTTAAAAGATGAAAAATTGAAAAACATAGGATTTACTTTTAATAGTCTACCATGTGTGTGTTGTGTGTCATGACTTCTTTATCTGTTGCTGGACACTTAGGTTGTTTCCATGTCTTGGGGCTGTAAATAAAGCTGCTATAATCCTTTGAGACAGTGTTTTGTTTCCTCAGATATATACCCTGAAGTGGAAATGCTAGATCATGTTAGTTCTATTTTCAATTTTCTGAGGCATCTCCATACTGTTTTTCCATAGTGGCTATAATAATTTGCAGTCCTACCAACAGTGCAAGAGGGTTCCCTTTTCTCTACATCTATGCTTGCATCTGTTAGGCCCTTTGAAGGAGAGCCACTCACATGCATAAGGTGATACTGTGATTTTGATTTGCATTTTCCTGAGGATTAGTGATGTTCAGCACATTTTCATGTATTGTTGTCCATTCCTATATCTTATTTGGAATCTATTCATGTCCTTTGCCCATTTTTAAATTGGATTGTTTGTTATTTTGCTATTGAGTTATAAGAGTTCTTTCTATATCTTGTGGCCTAAAATATGGTCTATCTTAGAGAATGGTCCTGCGTATTCTGCTGTTGTTGGATGGAATGTTTTGAATATGTCGATTAGCTCCACATGGTCTCTAATGTTGTTCAAATCCACTCTCATTCTTTGTCTGAATGATCCATCTGTTGTTGAGAGTTGGGTACTAAGTTCTCAACTTTTATTATATTGCTGTTTATTTCTCCTTTTAGCTGTTAATTTTAAATGTTTAGTTGCTTTGAGTGCATAAATATTTACAATTATATCTTCTTGATGGATGGACCCCTTTATCATTACAGAATGACCTTTTTTGTCTCTTTTATCATTTTAAAAGTTCATTTAAGTCTGATTATAAGTATAACTACTCCTGCTTTTTTTATGTGACCATTTTTAAAAAATGTATATTTTATTTTTTACTGAGAGGAAGGGAAAGGGATAGAGTTAGAAACATCGATGAGAGAGAAACATCGATCAGCTGCCTCCTGCACACCCACTACTGGGGATGTGTCCGAAACCAAGGTACATACCCCTTTAGTCTGCAGGCCGACGCTCTATCCACTGAGCCAAACCAGTTAGGACTTTGTGTGACCATTTGCTTGAAATATCTTTCTCTGCCCCATTAGACTCAGTATTTGTCTTTTTTTTTTTTTTTTAAATCCTCACCTGAGGATATGTTTTTATTGATTTTGAGAGAGAGAGATTGAGATTGAGATTGAGTGAGAGAAATATCAATCGGTTGCCTTCTGTACATGCCTCGACTGGGGGTTAAACCTGCAACCTAGGTATGTGCCTGTACCAGGAACTGTACCCACAACCTTTTGGTGTGCAGGATGATGCTCCAACCAACTGAGCCACTCAGCCAGGGCAATGTATGTCTTTTTAAATTTTATTTTTATTAAAATTTATTTCCAATTTATGAAAAGCAAGCGAACTTTCTCTGCTCAAGCTAAAAATGTCAGTACACATCCAACACATCAATAAAAATGCAAAGTCAGAGGGAAGTTTCCAAATGTGTATTACTTAAAAAGTAAAAAATTTTACAAATTTCATACGCAATAGAGCAATAAAATACTGTCATTTATGTAAACAACAAAGCTACACACACACACACACACACTCTCTCTCTCTCTCTTTCTCTTGTAAAAAGAGAAAAGGTCTGAAAGAGTAACACTGAGTAACACTGAAATGAAAACAGCAGTTACCTCGGGGAACAATAATTGTGTGGGAATGCTAAATGCTTTCAGCAATAGTTTGAATCTTTTAGATGAGATTCTATTCCTGTATAATTTGTGTAATAAAATAAACTTAAAAAACACATTAATCCATTAAAATATATGCAGCTTCGAAGTTAGGGGTGACAGTGTCAGAGGTCAAATGCTGAAATCCTACAAAAAAATCCATTTTTTTCCTGATAATCTTTAGGGTTGCCACTGAGTTATTTTACAAATAGATTTAAGAAATATTATTAATCTCTACTTTGAAAAGATTCAACTCTAACCCTTGCCTCAGATTTTCTTAATTATACAAATACTTTATCCAGAAAATTAATTACATGGTCTGATACTTAAAATACCTATTTCTTATCTAAATTGGCTTTTTACGACAAAACTTCCCAACAAGTAATGCCTTATTACACCAAAATATACACAAAATTAAATGAAAAATGGCAACTGACACAGGACATGCAAAACATCTTTAAATATATGAAGCTCTCATAAATTCACAGGAAAACAATGAATGAACATGTCAAAAAGAATTACAAATGGCCAAAAAACAAGTATTCACTCTCTAATAGCCCAAACACATAATTCAAATAAGATATTTTCACCTATTAAATTTGCAGAGTTAAAAAAATGATTGCTGGGGGATTCATTGGCCTCTCTTGCATTTGTGTTGGTACAATACCTTGGTATATATTTCTGAAGGACAATTTGATCATCATTAATTATCAAAGCCTTAAAAAGCCGTAATCAGTTAATACTTAACAAAAAATTCATTCATTCCAATTAAGATTTCCATTTAAACTGATTTATAAATAAAGCTTTTGATTTACACTTTTAAATAATTAAAATGAAGAGAACTAAAAGGCATTTTTGTGGATCAGGACATCAGACTCGCTAAAGTCAAAGCAGCTACAAGGCAAGGTCTCGCCAACTCCTCTCTTAAATTGGAAACGCTGCCACAAGAATCAAAGGGAAATACATATGTTAAACTCTTAACTGCCCATGTGCTTAATTTCCACAGAATCAGGAGGGCAGCCTTTCATGAAACAGGGAGTGAAGGGATGAAACCCGTCCTTTGTTTTGTTTTCAAATCCTCGCCTCCATTGCTAGGAATAAAGAAGCACCAGCTTTTTTCGCCCCAGCAAAGGAGCAGAGTGTGACTGTACTAAAATCTCCTTTAGTACTTCCCTATAAAGTTTACTCAAACTTGGTTAATTACTGGTTTAAGATGGTCTAAGTGATACTCTTCTATGAAGGATTCTGCTTGATTTAAAGCTCTTATTTTCACCAGAATAAGAATTATTTCTTTGACTTCATCCCTGAAAAAGAAAAAAAAGCATTTTCCCCTTAAAAATGCAATGTAGGAGAGCACAGTGAATCATTTGTTTATCTGAAACAAAAACTTTACCTTAAACCAATATCTAAAATAGCATTATACATTCAGATGCTACTACTTTCTCCACATACTTATAAATTCATACTATTTCATGTATTGTATTCTGGCACATTTTAATGTGAATGTCAAATCCAGAAAAGCACAGAGCATATCTGTCATCAGAAATCTGAGTTGTGGTGTGCTGCTACCAGCTTCTATGGGCTATTATGGTGGGAGCCTCAGTGGGAGTATTTACCCCACAGGCATCATCTAAAGCCACAACACAGGTCTGGGCTTTCTAGTTTCGGAGACGTGGTTCACTAGATCACTACTCTTCTTAAGTCCCAAACATCCAATGTTATGAGTAAGATATGCAAAACAGAGATCTGGCTACTGTGGGTAAACTCCAGGCTGCAAACTGCAGACCTGTACTTAAAAAGTGTTGAGACTTTAAAAATGGCCAGGAAAATTTAAAACATATTAAAAAAACAACACATGCTTAATATGGAACTTTTGATTTACATTTTTTTTAATTTACATTTTTAATTCTAAATTCCCCTGTGCTATAGTTTTCTGGAAGTGCTTATTTTGGAAGAGATTTACATTTAAAAATATGAACTATATAGATGCATGAGGTGTGAGTATAAAATAGTGATTCCAAAGGTTGCACATAAAAATATCTAGTGATTCTATAGCAATAGTCTCCACAGGTTTGTAAAAGTATAAGTCTTTCTAAAAACTGCTGAGAATATAATAGAATCCTTGAGCTATGCTTATGGAGGTACAATTATATATGCATTACCTGAATTCACTTCTAGATAGTTTATGTGCAGACTGCAATAAAAACTGGATGAAGTTTTCTAGCTGGGAAATAGATGTTCTCATAGCAGAATTTTCAAACCATTTTTCTGGTAAATATGCTGCTATCTGTTAATCAAAACACATGGTTGGTTTTAGTAATGACAGTTACCATCTAAGAACTTCTGCTAACATGGTGCCAGTTAATCTTCATAATGATCATGCAGGTAAATTTTGAGAATTTTTCCTTTCTTTGTCAAGGGGTTATACACTTTTTAAGCAATTATATTTTAATACTAAGAGGTTAAAATAGACTACTCTTTACGAATACCTTCTAGTGGTACTTATAATACTTTCTATACTCTGTATTCCTGACCCATTAAATCAGTACAAAACACTATTTACAACTAAACACCAGAAATGCCCACACATAACACTTTTAGTTTACACAGCTATAAAACACATTTAGTATTATTTCACTAAGATATTGGGTGATCTAGTGATGGGGGAAGGGCACACAATAAGAATAGGACCACAGTTGCTTAATGATTATTCACCTTACTAATTATAGGGAAGAGGTTTTCCTACAGACCCTGGGAAATTGGGCCGTGCTACAAGAAGAAAGCAGGGCGGTAAACAGATAAGAGAGACACCTGGGCTCAGAAAAGAATACATTTTGAGAACAGATAAAGGACAGGAGACACTTTAATTTGGTTGCTATGCTTGGACCCTGACCCCTCTGGTAGTTTGCCTCAGGAAGGCTGACCATTCTAAGGTCCCAGGAACAGGTGGATCTGTTGCTAACATCACAGAAAATTAACTACCTTGTTATCGGACGTCCAGGATCCTGGACCACAGACACTGAAGCCATCCCTCCCCCTTTTCCCCTTGCATGCCGCCTTTCTTCCTTATCTATATATATAAAACCATAATATACAAATAGACTGAACAGCAGGACAACTGGTCGCTATGATGTGGGCTGACCACCAGGTGGTGCGCGGGACATGGTGGTCATTAGCAGCAGTGGGATGGTGGAGCAAGTGAGCAGGGGCACCAGACCAAGGTAGGGTGCTGGTTGTTGTCATGGGGCGAGCCTCTGGTGGTTACTGAAAATTCTTTGCTCCCATGCACCACAGCCCTGCCAGCACTTGCACCTGCTACCAGTGCCAGCCCTGCTCCCACCCGCTGCTGGCACACAGCACAGGCCCCAATCTGCCCTCAGGGCTTCTCCCCCTCCCCCTCCCCTTCCTCCTGAGGGGCGATTGGGGTCAGCAGCAGCCTCTCACACCTGCTGCCAGCGCTGGCCCCACTTGCACCTGCAGCCAGTGCCAGAGCTGCCACCTGCACCCACTGCCGGTGCCTAGCACTGGCCTGATTGCTCAGCGCTGTCAGCGGGTGCAAGCGGCAGCTGTGGGCCCCGGTCACCCCTGAAGACTTTTCCACTCCCCACATTGGCCTGGCACTGCCCGTGTCTGCCACCACACCACACTACACTCCCCCGCCTCCCCCCGCCCCCCGCCCCCATTCCTGGGAGCCCACCAATCGATCACCCCCAGCTGGTGGCCTGGGCCTCCCTCTGCAGGACGATTGATTGCAGAGCCCCCTCTCCCCCCATCAATCGCCCCGCAGAGGGTGGCCTGGGTCTCCCTCTTTGGGGCGATCAATTGTACCACGCACAGCCGCCACAGCCTGCCAGTTGGTGGCCTGGGCCTCCCTCTGCGGGGCGATCCTGGGGCAATGGGCGGGCCCCGACCAATCGCATCACACCTGCCTTGGCTGGCCTGTGCCAGTGGGTGTCATAGTGTGGTTGTCCGGACAGTCGTTCCACTGTTCGTCCATTTGGTCGAGTTGCATATTTCACTTTTATTATAGGTTAGTATTAAGCTACTTTTGCCCACCCCTGACAACTTTTATTTCTGTATTTCAATTCACTTTTGTTTTAACTTTTTATTAGAGAAAATTTCAAACATAAACAATAGGAGAAAGAATAAGTATAATGGGCTCAATAAACCCATCTTCCAGTTTTAACAGTGAAAAATCTTGATACCTTTTTAAATGTTTTTTTGAGCCACTGAAGTTTTATATCTTTATCAAATCTATCACTTTTTTCCATAATTTCTTTTGCTTTCATGTTCAGAAAGGACTCCCTTATCATCACAGTTATTTATCTTTTTAGTACAATATTTTATTTAATTTTTAACACTTAATTTTTTATTTCACTTGAAATTAATGTAGGTATTTAGTGAGAGATAAGGATCCAACATTCTTTTTGTAAACAATTAACCAATTATACTAATTTTTAAATACTGAGGAGTCTCTCTGGGTTTCTAGTCTGTTAGATTTGTTTATTATTATGTGAACATCACAATTTTAATTATTTTGCAACAAGACAGATTTTAAAAAATTGAATTAAAAAAAGATAATAAAGTTAGGATCATATCATATGTAACTCACCTGGTTGCACTTTTTAACGATGTCTGGACCAGGCACGGCATTAAGAAGAGCTATGATAAGGTAACGATTTAGTAGCTTCCCCAGTCCTAGCTCTTTCAAGGTATCATCTGGGAGGAGTCCATTCCAAAAAAGAATATTACGGAAGAGCTAAAAAAAATAACATGTCAAGTGACTATGTACCTTTTCTCCAAAGGAAAACTAGAATAGTCTCCAACAAACATAATAAGTTGGTCAAACTCTTTTAATCTTTCACTACAAATAGTTAATTAGAACTGTCAATTTTAGAATAAAAAGTATGTTTAAATAAATGCCTGATATGTATACATTCCAACCTCCACATAATTGCTCATCCTATTTTCATTTTTTAGGACAACCATCCAAAATCCATCTCAAATAAATTTGCTGGGAGCCTTTATAAATCCATACTCTCCCAGAGTCTGGAGCCACTATATGTAAGACCGCAAGGCCCCAGGATTCATAAAGGACTGCCATTTAAGCCAGTGCCACTGCTACCAATGTGGACCTTCAGAAATCAATCAAACCTGAGAGCCTCATTGTGTGTATACATAAGATTAATAATAACCTGTAAGTTTGGAGATAACTTGGATAAAATACTCAAAAGAAATTCTAATACAATTAATATGGGCTGCGTTTCCCTCCTCTAAATCCAGAACTATTTGTGAATTTTAGTGCTTTCCACTTTCTTTCCAGTACTGTATTTATTACTCCTAAGTGCTAATCCACATGAAACTGTACTAATATGCAACACTTTTTTATACATTGTCCTTGTGATACTGCTCCCTCTTCCTGGAAAGCCTTTTTCCCGCCTCAACCCCATGACAAACAGGAATTCACCCTGCTGAAACTATTTTTGCTGAGGTCACCTATGATCTCCTAACAGTCAACTCTGATAAACATTTTCAGGCTTTCTCCTCATTCTTGTCAGTGGCATTTAACACTGTCTTAATTCTCGATAACCCCTTGCTTAGTTTCCCTGATGCCAGAACTCTCTTGTGACCATTCTAAGTTTCATAGTTCATTCTGAGGCTTCTTTGAGACTCCACTTTCTCTGCCCACCTGTTATGTCAGTGTTTCCCAAGGCCTGTCCTTGGCCTTCTTTTCATGCTTCATCTAATCTCTCCAAAGATTGTATTCATGACTATGGCTCCAAATACCACATGTGGTTGACCCCCAAATCTCTAGCTCAGATTTGTCTCTTATAATTCAGACTCACATATCCAATTGCCTCTTAGACCCTCTATCAGGAATCTTCAGTTTACTATGTCTAAAACAGATCTTATCTTTCCTCCCAAACCTGTTCTTCCTGTATCCCCTCCAATGTCCCCAAAGAATGTCATAAATTACCAGGCTGCTAACGTCAGAACCTTGGCTAGCACTCTACATCCTTCACATGTTACTAATCAGTCATCAAGTCCTTTCAGTGGTTCAGCCTACATATCTTTTGAACACATCTTCTCTTTATCATCCCCGTTGCCACTGATTAGCATTGAATTCTTTTACCTTTTAGACCAGCAGTTAGCCAACTATGGTTTGTGGGTTAAATCCAACTTACTGTCTGTTTTTGCAGAACTAGTGAACTAAGAATGGTTTTTATATTTTCAAGTGATTGAAAAAAGTAGAAGAAAATTTTGTGATGTGAAAATTATATGATATTTAAATTTCAGTGTACATAAGTGAAGTTTTATTGAAACAGCCATGCTCATTTGTTTATCAATTGTCTGTGACTGTTTTTACACTATAGCACCAAAGCTGAATAGTTCAACAGGGACTATGTGGCAAGAATAGTCTGGTCCTTTACAGAAGTTCATTGACATAGTAATCCTATCTAATAATACACAAACATGGTAATTAACCGTACCTCTGACACGCTTCCCATTGGCTAATCAGGGCGATATGCAAATTAACTGCCAAACAAGATGGCAGCCGGCAGCCAGACAGCTGAAGCAAACAGGAGGCTTGCTTGCTCCAGTGATGGAGGAAGCCAAGGTTCCCCGCCTGCCACTGCCGGCCTCTGAGCTGCACACTAAGAAACAATGTTGCAATTATAGAAGCTAAACAAACCCCAGAAACTTGCTTTCAGACAGCCAGGCCTCAGAGCTGGAGCTGCAACAGTGTTTCAATTATAGAAGCCAAACAAACCCAGATACCTGCTTTCAGCAGCCAAGGTCACAGAGCTGGAGCCAAGCCTCAGAGCTAAAGCCGGCTTTCAGTTCCAATGACAGCCATAGAAGGTAAATAAATCCCAGAATAAAAAAAAGAAAAAAAGGAGATGTTGGGAGCTTCAGTCACCAGCCAGCCTGAAAACGGCCCTCAGCCCCTCACCCTGACTGGCCAGGCACCCCAGTGGGGACCCCCACCCTGATATGGGACACCCTTCAAGGCAAACCAGCTGGCCCCCACCCGTGCACCAGGCCTCTATCCTATATAGTAAAAGGGTAATATGCAAACTGACCCTAACAGCAGAAAGACTGGGAATGACTGGTCACTATGACACACTGACCACCACGGGGCAGACGCTCAATGCAGGAGCTGCCCTCTGGTGGTCAGGGCACTCTCACATGGGAGGAGCTCTGCTCAGCCACAAGCCAGGCTGATGGCTGCCAGTACAGCAGTGGTGGTGAGAGCCTCTCCTGCCTCCTCAGCAGCGCTAAGAATGTCAGACTGCAGTTTAGGCCTGCTCCCCGCTGGCAAGTGGATATTCCCCGAGGGCTGCCGGGCTGCCAGAGGGATGTCTGATTGCTATCTTAGGCCCAATCCCCCCGGGAGCGGGCCTAAGCCAGCAGGTGGTCAACCCCTGAGGAGTCTCAGACTGTGAGAGGGCACAGGCTGGGTTGAGGGACCCCCCCCTTCTTTCCCCCGAGTGCACAAATTTTTGTGCACCGGGCCTCTAGTCCTATATAATAAAAGAGGAACATGCAAATTAGCCATCCCTCCGCTACACTCAAGCCACGCCCACAAGCCAATCAGAGTGAGTATGCAAATTAACCCGACAAAGATGGCGGTTAATTTGCATATACAGGTGTCAGGCGCCCCAGGAGGCAAGGGTGGCTGTGGCCGTGGACTCCCAGGACCTTCGCAGGCCCGGGAGGTGAGGCCGTAGCCACATCTGCAGGCTCCCAGGACCTTCACCGGTCTGGGAGGCGAGGCCGCCTGCAACTAGCCACGCCTGCGGGCTCCTGGGATCTTGCTGGCAGAAAGCGGGGAGGTTTGGAGGACTTGGCAGAGCAGGAGACCACTGGACACAGAGCACAGTGAGAGAGAGAGGGCAGCTTGGAGGGCACGGCTCCCTCTGTCACCCGCCCTTCCTCATCACAGCTGTGGAAACTAACAGCAGGGAGGAGGAAGTCCCACCCCCACAGAATCAGCCAGAATCAGCCTTTGGTCAGAAAGCTCTTAGCAGCCTGATAGCCAGGACTCTCATTCACCTGCATCTCAGAATGTGACAGTAGAGAGGTGGGACTATGTCTAAAGAACAACTGTTGACACAACATAGCTCTGCAGCCGAAAGATGCCGGTGTTATCGACAGAATATGTCTGCAGAGCTACATGCGTCTGATCTTGAAAGAAGGTGGCGCCTGCGACAGGATGTATCTGAACATCAGCTACTGTAAATACGTCACTCTGATGCCGAAAAACACTGGCGTTATCGACAGAAAATGTCTAAAGACCAACGTGCCTTTGAAGTTGAAAGAAAGCGGTGGCGATGACAGAATATATCTAGAAAATAGTCATTAACAAGTACTACCAATATCAGTAGGAACTGCCTTCTCAGTGAAAATGGAGTACATGAGGATGCAATTCTCAAACATAGTTGTGGTGGAATGACTGTTTGATGTGAATTTTGCCTATCACTAATTTCTCTGATGAAAAACCATCCAATGGGAAATTTACCCGATGTTATAGCAAAGGGAAAGTGTCTAAATGATATACATTTTCCAGATTACCCAGCATATTTAAAAAGATTAATGACAAATGAAGATTCTGACAGTAAAAATTTCATGGAAAATATTCGTTCCATAGTTCTTTTGCTTCCATGGGTGCAAATATTGCATCACCATCAGGATATGGGCCATACTGTTTTAGAATATACTGACAAGTTTATCACCGTACTAGGACTTTACATCCTTCGGATGGTGTTTCTCGGAAGTTTGCTCAACTCTTTATTTTGGATACAGCTGAAGCTACAAGTAAAAGATTAGCAATGCCAGAAAACCAAGGCTGCTCACAAAGACTCCTGATCAACATCAACAACCAGA
>NW_006282396.1:736652-760428 GCF_000327345.1 Myotis davidii
AAAGGGAAAGATATTGCAAACAATTTACAACTCTGGCAAAAAGTTGAAAACAGACCTGACTTGGTAGCCAGAGTTTTTAATATTAAGCTGAATGCTCTTTTAAATGATATCTGTAAATTCCATTTATTTGCCAAAGTAATAGCTAAAATTCATGTCATTGAATTTCAGAAACGTGGACTGCCTCACGCTCACATATTATTGATATTAGATAGTGAGTCCAAATTACATTCCTCTAATTAATTCCCTTTCAATGTGCATAAATTTCGTGCAGTGGGTACTAGTGGAATATATAGTAAACTGGAGATAAAAGAAAATTCTTTTTTATTTTTGCAATACTCTGCTTACCTTTAGAGCTGACCAGAATTGTCTTTCTTGGAACTTTGAATGTGGTGATGTTTTGTTTTCTACAGCACTAATGTGAAATGAAAGACAAAGGAGAAAATACAAAGAACTGTTAATCTTTCAGAAACAGAGTTTAAAAAACTGAGTGTTGTTTGTTTTTAACCAACCACACTAAACTTTAATGGAATATAATATAAAAATTACAAATGCATGCACACTTTGACCTAACAAACCTATTTTTGAGAATGGCTTCTGTAGATATACGTACACATGTACAGAATATCTATAACATTATTCACAACACTGTTGGTAATAGTTTGCCACTTATATGCCCATCAGTCACAGTACACCTACATGATAGCATATTTAATGCAGCTTAAAAAAGAAATGAGGAAACTACTTTTATGATGATATATATGATGACAAACTACTTAGATGAAGATTTCAAAGATGTACTAAGTCAAAAAAACAGTGTACAACTATTTACAATATACTTTCTTTGCTCTAGAAAGGGCGAGGAAATAAGATTACAATATATAAGTATTTAATTCTAACTGCATAAAGAAACTGGAAAGGTAAAAAATTACTGATTATTATTGCATGCATTCATGTACACAGTGGAGAAAGATCAAAAATTGGGTGGATGGAGGTCAGGAGTGGGATGGACTAAGACTTTTTATTTTAAATATAACATTTAACTCTTCAATCCTGTGAGTACTTGCTGAGTAGCTTCAGATCATGATCCATAACTATAACTGATGTCTTCTTAGCAAATGTATAAACATGCATCAAATAATACTTTCATAATTTAAGTAAATACAGAATTCACAGATGCAGTTTCTGGCCCCTCAGTGATGGTCCAGGCCTTCTGCTGTGCTTTCTCTGTGCTAGGCATTGTTTGGCGCACTCTTCATCTTCACACTGTCCTTTAACGTGGGCATTAGTTTAATGTCCCATTTTACTTTGAGGACAGAGAAAGGCCCAAGGTCATTATCTAGTAACTAGAAGCCCGATGCACTCAATTTGTGAAAGAGTAGGCCTTCCTTCCCCCGGCTGCCAGCACCGGTTTCCCTCTAGCACCTGGGACCCGGGCTGGCTTCCCTCCGGCTGCCCACAGGCACCCGGGACCTGGGCTTCCCTCCGGCCCTGTCCGGTCTAATTAGCATATTACCCTTTTATTATTATAAATGGTGAATCTGGGCTTTTCATTACTCTGCTATGCCACCTATCATGTTCTTAAGAATAACATTAAAAACAAACAAACCACCCTATCTCCAAGTGTCAAGCATTGGACATGGTATATAGAAGGTAACTGAGAAATATTGAAATCTTAATTTGTGTCTAAATAGGTATATGTATACTTTGAAAATACTTAGTATAGTTTCTTTTGTATTACATTCTTAAATCTGTATTACATGATTATTTTATACAATCTAGACATTAGTAGCTCTTACCTTTTTGGATACAGAGGAATGTAAACATCATCTTCTATTGCTTTCTTCATTCTTGAAACAATGGATTTAAGTAAGTCCTATTATTTGAAAATTTAAAAGCATCAGTGATAGTCATAAATTTAAAAGCATCAGTGATAGTCATAAATTACCAAAAGAAGTAATTTATTTTGTACACACACCGAATTAGGTGTTAAAATATCAATTAGGTACAAGAGAACTTCGTGCATCCATGTTATCGCATGTCACTGTAGTTGGTACATTTTCACTGCCGTATAGTGTTCTGTTGCATGAATACTACTGATAGGACATTTAGATGGTTTCCAGTTTGGGGCTATTATGAATAATGTTGCTATCAAAGTTCTTGCCCATGTATTTAGGAAGTAGTAGTGGTATCCCATTTATAGTCCCACTGGCTCTGTATGAGAAAACCTGTTTACTTACACCCTCATCAAAATGCAGTTGTTGTCTTTTTAAATCCTTACCTGAGGATATTTTTTCTCTTGATTTTCAGACAGAGTGGAAGGAAGGAAGGAGGAATGGGGAGAGAGACACACATACATAAGTTTGTTGCCTCCCAAATGCTCCCTAACTTGGGCGGAGGATTGAACCTGCAACTTGAGGTATGTGCCCTGGACTAGGAATCAAACCCACAACCCTTTGGTGGGCTGAGGCTTTAACCACTGAACCACACTGGCCAGAGCCCTAGTTTCTATAAATCAGAACTAAGTATATTCCCCCCAAATAGTTTTCTGATAATTACTTCTTGTGCTTCTTCTGTAAACAAAGACTTATAATAAATTATATTGATTTATAAATAAATTAAGAAATTTATAACTCTAGAAATTACCTGTTTGCCTTTACTAACTTCATTCTCACAAGTGGAATGTTCTTCAAGAATCATCCTGCAGTGAGCTATTAAACTTGTTGTCTGTGAGGTTGACAAAGGATCCCATATGAATTCTACAAAGTCTGAAACAAAAATTTCAGTGGTGCACAATTATTTACTCAATTGCTTTGCTTGTTATATATAAACAACCGAAGCTTTTTAGCAAAGATTACTGCCTTTTGTGGTTTAAAATCCACACTAATCATTACCATTACATATTTGCATACATCCTCAATTTCCTTGTCCTTTTGGGTTTTGCTGAATTCCTCTGGCTAAACCACCCCTTGTTAAATCCACCTTGTCACCGAGTCTGTTCTTGCAATCATGCAACTAAAAAGTGGCTGGAAAAAACTACACTTTAAATTCATCACCGTGAAACTCAAGTGAACCCTGAGCTACACTGGCCAGGGCAGTACTGAGGAGAAACATAAGGGGACAAGTTAGGGAGGATAAAATAATACAGGTAGTAGGGATAGAAGTGTGCCACTAATTAATGACCTAGGAGTTATAAAAGCAATACTAATGTCACAAATGCTAAAGGCTAAAGATTATCAATAGTTTGATAGCAAATTAATTGCACCAACAAGCATTTTTTCACCAGCTTAAATTATGACACCTGTTGATTTTTACTGCTTATTACATTTACTTGTATTAAAAAAACTTCTGAGAAAAAAATTGTAACTGTAACAGAAAATAATGATCTTATATTTTGCCCCAAAACAATTTAATCAAGATTACAAAACCATACCTGTAAGTCGTGGAATAATTGTTTTGTTGATGACAGAAGATAAGATTTTCTTATCAGAACTATCTTCCTTCTTTGAATCTTCCATACTATTATCTATAAATTTTTCTATAGATGTGAACCATGGCATCTGTTTTAAACCTATGGAATCAAACTTACAAATAAAATTATCAGTTATAAATAAATTCTTACACATTAGCTTATTTTTAAATGGTTAACTTTTTCAGTAACTACTGGAGCTTTCTAAGGATCAAAAGCAAGTAATTCCATATTTTAACTCCATATATACAGTACTAGAACACCAAGGCTAGGCAGGATGACAACAGTAAGACAGGATGTCTATGCAATATGATGCATTTCATACATTTTTATGACGAATCCCAAAATGCCTGCTCTATGTTAAAAGCTGACTATACTGCAAGCACTGTCAGGAGCAAAATACACATTTTTAAGAAGATAACTCAATAAGTGCTATTCTTATTTATTTATACAAATTTATTTACCTTGTGCAAAATTCATTTCTGGCTCCCTCAAGCCTCATAAGCACAAATGTGTATTTTGCCTGTGATTTAGCTTACTAGGCAAATAGCAAATGGCCAGTTATTTGTTGACTGAATGAATTAACGGATCTCTGCTGGGCCTAACAGAGTACTCCATTCAGCTTGAGTGGTTAACAACTAACTAGGCTGCTGTCCCATCAACTACCTACCACTTTCTTACAGAGAAGCTTGGTTCCTATACTATGAAGACGGTATGGCCTTGAACCTAACACAGAGCCAACAGCCATGCATGACTAGGGCAGAGAAAGATAAAAGGACATGACGCCATTCTTCTCTTTGTTAAATCTTTACCTTCAGCTCCCCTCTCTTCCTAGAATTTCATGATCACATTTCTGTTTCCTTATCAGGCATATCTAGACAGATGTCCTGTTATTATTTCATTCTCTATAAAGTGAAACTTCCTTCAAAAACTGTTCCCTTTCTGAAAAGTCCCCATTTCTATTAATGAAACTACCACTGTTCTAACAACCCAGAATCCAAATGTTGGGGTATCTTTGGATGTGGGGTGTTAGGTTTATGCTTAGCATTTTACTGATTCTTGCTTTATAACATCTCTTGTAATCAACTCTTTTTTCTCTTTTCATTACTACCACTCTTCGTAAGAAATTCATCACCTTGGACTTGAGCTATAGCAAATCCTTCCAGTATATACTCCCACCTTTTATCTTCCTTCCCTCTAAGTTAGCCTACTGGTAGGATTTCCCAAACCATTACTTTCATCATGTCACTTCTCCCATTATTTACCAAAGCAAGTTCATACATCTTAATTTAGGACCTGAACACTGTGCAGTGTCTACCTCCTGAACTCTATTTCTCCCTATGCACCTTTATGAAATACCTTTTCCTCTTTCCCCTCCCGTTTAAGTCCTATATACCTTTCAAATCCCCAATAATATCCCTCCTCCTCAATGCACTAGCTTCACTAACCAACTATTTCCAAGATGTCATCTCCAACTTCAGAACTGGTACATGTCTATTTCCCAAGACTGTAAAATTCTTAAGGCCTAAAACTACCTTTATTTTTTGAGTGACCTTAAACTTATCAAAGCAGCAGCTTAAAAAAAATGTTTCCTTTACTGGTGTTTAGTGTCACTCAGCTTCAAAAATAAAGTGTAAACCATGAAAAGGTAGATGTAGACTATTACTCCAAATCACCAACTATCAACTCCAACTCTAAAGGTGAGGTATTTTATAGCTAACCTGATAACAAGGGAATTTAAGTAACTAATGTGATCAGGATTTTTCACGTTAAGCTTAAATACCTTAAGAGGATTCCAATCAATCAACTGAACTCGTATTAGGGGATTTAAAAGCTTTGGTATGCATAAACCAATGAAAGCTTCATAATAAGAATCTGGAAACTTTTCTCGCCATTGTTGAAATTTTAACAAGATATTCTGGATATTACAAAAATCATCATGCACATCTTCAAAGATCTTCTTATGATCCTGTAAAATGTCACCTGTGAACAAAAATGAGTCTTTGTTATGCATTTTAGCCGAGCTTCCTATAAGCAATCATATATAACTACTAAATCAACTGAGTTGAAAACTTTCCTTTGATATTGACATATAAACTAGTTTTTATTAAAAAATCACTTTAGTAATATCAATACTAACAAAATCTACCATTTATTGAACCCCTTCTATATGACAAAACATTACAAATACATGATCTCATTTCATCATAACTATCTTTCCTAAAAGTTAGGTGTTACTAGCCTCCCTATTACAGACAATAAACAAGCAAGCAAACACCATCAGATTTAGGGAAGTCAAGGAATCTGTACAAGACACACTGAATGGAGCCCCTCTTCAAAGCCATCTCATTGACTGCAAAGCCCACAACTCTTTCAACTATACATTTTTTACCTTCTCATAATGGTAAAATGGCTTTACTATATTCAGTTATTTTAAATTACAAGTGATAAAATACTACAGAAAGTACGTGATGAGCAATGAAACCCGTAATGTTCATGGTTCCTTTATAACAGGAAATGAGGAAGGCTGAGGGAAAAAAACTATAAAGATGCAGTAATACTCATAATGCTCCTCCATTTTATCCCAGTTTTTCAAAGGTAGGAAAAGTCTCCAAGAACACTTTCTCCCCCTAAAATTTCCTATTTTATACAGCTTATGTATTTAAGGGCAATCAATACAAAGCAATTCCCACTTCGAATAAAGATACATTAGAAACTTGGTGGCTGACCTTGACTTTTTTGGAAGTCAGCCATGTCTGCTGAAGATAGTTCATCATCACTAGATGTCCCTTCCTGATGATCACAATTCCCAGAAAGTGCCCTTGCTTGTCTTCTTTGTGCCCTGTATTTTTCAATACACCGAAAATCAATGAAAAACAAATAGCTCCTGCCGAAAGTAAATGCTTTAAACCAGGAAGTAGAAGTCATAATTCATTTAAAATGCCCAGAAATACAGCATTATATTGGCACACAATTTTATGTTAATATTTTTGACATTTAAGCTTCATTATTTTGAATTGGTTGTTCTCCCTCTTTTTTCTTATGATATTCCCATTTAGGATATTCCCACAGGTTACCAGGCTTTGAAGAATGGATAACAATATAATTATGACTGGCTTCTACTTAGCAGCAATTTCCAGCCTGATAAATGCCATTTATTCCTTCTGACTGATCCAAATACACCAGTCTGTACTTAAACCCTGGGATTGAGGGTTTAAATTATATTTAATTAAGACTGCTAAGCTATATTTTGGTTTTACATCATTCTCACAAATTAATTTGTTAGGTTATGATTAATTATACCATGTAGTTCATTATATTTAAGTAGTGAAAAATACTTGCTCAATGGTGCTTTTAAGTCTTCACTTTATATAGCTACCTTCGAGATTCAATTTCTTCTAAAATCCATTGAGTTTTTTCATCTATAGCCAAGCTTCCATTTGTTGATGTTTCAGCTTTGCCTATTTTCAAAAGAAATAAAGTAAAATACTTTAAAACAAAAGTTTTATCTTGGGTGTGTGTGTGTGTATATATATATATATATATATATATATATATACTTGCATATCTATCTATATATATAAACACATATGCTTAAATTCTATATTACATTATGCAATGAAAGTGCAATGTTAATTCCCTATCACAGTATTAATAGGCACTGAGTTTGTGAGCTTAAGAAAATATATATTGAGGACAGTAAAAAAATTCCTCTAATTTCTTTGTCTCAGATTCTGTTTTAATAGTTTTCACCAGTTCTTTTTGTCCATGTAGCTAAGTGCTAGATACATTTGCATTACCAATATGTTATTCATATTATTTCCTATTTTGGCATATACTATAATGCATGACCAACTCAATGTCCTGTTTGAAAGTCATTTTGCTTTTGCTATTGTCACCTACTTGATAGTCTCATTACTTTCACTATCCTTGAGCACCTTAATCAAAGGAAGACAACTTAGAAAATACAAAACCAGTGTGAGGACTAAAAGCACCCCAATCTTAATGAGATTTTACAGATGATTCTATACTGAAATCAACCAAAATTTCTTTAACTTCCATAACCAATCTGTGGAAGGGCCATGGAAATTTTATAAAGTTAGATTTCTGACAAAGTCTATGAATTTATGTCAATTCATATCAAAATAGTCATTAAATGGCCATATACATATTTTGTCTCAATACTAAGTAATTGGAAGTTATATTTTTTATTTTTTAATCTTAAGACTTAATTTAAGACCTTTTAAAACCCTAGCTGTAAATGTTTTGGGATTTTTGGAATGGAGTCGGTTAAAGATTCATGGAAAAATACTTAAAAACATTATTTTTAAATACAGGAATAATTTATTCTCTAGCTAATAATTTAGCATAATGAATAATGAATTATATTGAAGATGTAAAACACTAACGTGATAACTGTTGTAAATACGTTGATTCATGTTTTAATTCATCTTGCCTGCGTTTCATAAAGGTCATGGCTTGTTTTAAAAGGAGTGCATGCATGGATGATTCTATTTCTTGGATGTTGATAATCTGCAATACATATATAAGTAACATTTTGTGGATCATCAATAATAAATAATAAAATGTAATTATTTATGTATTAGCATGTATATATGCTCAATTCTCATACAAACATTTGCATACTATCACCTCAGTTAAAAAACAATGCTGTGAGGAACAGACCTAGCTGTCAATACTTTCAATATTAATAAAACCAGAAAATCACCTTACTGTACTAGCACAGCTATAAATATCATAAATAATGAAGCCAAATGGGCTGAAGTCAGGAACATAGATAAGAGTGGACAGATAAGAATTTTATTTGTTTGAGATAGAAGAGGAGAAAATGATGGGTTGTTGGGTGTAGTCATTTTTACAGGCTGAGGGAATAGTCTGTGTGTGTGTGGTATGGGGGGACAAGAGGAAACTGGTGAAATTATAAAAAGTGGAGAATGGGAGAGACTAACTAGACAGGTAAAAAAGCTGTGAGGCAGAAATGAGTGATTAATTGAAACTGGCATTCTTATATTTCTGAGGGAATTTCCTCTACTCCAATGATGTTTCACAGATGCTGCTATGGGCACATCAATGTGTAGACCAGTAAGACTTTAACAGTGTGATTTTTTAAGGATGAATGACGAAAACTACATTGTAATAAATACTTCAGGAAGTAACTACCAAGTGATATTAAAAGGTGGTCAACTTAAAATAATAGTAAATAAAAAATGCAGAAAGTAGAGTGTACTGTATTTCTAAAATGGTTTAAAAAAAAAAGGGACTCACGATCTTAATATATGGACTTAGAATGTATATAAAAAAACAGAAACTATAAAGGAAAAAAAATGATTCATGAATCTGATTAACACAGTAGTTCAAAAAAGTGGATGCTGGAAAACCAATGCAAAAACAAAACCAGAAGACAAAACAAACTAGAAAGTTTATCTACATCAAGTAGGATAAAGAATTAAAATTTTAAAGCAATAAAAAGCTGGAGGGGGGGGGGGCAACAAGAAAAAAAGGGGAAAAAATCCCCAATTGAACCAAAGATAATCGGGCAAAGGGGAAAAATAATCCAAAAGAAGAAAAACTACGTGTTAGTAAAACAAAAGGTCTGAGACAAGTGTGGGCAAACTTTTTGACTCGAGGGCCACAATGGGTTCTTAAACTAGACAGGAGGGCCGGAACAAAAGCATGGATGGAGTGTTTGTGTGAACTAATATAAATTCAAAGTAAACATCATTACGTAAAAGGGTACGGTCTTTTTTTTTTATAGTTTTATTAATTTCAAACAGACCGGATCTAGCCCGCGGGCCGTAGTTTGCCCACGGCTGGTCTGAGATAAAAATAAATATATAAAAATAACCTTTTTTAATGAAGTAAACTAAAAATAAAACATACAATCTTTCTTGAGGATAGTTTAGCAATGTTTCATAAGCCTTAGAAATATCTAGACCTGTGACTTAATAATTCACTTTTTAGGAATTTTTCTTAAACAGATGAAAGTTTAATGCAAACATTTATATACAAAACTTTATACTCTCCTAGCTATCCAACATTAAGTGAATGCTTAATATCATAGTATATAAAAATGTATAAGGAAAAATACTAGAGGTAAGTATTTAGTTGTGGAATTTAGGCTTTTTGTAAATCACATGGTAAGAGAATTTCTCTATAAAAAATAGATATCAATATCTATAGCCATGTACCTTTTCATTAAGACAGTCAATTAAATTGTCCACATAAATTTTCATGCTTTTATAGAATTTAAAATTTAGAGCTTGATTTGACGAATTTTCTAGGTTCTGGATGGCATTCTTTGAGCTCTTGACATCTTCTACATATTTTTCATATTCCCTCTGATGTGAGCGGTGAGTATCCTGTAGTAATGTTAATCTATAGAAATATAATAAAGACAAATAAAACCTACTTATTTTTCATACTTTCCTTTCTACTATAGTAAGTAGCAGTCTGGTGAAAGTTTTTCAAAGCTACCTTACAGAGACCAGCAAGGAAACTGACAAGCACATAAACCTGGTCTTATGAGACTTGCTGAGCAGAGGATAGTATCACAAAGAAAGCGGACTCGAAGGGAAAGGAGGGAAAGAACACTTAGGTTTTTAGGTGCTTAAGCTATTAATAGGGTATTTTCAGTCCTTTCCTTTTGCATAAAATCTTGAGTTATATGCAATACTACATGAGATAGTTGTAATTCTAGTTCTTCCAACTAAAGGAGTATTAAAAGAAAACAATAAATGATAGTTAAGTTGTTACAAAAATAATTTGAATTAAGGCAACCTCATTATTTAACATCACTACTGAAAAGCATTGATGTAGAACTAAGGTTGGAGAATTTTTTCTATGAAGTCCGCATAGTAAATATTTTGAGCTTTGGAGGCTAGATGGTTGTGTTGCAACTATGTACTCAATTCTGTGTTATAGCATGAAATCAGCCAGACAACACATAAATGTACAAGCATAAATTCCAATAAAACTTTTATTTACAAAAATAGCCGTGGGCTAGAATACAGAGATAACATAATATTTAAAAGCTGCTACAAATGAAGATTTCCATATATTTATTTCACTACAAAATGCTATAAAATGTTTCCTATGTCAAACCATTTAACTGAACAACTATGACCCCCTTTGTAGGTGACTCTCTGTCTCTTGCAGTCTTTAAGATTCTCTGTCTTGTACATTTGCCATCGTTATTATGACATGTCTTGGTGTGGGTCTTTTGGGGAATATCTTGCTTGGGACTCTCTGTACTTGTGTAACTTTTTCTTCCTCATTATCTGGGAAGTTTTCTGTCATTATTTCTTCAAATAGATTTTCTAATCCTTGCTGCTCTTCTTGTCCTTCTGGCAGCCCTATTATGCATATGCTACTTCGTTTCATGTTGTCCCAAAGCTCCCTTAGGCTCTCCTCCTGCTTTTTAATTTTTTTCTCCAGTTGCTGTTCAGATTGAGCTTGTTTCTCTACCTTATCTTCTAACTCACTAATTTGGTCCTCTGCTTCTTCTACTCTGCTGTTGAAACCTTCCATGGTGTTTTTGATTGTAGCTATATCACTTTTCATTTCTTCTGATTCTTGCATAGGTTGTTGATTTTCTCATCCATCTGGTGAATGAACTGTACAACCATTACTCTGAATTCTTTTTCTGTCATGTTGCATGCTTCAATTTCATTAATTTCCTTTCTTGGCGACTCCTCATTTTCTTTCCTCTGGGTGTTGTGTCGTCTCTTCATTCTGATCATCTCCCGATGCTTCAAACGTTGAGTTGCATGGGCCTGGGCCGTGTGCAGTGGGAGCCTCACACCACCCTAGTGTCACTGAAGATCAGAGTCTCTGTTGCTTCATGTGACCTCGCATTGAGAATCAGGGTCCCTGTGTGCCCATGCACCAAGAATGGGAGTCACTGGCTCTTAGTATGAATGCACAGGGAATCAAAGATCCCAGGTGCAGGTGATAAGAAATACAGTCAAGTCACTGGTGCTTGGTGCTGCCTCCTGCCCAGAGAATCGGAGTCCCTGGGCCCGCGCTTCGCGGGACAAATTCCTGGTGTTCACACGTTAGCTCCCAGGCCAGGGCTCCTGTAGCTGGCACTGCGCGCAGGGCCCATTCCCGGTGTTCGTGTGTTAGGCCTACCCGTTCCTGGTGTTCACACGTTAGCTCCCAGGCCAGGGCACCTCCACATTTTCTTTATCTATTCAACTGTTGATGAATACTTGGTTGCTTCCACTTCTAAGTTATTACAATTAAGGTCTGTAATGAACATGGATGTGCAAATAGCTCTTCAATTATTTTCAATCCTTTTGTCTATGTATCCAAAAGTGGGACTGCTGGATCATGTGATTCTGTATTTGGTAGATAATGTAGTGTAAAACTATATGATATAGAAACCATAGCCAGAAAAATTATGGTTGGCTAAGGTCTGCCATTAGGTTTAACTAATTCATTGAAGTGTAAAGTTGGATTGTTGATTTGAGATATCCCTTCTTTAATGTAAGCAAATAGTTGGATCTTATTTTTTTTATTTTTTAATTCATTCAGCCACTGGAAGTATTTTGATTGTAGAGTTTAATCCATTTATATATAAAGTGATTACTGCAATGGAAGGAGTTACTACTGCCATTTTGTAAACCATTTTATATCCATTTTGTCTCTCTTTTTCTGTCTTTCTACCTTGCTTTCTTTGGGGGGAAGAGAAGAGGGTGGTAGTGATATGCTCTGGAGTTTTTTCTCATTTTCTTTTGTGCCTCTTTTATAGGTATTTTCTTTGTATTTACCACAGGGATTACAAAAACACTTTATGTATGTATGTATGTATATATTTATTTTTTAAATCTTCCCCTGAGAATATTTTTCCATTGATTTTTAGAGTAGAAGAGAGAGGGAAAGACAGAAAACTAGATGTGAGGAAAAACACACCCATTGGTTACCTCCTGTATGAGCCCCAACCAGGGCCCAAGAAGGGGAGGAGCCTGCAATCGAGGTATGTGGCCTTACCAGAATCAAACCCGGGACCCTTCAATCTGCAGCTGAGATTCTATCCACTGAGTCAAACTGGCTAGGGCTACAAAACATTTTAAAGTTGTAATAATCTACTAACTTGGTAATAATCACATACAAAATTTCGCCTTTACATCTTCCCCTCCACTTATTATTAAAGTCCTACATTACATTTTTAAATTTTATATTCATTAGTATATAGTTGTTTTTTTATATTTTAATTTCTATATCTGAATTAAAAGTAATTTTCATACCACCCTTACAGTATTACAGAATTCTGTATGTCTATATATTTAACTTTACTAGAGAACTTTATATTTGTGTATGCTTTGTGCTGTCTAGGGTCCTTTCATTGCAATTTGAAGGACTTCTCATAGCAATTTTTCTAAGGCAGATCTAGTGGTGATGAACTTCCTCAGTTTTTATTTATTCAAGTAGATTTGTATTTCTTCATCATGTGAAGAACAGTTTTGCTGGATGTAGTATTCTCAGTTGGCAGTTTCTTTCAGAACTTTTGAATATATCATCCTACTCCATTTTGGCCTGTTTCTGTTGAGAAATCTATGGGGCTCCCTTGTTCGTGATAAGGTGCTTTAGAAGCTTTCAAAATTGTTTGCCTTTAGAAAATTTTATTATAATGTGTCTCAGTGTAAGCCATTTTGGCTTCATCTCATTGGAGTCCTTTGAAGTTATTGAAATTCATTTCCTTCCACAGATTGTTAAAAGTTTCTGGCCATTATATATTCACTAGAGGTCCGGTGCATGAAAATTCGTGCATTCGGGGGCGTCCCTCAGCCTGGCCTGCACCCTCTTGCAGTCCGGGACCCCTTGGGGATGTCCACCTGTTGGCTGAGGCCCGCTCCTGGGGGAATCGGGCCTAAGCTGGCAGTCAGACATCCCTCAGGCAGCCTGGGAGCCCTTGGGGGATGTCCAACTAACAGCTTAGAGCTGCTACTCCTTGTGGGTAGGACATCCTCAGCACTGCTGCAGAGGCGGGAGAGTCTCCTGCCACCGCTGCCACTATGCTGGCCAACCATGAGCTGGCTTCTGGCTGAGCGGCACTCCCCCTGTGGTCAGTGCACGTCATAACTACTGGTCATTCCTGGTTGTTCTGCCATTAGGGTCAATTTGCATATTACCCTTTTATTATATAGGATAAACTCTCTGCCCGATTCTGCCTCTCTACTTCTTCTTGGACTTCCATAATGTATATATTGTTCTGGTTGATGGTGTTCTATGAATCCCTTAAATTTTCTTCACTTTTCTTTATTCTTTTTCCTTTTTGTTTCTGACTTGATAATTTCAAATGACCAGTCTTACTAGTCAATGTTTCTTTCTTCTGCTTGATCAAGCCCATTGATCTCCTCTAGCAAGCTTCTCAATTCAATTACTGTATTCATCTCCAGAATGGTTTTTTTTTTTATAGTTTCTCTGTTGATATTCTAACTTTGTTCATGTATTATCTTGAGTTCATTTAGTTGTGTTCTCTTATAGCACACTGAGCTTAAGAGGATTAGTATAAATTCTTAGGTAATTCACGATCTCTGTTTCTTCAGGATTGGTTCTGAAGATTTACTTTGTTTCTTTGATTGAGCAATTTCTCCCTGTTTTTGAATGTGTTTTTTATTTTTGTTTTGTTTTGTGTATTTGAAAATGCTTTGTACTGGAGAGGAACTTCACCAATCAGCCTGGCTAGAGATTCTTTAGGGAGAGGGTGTTTTCTCAAACTTTTTATGGGGGATGCAGCTTCTCTGGGCTTCTACATGAAATTTCCCAAATACAGAGGTTTGTGGATTTCTTTGTCAGGAGTTCATAGTCTCTTGTTCCCTTTGGCTGGCTCTGCAGTAAGCCACTGAACTCTCTTTTATCTTCTGTGGCCCCAGGCATTCAAGGTATGACAGTTCCCCATTAGTGTTCCAAGATAGACAAGGCAGAAATTAGTCCTTTGGGCAGTCTCCCTAAAAGAAAGAATGTTGGATGTATGTTCCACTCTTCTTTTCCCTTCCAATGGAGAAGCCATGAGTTGAGTTTTCTCTCTTTAATCACAAGCAGTGATGGCTTATGGGAGGGGCTGATGCAGATGAAATGAAATGGCTTTTATTACCCACTACAATGTGACTATTCTTGGCTTTGAGCCTACCTGGGGTACTGTGACTTCCTAACTGGTTTCTGGTGTTCTCAAAAGGCTTTTAAAACACATATTGTTGTTAAGTTGGTATCTCTATGAAGGAATAACATCTAGAGTTTTGTATTCTGGCACCTTGGTGTCATCACTCCCAATATAATATTTAAAAAATTAAGGGCTATTTAACAATGCAGATAAATGTTTATAACAACACTAAGTAAAAAAACCCACAGAATTTCCCCAGCCTGGGCCCTGATCAGGGCATGTGAAGAAGGCCACCAATCGATGTGTTTCTCTCACATCGATCTTTCTCTCCCACTCTCTCTAAAAATCAGTGGAAAAATATCCTACCCCACAGAATTTGATATTTATTGAATTTAGCCATGTAATACATACCTTTTATAAAGATTAAAAAGACATATATGAAAAAAGACATCAGTTTTGCTAGTGTGGTAACATAGGTGATGCTATTTTTCCTATCAATTTATTTAAGATTAATACTTGTATTTAATAGTTTAAAATAATATACATATAGTGCTAACTTTTCACTATTAAATATCTAGGACAAGTGTAAATTTTAATATGAATATTACTTACCTACTATTTAATTGCTTCTTTATAATTTCTAAATTTACTGGTGGAAATGAAATGGAAGTATCAAACTTCTTCACTGTTTGAAATTCACTACTGTGAGAAAGATCTACGTTTCTTCCCTAAAAATAATATTAAAATTAGTTTTCAACATTTGTTAACCTTACAATTATTAATAACATAAAAGCAGATTATATGCTTCAAGATTTCACTACATCAATTTAAAATTCTATGCCATTGATATTTTTCATAGTTACAATAAAATATTTTTAAATTCTCAGTTTTCAAATAAAGAAGTTTTAAGTTAACATGTAAGAGGCAAATTACAAAATCTTATTTTTTTCTTTAATCCTCACCTGAGGACATGGCTTTAAAAAATTGATTTTTAAAGAAAGAAAGAGAGAGAGAGAGAGAGAGAGAGAGAGAGAAACATTGATTGGTTGTCTTCCATATGCACTTGACTGGGAATCAAACCCACAACCTAGGTGTGTGCACTGAACAAGAATCAAACCTGAAACTTTTTGGTGTATGGACTAATACTTCAACCGAGCCACCCAGACAGGGCACAAATTTCCTATTTCACAAAAGCATGGTTCTCGGTGTTTTTAAAGCTAGTTTGGTTTATTATCTAAAGTAAAAAGGAATTATGCAAATTTGAGTAGTTAAGAATAAGTACTGTGGCATGTTTTTCCTCAGAAGTATTTTTTTAATGTTGTTATACTAATTTTAATTAAAAAAAGGGGGGGGCAGGACTAAGCCTGTTATAGTCATAAATAGCCTTCTAAATCATTTCCCTGGTCAGAAACTTCTAAATTACAACCAAAGACCAACCTTTACTTAGTTTTTTAGTTTTAATAACATGGAGATTTTTACAATACTTTCTTAGCATTTTTACTAAAAGATTAAATAAAACCTTAGAATTTATAAGCACTGTGATTTAGATCATTGTAATTTTGAGCATTATAGACTACTCAGTTAAGTAACATTATCATTCCCATGTTATTGATTTAGAAAACTGAGATTTAGAACAATTAAATAATTTGCTCAAAGTCATATAAATATTTATAGAGCACTCACAATACCAGGGACTGGGGGATGTAACACTGAACAAGATAGTTAATAATTCTTAACTTCATGGGACGTATATTTAATTTTTTAAATATAATTTTTTATTGATTTCAGAGAGAATGGGGGAGGGAGAGAAAGAAACATTAGTGATGAGAGTGTGTCACTGACTGGCTGCCTCCTGTACACCTCATACTGGCAATGGAGCCAGAAACCCCTGACCAGGAATCAAATCATGACCTCCTGGTTCCTAGGTTGATACTCCACCACTGAGACACATTGGTTGGGCTGGAACATATATTTTAGTGGTAGTGTTAGAACCCAAATTCAGAACTTCTGATCCCAAGTACAATATTCCTTTTGTTTGTGAGTTTTGTTTTAAACCCATTTGTTTAACTTCACATTTAAGAAACCTATCATATACTATATACTAGTACTGTCAGTTACTATACAATTAAAGATGAAGATACAGCCCAGCCAGCATAGCTCAGTGGTTGAGCATCAACCCATGAACCAGGAGGTTACAGTTTGATTTCCAGTCAGGGCACATGCCCCGATTGCGGGCTTGATCCCAGGGTGGGGCATGCAGGAGGCAGCCGATTAATCATTCTTTCTCATCATTGATATTTCCATCTCTTTCTTTTTCTCCCTTCCTCTCTGAAATCAATAAATAAAAACAGATAAAGACACATTCTTTCAAGTAGCTTGTAATAAATATGTGGAAAGTGTTTAAAATCTAGTGGGAAAAGCATGTATGTACATAGTGTAGTGGGTTAAATGGTGTCCTGCCAAAAGATACGTCTTTGTTCTAACCCCTGGAACTTGCAAATATGAACTTACTTGGAAAAAGGGTCTGTGTGGGGTATAATTAAGTGAAGCATCTCAATTAAGTGAGATCATCCTAAATTATCAAGTTGGCCTGAAATTCATCAAGTGTCCTTACAAGAGACACTATGTAGAACAGTGGTTCTCAACCTTGGCTGCACATTAGAATCACCTGGGAATCTTCTTAAAATCCTAATGTGCAGCCAAGGTTGAGAACCACTGCTGTAGAAGCACAGCGAAGTCCTTGTGAAGAAGGCAAAGGAGTAATGTAGTCACAAAGCAAGGAACTCCTGGAGGTGCAAGCTCTCTAAGGTGGTGTGTTCTAGTTTATCCCTGTAGAAAAGGCAAAAAAGGCACTTTCCTTGAGAGCCTCAAAGGAAGCATAGCCCTGCAACACCTTGATTCCAGACTTCCAGACTCCACAACTGTGGGTGAATAAATGTCTCTTGCTTTAAGCTGTCACATTTGTGGCAATTTGTTATAGGAGCCACAGGAAACTTAATACATGACATAAGAAAATATTACCTTTATGATTTTAACTGCTTTCCTCATTTGCTGCTGTTCCCAAATATCTTGATTTTCATCTTCCTGACTTCCTTCACTTGTTTCTTCATTTCCGGTTGCTAGGAAAAAAACCAACAGTTCATGTATAAATATTCAATATTTTTCCAATTCTAATACAGCAGCTAACGTTTTTGGGGGGCTTATTACGTGCTGGCTTAGCAGCCTTTTAGATGTGTTAACTTACTCTTCACAATATTTACTCTCATTTTGTAAATGAGAAAACTCAATTATTAGAAGGTTAAATAACTTGTCTGAAGACAGTGTTGAAGCTGGGCCTTGAATCTATCAATTTAACTCCAGAAACTGTATTCATCACCCAACTGTCCCACTCAAAACATCATAGACTCATAAAAAAAAGCCTGAAAAAAAAAGAAACATTTGATTTTTCCTATCAGTTTCTCAATTCTGCATGAGAATCTAAATATTTAAAAATAATTTTTGGGTTATAAGGAACCAACTCTCACTCTGAAATAATAGTATTTGAAGTAACAGAAATGTTGGCAAAACATAATATTGTTTATAAATGAGAAATGTAAAAATGGTCCTTTGAGATCTAAAGATTATTGGTTGACGAAATTGTTTATTATAGCAGGGAAGATTTTAATACCTGACACCTAAAATCCCTGTAGATGTTACACGTTTAATGAATAATCTTTATATGCCCTGGCTAGCATAGCTCAGTTGGTTGAGCATTGTCCTGTGCATTAAAGGGTCATTGGTTCAATTCCTGGCCATGGGATATGCCCAGTTTTCAGGTTCAATTCCCGATTGGGTTGTGTGTGGGAGGCAGCTAATCAATATTTCACTCTCACATCAATGTTTCTCTCTCTCCCGCACCTCTCACTTTCATTCTAAAAAAACCAAACACCACAAAATCAATAAAAACCCATCTTTATAAAGGTGACAATGAAAGTTTTCAATACCAAAAATAAGACTTTGAAATTTTTTTAACCTGTCAAAAAGATCAAGTGGAGATCAAATGATCTATCCAATATAATAAAAGCCTAATATATGCAAATCAACCAAATGACTGGTCACTATGATGCGCACTGACCAGCCAGGGGGCAGATGCTCAATGCAGGAGCTTCCCCCAGCCCACATGCCCCAGGCCAGCCAAGGCCCCCGAAATGCCCCACTGGTAGCCCCGCAGATCGGCTCCTATAGCCAGCCAGGCCTAGGGACCCTAATTGTGCAAGAATTTTGTGCACCAGGCCTCTACTATACATATAAAAGCCCAGTGACCTTTAGGGCGGAACAACCAGAATGACCAGTCGCCATGACATGCACTGACCACCAGGGGGCAGATACTCAACGCAGAGCTGCCCCCTGGTGGTCAGTGCGTTCCCACAGCAGGAGCACTGCTCAGCCAGAAGCTGGGCTCATGGCTGGCGAGCACAGCAGTGGTGGCAGGAGCCTCTCCGGCAGGGCTAAGGAGCAGTGAGCCAAGCGGTAAGGAGGGAGCAGGCGGGCAATTAGGAGCAAGGGGTCCTGGATTGCAAGATGATGCAGGCCAGGCGGAGGGTACCTCCCTCCCCCATGCACAAATTTCGTGCATTGGGCCTCTAGTCCAGCGGTCGCCAAACTTCTGAACCTCACGGACCACCAGTTGACGACTGCTGTTCTAGTCTATATATATAAAAGCCCAGCGACCGAACGGTGGAATGACCAGAACAGAATGACTCGTCGACCAGTCACTATGATGTGCACTGACCACCAGAGGGCAGACACTCAACGCAGGAGCTGCCCCTTGGTTGTCAGTGAGCGCCCATAGTGGGAGCATCGTTTGGCTGACCGGGATGAGCGGCTGCTCCCACTGCTGGCCAATCCCTGCAGGCCACGCACCCCACATGCACAAATCCGTGCACTGGGCCTCTAGTAGTAAATAATATTATACATACCCTTTGGTAAAATTTTGATACAAACATGTCTTTTAGAGGTCATGATGTCATTGACCAAATTGGTATTAAATAAAAAACAACTTTAATATCCTTTAGACCAGTGGTCGGCATACCGCGGCTTGGCAAACCATGGCTCTTCCACAAAATACTGACTTCTGCGCATG
The DNA here is from genome assembly GCF_000327345.1 of Myotis davidii. Classification (NCBI taxonomy): domain Eukaryota; kingdom Metazoa; phylum Chordata; class Mammalia; order Chiroptera; family Vespertilionidae; genus Myotis; species Myotis davidii. Next base: position 756,366 of record NW_006282396.1, read on the forward strand.
GGCCACAAAGTTTCAATTGCACTGTACGTGCGCACCCGCACGTGGTATTTTGTGGAAGAGCCACAGTCAAGGGGCCAAAGAGCCGCATGTGGCTCGCTAGTCGCGGTTTGCCGACCATGGCTTTAGACTATGAGATACTACATTATGCTTTTATGGAGATTTTAATCATAATATTTTATCCTAATAAAAAGCCCTGATATTCATATATTGTAAATAAATTAAATATGTACTTGTTTCTTCAGCCATTCTTTGTCTAAGTGTTTGAGGCTTTAGGGTAAATGGTATTCTTCTTTCATGGTCATCAGGCTCACTCTCAGGATCTTCATCACTATCTTTCTTCGTATCAGCAATGGTAGAAATATGTTTTACATCCAAAGAAATATAGTCCTCTTGTGCCCTAGCCAATTCACGTTTTCTGCGGGCTGCCTGAATAAAAGCTGCATCAGGGATATTTACTAAAAGAAACAAAGAGGAGGATATTAAAAACCAAAAACCAACAGATATAAATATTCTTCACAGTAAAAAAAACAAACTGGTTTTCAAATTTTTTTCACTATTTTGATATGAATGTAAATGACAGTATACTTCTGTAATAGAAAACTATTTTGACAGAGATTAAATAATTTTTATTTAATTTTTAAAATTTATCTTTAAATGAACCAAATGAAGAAGTATTAGAAAATACACTGAAACCACTCCAATATATCTTTTAATTCTTTTAGTCATCAGGTGCTGTTGCTGACTTCTTATTGAGGGCTAGCCATTTCTCATTTCCAGAAGCTCTGAATTGTCAGGGTAGAGATGGCAAGGGCCTAGCAGGAGTTGCTCAGTCAGTTACAACTGAAGAGGTTAGTTGGTAATAGACCTAATACAAAGCCTTAATGTTCATGTACTGTAAATAAATTAAACATGTACTTGTTTCTTCAGCCAGGAAGAAACAGGTTCGTTGGTGATAGACTAGTTTGACATACAAAGTAACAGGAACACTATACTATGATCCACCCCTCTCCATTGGACATTCAGGGATATAGGGAAGTGAGAAACATACTACAATCATCACAGAGCCAAGTTAGCTTTCAAGGTAGCTTGGTGATTCCCATGTGAATACATGTGAGATGTTAAAAAGTGCACAGGAAATAATCAGGTTCATTTACCAGGTGAAAAATGTTTAAGTAACATTTTTAAATAGAGCTTTGTTTTATTTTTTCTTTATTTTATACAGTATAAACCTTATTAATTTGGACTCTTTAAATTCAAAACACGTTTCTTCATGCATGATCTAAACTGAAATTAATCTTTACACTGTGGGAAGAAATGGTTTCATCAGCAAAATACTAAGGTAAACAAAATGGCAAGAGAAATTTTTACCATTTCAAGCACTTAAAGGATTAATGAGGGGTGTCAAGTCATTGAGGCTCAAGTAATTATTTTCTAACCTTTCCCACACACTGGTCCAAATTACTTTGAAAATAAATTTACAAAAAGGTGAAATTCCTGGAGATGCAGAAATGTTCCAATTTTCTAAACAGAAAAAAAAAGAGAGAGAGAGATTTCAAATAACCAGTGCTTAAGAAAAACAAAAAGTGCTATGAAGCAGTAGCTACTGACGTGCTACTTCTGGTCCGTGGAAATAACTGGAAACCAGTATGTAACCAGGAGGTCATGGTTTGATTCCCAGTCTGGGCACATGCCCAGGATGCGGCTCGATCCCCAGAGTGGGGCGTGCAGGAAGCAGCGGATTAAGGATTCTCTCATCATTGATGCTTCTGTCTCTCTCTCTTCCTGAAATCAATTAAAAACATGTTTTTAAAAAAAGGACATAGGCTCTGGGGCAGTGACTGGGTTTGAATCTTAGCTGTGCTTCTTATAAACTGTCTGACCTTGGGCATGTTATGTAATAGAAATGTAATGGTCAGAAACTTTGACCATCATTAGTAATGACCTACTTGTCCCATACTTGACTACAGTTTATGTTATTAATAATAAGATCAATGGTACAGAAAATACTGATATTAGAAATAAAGTTCTTAAACAACAGTCACAAAAATTACCAACCTATTGATGAAAATTCTTCTTCCAGAGAGCTAGAGCTGTCGGAAGATGAACTCTGATCATCCTTAGTTTCTGAGGCATCGTAGGTTCCATCCTCTTCATCTGTTGAAAGATCAACTGTTCTGCATTCTAACGGAATATTTTTTAATGTAACAAAAAGAGACAGGATATTAGAATCAATAATTAAAATTCTGAGCAACACCATGGCATATGTGTAATATGGTGTTCTAACTTTACTCCACAAACTTTTTTAGACATACAGATCTTTCTCCAACTTCCATTCTCTCTGAAACCAATGGATGGTCTAAAAAATATACAAAGACTTACCCTACTTTTATTCCTTTAAAGGAGTAAAATACCCCTTTAAAGGATGCAATGAGAAGAGGAAAGGGAACACCAGAGAAAAACAAACAAAAAAGAAAAAAATAGTTGTCGTGAATAAGTATAAAACAACAAAGTTAATGTGCACTTAGAATGTGTTAGGCACATTGGAATTTGTTTTATATAGTTTACTTCATTTAATATTCACAATTCTATAAAGTAAGTGCTATTACTGAGGAGAACTAGTGTCCTCATCAGGACTGGAGAGGCTAAATAACACGTCCAAAGTCACGAAGTTAACCAGTGGAGAAGCAGGGCTTTCAACTAAATTTCATGGGGAGAAAGGGGGGGAGTGGGGGAAGGGGTCAGGGAATGATAAATACCAAAACCCAATTAGGAACAAACAAATCCAAGATAAAAGTAAAGCAGTGAAGCTGACCAGAGAAACGGTCCCACATTCCCCTATTGGCTCATTTTGATTCATCAGCATATATCCAAGGACACACCAGAAAAGCTGTTGAATCTTCTATTGAGAGCCTCCCCTTAGACCTCCCCTAAATCTCTGGCCTTTGGAAAACAGATAAAAACCCTTAAGATGAAGGACCCAGTGTGTGCTCTCTCTTGAGCACACCTGCACCCCCTTCCCTTTTCTCCTAAGCTCCAAGCGCCCCCAGGGCACTTGCCGCTCTGCACCTGTCTCCAAGGGCTCTCCTGTTGCCTGGGTAACGCGTTCCCCGAGTCCACGCAGCCCAGGCTGGGCTCACTCCTGCGGCTGTGATCTTGCCTCGTCTATCTTAAGCCTTTCTTTTGTTTCTCTGCTCCACGCTGTAATAAACACACTCTTAAAATCACCTGGGCTCCTGTCCTACACCAAGTCAAGAACCCACACGGTCCAGACCATGGCAGGGGCCGACCCATTCCAGAACCAGTCCCTATCTGGTGACAAGGTGACTTACATAGAGTAGAAAAACACACATTCTATGCAAACACACTTATGCTGCCTGAATCCTATACTTAGGAACACATAGGTACTTAAAAATTACTGCACTGTATTTCACGCCTTTACTGACACAGTCCACAGTGTCATCAATGTACCGTTACTGATTTTATATATATAGTTATTTTTATCTCAGTTTTCGCAAATAACTCTTTTGTGACGATTTAACATAAACAGCAAGTCCTGCACTAAAGCTATAACTGGATAACTTGTGACGGTTCATCTAATGGTACAGATGAGCCTCCAAACCGCGCAGGATCCCTTCTACTCCCCCCAGGCGCCCAATGGGGAGATGCGGGCTGCGGGCCGGCCGAAGCGCTCACCATCCCACGATTGCGCATCGCCCGTGGTCAGCAGCGGGTTACAGAAACCTCTAGTGGCCTCTGAGAGAAACATCAATGTGAGAGAGAAACATTAATTGGTGCCTCTTGTATGCACCGTGACTGGGGACCAAACTGGCAACCTTTGGATGCATGGGAAGGACATTTTTTAAAAAACAAAAGGCCCCGAGGGCCCCCCGGACGCAGGGGCCTTTCCGCTGCTGCCTCCGCGCGGCCTCCTTCAGGGGGCGACCCTTCCTCCGCAGGGCCCGAGACTGCCTGCTCCCCCGGCGCCCCGGGTACAACCGACGGCTCCTCCGCGCTGTCGCTGTCACTGGAGTCGGCTCGACGCTGCCGGAAGGTCCTTTTCGGC
>NW_006282396.1:760560-761401 GCF_000327345.1 Myotis davidii
CGCCCGCACTCAGTGCCGTGGAGAGCAGCACTCCGGGGTGTCCTGGTGCCACCCTGCCTGGGACTCGCTCTGCCCGCCTCCCGGCCTGGAACCCAGCCTCTGTTTCCTGCTTTCTGGAGAGAGTGAAGTTCTCCCTCTAACCAGGAATTAAACAAAAAGAAGTGTGGGGTGTGTGTGTATTGCTTCTGAAAGCTAAACAGTAAAATCTACGCATAAACGTATACACCTAACGATAGGTGTACAAATAAGTGAAAATCTTACGATTGCTTCTAGGCATCCATAGAACCTGGTTAAACGCTTTGGTCCACAAGAAAACAAAATGTATCTGAAAAAGGAGTGTAATTTAGAAAGATGCGGGGGGAGGGGGCGGAAGAGAGCGTTCACCATGGACTCGGAGTGGTTGGTCCCCTTGGTAAACCCATTCTTACTTCGGTGCCTCTCACCATATCCCTGTGGGGCAAATAGTTAAATTCCTCTTGGTGGGATTCTGCTCATACTCCTCATGTTTCCCGTTTTAAAGTTCAAGCCTTTCCAAGAGGTTCATAGAAAGGATTATTTTAAGGGATACATTTCCAGACACTTTGCTCAGAAAGGGAGAAATTTAAGAAAAATATATGTGGTGTTGGCGTTCCAGAAGGCTGTCCTTTCCCTTCTATCGTCACCCATTTACAACCTGTGTCCAAGAGAAATGTGACCAGTGTTTTCAGCGAGGTTCAGAGCCATCCGCCGATGTGGGACAGCTGCTTACCTCCCGGTTTTAAGCCGCATCGCCTCCGCAGACAGGACCCTTCTCTTACGCATCTTGATGGCCAGCACTTACCATATAAAGACGGAGTGAACG
>NW_006282396.1:761659-762193 GCF_000327345.1 Myotis davidii
GTTCCAGAAGGCTGTCCTTTCCCTTCTAATGTCACCCATTTACAATCTGTGTCCAAGAGAAATGTGACCAGTGTTTTCAGCGAGGTTCAGAGCCATCCGCCGATGTGGGACAGCTGCTTACCTCCCGGTTTTAAGCCGCATCGCCTCCGCAGACAGGACCCTTCTCTTACGCCAGCACTTACCATATAAAGACGGAGTGAACGTGAATTCAATGGACTAAATGTGTGGATGACGCTATTCTGAAACCCGAGAACAAATTGATCCCTGCAACTTGTTGGAGGCTGCAAATACGTTAACAAACAGGTGATAGATTACTGGGACAGACAGAAAAGAACTCTGCTATTTAAAACATAAGCCAAATATTTGTCCTAACGGAGAGAAATGAGATAAGTGGTTTTCTCTGGGTATGGCCTGGATGGGAGGGGACGAAAGAAACAGAAGTTGTTTAATAAAGGGGGAAACCGTGGGCGTCCTCCCCTGATCCCAGGGAAAGAACAGTAAATGCTCTGGAGTTGTTACATTTAGGGGCAGGCG
>NW_006282396.1:762243-765440 GCF_000327345.1 Myotis davidii
TCTAGTAAAATCTGAATTTCAGATAAGTGAGGAATTTTTTAAGGTATGTCCCATTTAATATTTGGGGACATACTTGCATAGGAAATATTGGAACTCTAGTCCAAGATCAAGAGAAATGGGAACATTTTCAAAGTGTAGAGTAAGGTGTTACGTCCTGGGGATGGTAGTGGCTCTGGAACCCGAGGAATAATGATGGCCAGGGAGAAGTTCCCAGTTGCAGAGGGTAAAGGGACAGGGACTTTAAGATATAGTGCTGCCCCACTCCCCCCACTCACCCCCCCAAGCCTTTAGGGAAACTTTCTTCCACGGTCTTTCGTGGGAATGAAGGGTTTGGCCCCTGAGGTCAGGGTGGTGGCAGCACCTTCTTGATGTCTCCTCAGTTTTGGAGCTGAGAGTGCCAGAGGAGATAGAAACAGGCTGCTGGGCACACTGGCTTAGGATTGGCTATGAGAGAGACCTCTTCCTCAAATGTACCCAAGAAGGTGCAACTTTAAAGGGTAAAATGCCTCGCAGGGTTATACATGGAAACAGGAAACGAGCAGCCGGAGAACAAGCATTTCCTCAAACAGCCTTTCTGGGTACCCATAATCATCACTACCTTATAGTATTTGCTCTTTCTCATGAACGCTAGGAATATGTTCTCATAAGAGAACAAGGATACTGCCACATCTCTTATTAGACCCACAGTATATTTACTTACAATGCTAACTTATTGACTATTAGGAAGCTTTGCATTAATCGCCTTTTGTACAATTTAAAATTTCAGCGGTTAATAATTGAAGGAAATTGACATATGAAAAATTCCCAATTTCTGGAAATAGATGTCATAGATACTCAAACAGACCATTTCCCCCTAAGGTGAAATGGCATTTTTATTCAGCTTCTCTTTCCACTGATCAGTGTGTTCTGTGCTCCCTCTAGTGAGAAAGATGCTACTTACAGAGGATTGTGTCAAATAATCTTTGGGAAATTGCTTCCTTTCTTATTAGAGAGCTAATTTTTTTTATTTTCTCTTGTTATAAGTAATGGATATATTTTAATTTTTAAAGCAGTCTATGTCAAACGTTCTCAGAAGACAACATTTTGGGAAGTCATGTTTATACGCTCTTTGGGAATTATAAAATATACATTGTGAAAATGTATCCATTAAAGTATGCGATTAATGCAAAATGAATTGTGCTTTCATTTTTTTCAGCATCTATTTTTTTTAGCACTTACTACGATAAGAGCCTTGTTCTGCAACCAGAGGGTCACAACATACTGGGTCCTGCTCCCAATGGTCTTGTGCTATTAACCAAATTAGCCAGTAGGTTTACTTATTGAAAAATTTTTGATTGTGGTAAGAACACTTAACATGAGATCCACCCTCTTAAAAAATTTCTAAGTGTACAGTACAGCATTGTTCATTATAGCACAATGTTGTACAGCAGATCTCCAGAAAAAATTTTTATTTTGTTTAACTGAAGTTTTATACCTGTTGTATAACTGAAATTTTATAACTTGCCAACACCTATTCTTGTTTTGAAATTGTGTTCATTTCAACAGGTGTGAAGTGATATTTCATCACGGTTTTCATTTGCATTGCCCTGATGATTAGTGGTGTTGAGCATCTTTTAGTTTTCATTTGCATTTCCCTGATGATTAGTGGTGTTGAGCATCTTTCATATACCTGAATAACATACATCAATTCAAGCTACTTAAGAAAGGAAAGAGAGAGAGAGAGAGAGAGAGAGAGAGAGAGAGAGAAAGGTATAAAAATACAGGGTATTTTATCTACTCATTCTTACTTTATCTTTTACATCTATCTCATTCTTGCTTTATCTTTTACTCAAGGTCTTCACTATCTTTATCTATGACTCCAGGAAAAATGAGAACACACAAAATTCTAAGGCTATAACTATCAAAGATCTATAAAACCTCAAATTTCTAGTACCCAAATTATTGCCATTAGCCTTGATGCAGTAAGATCAATCTCTTCTTATAATTACAAGTTGTCTCTTTGTGAATTAAAATCAGGTTGCCTCATGCATTTGGATGTTATTGCCAATAGCAGATTCTAATTTATTACAAGCTGATATGACAGAATGCTACAGGAGATTCATATGATGCCTGCAGCTTTTTCACCAGCAAGCTGCATTTCTAAAACACCTACCTAAGTAGACTCTACATATTCTGAAACCTGGATATGGAGTTTTCCAAAGGAGGTATTAGAGAAAAAACTGCCTTCAAGCCTCAATGGAATACATCTCACCTGGTGATGTTAACCATCCGCACTCTACTAAAACTCCGGGATGTTGATCTCAACTTAAAAGACATATACTTTCTTCTGACTTTAAATTTAGGATTCTTAGGAATTATCCAGAAGCTTCTGACTATAGAAATTTTCCACCCAAGATGATGGAACACATTGTTGACTACAGAAAAAGCAGCTTCCACCCAAGACAATGGAAGATTAATTTTCTTATTCTTCATTACCTATTTGCTTTTTCTTTACTAGTAATCGTTATTGTTCTATTTTGGTAGCCTTTATTAAACTAACAAAAAGACTTCTCAATGATATCCTTCATCTTCATCCTATTATGTGGATTCTGTATGGCCTTTGACCACTTAAGAAAAAACAAAACTTTATGAAGTGTTTTTCTCAAGTAATAGGTGTCATGTCATCAGACTAATTTAGTAACTATTCCTTCAAGCAGTTCAAAAGGTATATTATCGTTTATAGGACCTTCCATAACTTAAATTTCACTCACATCATTAATTCTAACTTCTATTTAGTCTTATAAAAATTAAGCCATGATCTTATATTAGCAAAATATTTTTGCTAAAGTTATTACCAGCAAAACCTGTGAGAAGTAATATTAAGATCTCCCTGAAATAATTAATTTAGTCTCTTCAGAGACACACCAATCTATTTAACTTCATTCAAGGCATTTTCTTAACTTGACCGACAAACATTTGGCCTGCTCCAGTTGAATTTGTTCTTGATATAATGTACCTACTAGTATAGTACTATGTATGTGAAATATAACTTTCTGCCACATGCTAATTTAACTTGTGTTTTCAGAAAAATTGTTAGAAATTTTTAGAAATTGAAAAGTACTAGGAATTATATTTTCCTGAAATAATGCTCAGAAACCTGTAAAAATAGGCAAGTGTAGGCAACGTGGAAAATTTTCCTGTAAGGAAAACTCCCTTCA
>NW_006282396.1:765624-766357 GCF_000327345.1 Myotis davidii
TATTTGCTTTTTCTTTACTAGTAATCGTTATTGTTCTATTTTGGTAGCCTTTATTAAACTAACAAAAAGACTTCTCAATGATATCCTTCATCTTCATCCTATTATGTGGATTCTGTATGGCCTTTGACCACTTAAGAAAAAACAAAACTTTATGAAGTGTTTTTCTCAAGTAATAGGTGTCATGTCATCAGACTAATTTAGTAACTATTCCTTCAAGCAGTTCAAAAGGTATATTATCGTTTATAGGACCTTCCATAACTTAAATTTCACTCACATCATTAATTCTAACTTCTATTTAGTCTTATAAAAATTAAGCCATGATCTTACATTAGCAAAATACTTTTGCTAAAGTTATTACCAGCAAAACCCAGGAATAAGAAGTAATATTAGAATCTTCCTGAAACAATCAATTTATTCTCTTCAGAGACACACCAACCTATTTAACTTCATTCAAGGCATTTTCCCAACTTGCCCGACAAACATTTGGTCTGCTCCAGTTGAATTTGTTCTTAATATAATGTACCTACTAGTATAGTACTAAGTATGTGAAATATAACTTTCTGCCACATGCTAATTTAACTTGTGTTTTCAGAAAAATTGTTAGAAAGTTTTAGAAATTGAAAAGTATTAGGAATTATATTTTCCTGAAATAATGCTCAGAAACCTGTGAAAATAGGCAAGTGTAGGCAACGTGGAAAATTTTCCTGTAAGGAAAACTCCCTCTTTATGCATA
>NW_006282396.1:766664-782960 GCF_000327345.1 Myotis davidii
TATAATTACATATTGTTTTTGTGATTAATCACTATGCTTTAATTATGTTCAATTTGTAACAATGAAAATACATCCTGCATATCAGATATTAACATTACGATTCATAGCAGTAGCAAATTTACAGTTATGAAGTAGCAATGAAAATAATTTTATGGTTGGGGGTCACCACAACCTGAGGAACTGTATTAAAGGGTCGCGGCTTTAGGAAGGGTGAGAACCACTGTGTTAGACAATTCAACAACTTCTATGACAGAAGGAGGAGGGATTAACCCTAGTTGAACTATAGGCTCTGTTCTCTGAACATCCCTGATTTTGATCAGCAAAATCTCAGCAGCAGTGAGAACCTGAATATCATGGATATACCTGCCTTTGCTCAAGAAGGAAGATGGAGAAGTAGAAATGCGGTCTCTGACATCCAGAAGTTGGCCTGATGCTATCATCAGGCCACAATGTTGCTACATACTGACCCAGCACTCACAACTAGGCTCTTCTGTTGAACACGAACAATTGTACAGGACATCAACATCAGACAAAGCCATTCAGTGGCCGTATGGGATCAAGACAAAGACAAGACTACTCTGTGATCATGCCTACGAACATAGTCCAAATCACAGAAGAAACTAACATTCCCTTATCCTGGCTGATGTGAATGACTCCTGCTTCTTTGTCCATTACAGGTATAGCTTCCCTTAACTTCCCCTCCTACCTTAGATTTGTTAAGATTCCCGGTTACAGAATTGTTTCTGCTTTCTGACGGCATCCAGCCCAGAGCAAAGCCCTGCTTCCTCCCCTCTACAGAGGGTTAGCATCTAAGAAAGGCTCAAATCTTATGTTTCTAACTCGCATGGTGTATATTCATTCTCCCTCACTGCAAGGAGCAATCAACCCTGTTCAACTGCAGGTGTAATCCAGGTACTCTTTTTTTGTTTGTTTTTTTGTTAATCCTCACTCGAGGCTATTTTTACATTGATTTTTAGGGAGAGTGGAAGGGAGAGGGAAAGACAGAGAGAAACATTGATATGAGAGAAAAACGTTGATTGATTGCCTCGTGCACGGGCTCGTGCAAGGTACCGGCTCTTGACCAGAATCAAACCCAGGACGCTTTGGTCTGCAAGCTGACTCTCTATCCACTTAGACAAACCGTAATCCTGGTACTCTTTGGCTGGAAGGCATCGACAGACTGAATGATATAAAACTCCAAATTTTGTAAGACAAAAGTGATTGCATATTGGCCATTTCATGAAGTTCAAGCGAATAGATCAAACATGGTGGTTTTGAGGTTCTATCTCAAAGAGTCAATGGCAATTTTAAGAGAAGAAGCCCTTTGTACAACCAAATGCTAGACTGGCTGCGAGAAGTTAATAGGAAAATGTGGCATTAACAGTCGACTAGTTTTTAAATTCATTTTCTCCGGACAGAGAGATAGGAAGTAACTAGATATTGGATAGGCTTGAGAGGGTTTATATGTCATGACAAAGATGAAAATAGAAAAGAAGAGTTGAAAATACTGCAGAGAGAGGAAAATCACTGGAATTTCAGAAAGAATTGGAACTTAGTTGTTGAAAAAGAATAAGCCCAGGAAATAATTGCAAACAGTTGCAGTCACAGAACACTTACCATGTGCCAAAGATGATTCTAAATGTCTTGCAAATCAAACTTTGAAGAACATTGTACTAAGTGAAAGGTACCAACCACAAAAGAACGGATAGTGTATGATTCCATTTAGATGAAATGTACAGAAAGTAGATCAGTGGCTTTCAGAGGCTACGGTGAGAGGGGAATAGAGAGTGACTGCTACTGGGTACAGGGTTTCTTTTTAGGATATAAAAATGTTCTAAATTAAGATTGTGGTACAACTCTGTGAATAAACAAAAAATCATTGACCTTAGAGACTTTAAAGATGTGAACTTTATGGTGTGTGGATTATATTGCAATAAATATTTTTACAAAGCCTTACATTCCATTTATTAAGTGATAACTTAATACCACAAATACTCCAGGAGGTCAGTATTATTATATTTTATTAGATGCGGAAACTAAGGTACAGTGAGGAAAGGGGGGCAGGAAAAATGTTTTAAGTTGAAATAAGAGAACAACTTATAAGATAACATATATATGGTTGTTTTTGGTGATTGATCATCAAGAAGTTGAGGGAGAGCCCAGCCAGTTCCTCCTAGAGTGCTGAGTCTATGGGTGAACATTCATCCTGCTGCAGAATTTAATACTGTGAAACACTCTACCATACCCTCAGTCATGGTACCAGGACAGGATGTTTCAGGGAATTCTGGGTGATTGGTTCTTTTCATTTAAATAATGATGGACTGAGGCATTGGTCAACTTCTTGTCCCAATGTGTATATACCAGTTTTCCAGGAAGCTGGATAAGCCTGCCCTGGGAGGGCATGGCATGCTAGAACAAAACATGTAGACCACCGAAGCTTGGGGCAGCTGAGAGAGACTGGACATTCACAGCGCTCTAGAGAGGTACTATTTGAATATCATATCATCCTTTATCTGTCAGCCTATTTAATCCGGAATCTAGAGTGCTACAGGTTCACACAGATAGCTGGACCCCTAAGAAACCTGCCAGCCTGGGAATTTTGGCAAGAGCAAATAGGCAGACAACCACACAGAACAACACTGTTCTGAGAACCAGTGCCCAAGAGCTGACAGGTTGGCCAGGGCCAAACAGTAGGTGATGGACACTTTCTCAAAGATGGCTCACCTTTTTGATCCTGCACCTGTTCCCACTGGCATTTTAATACCATACTCACCTGTCTCTCCTTGGACAGGGTGCAGCTCCTAGTTTGTGACCTGATTTTAGTGGGTGTTATGCTAGACTCAACTCTGAAGACAAATAGTTAAACAGGACGAATCATTTGATTATTTGGCCAGTCTATGTCAGACCAAAATTACTTATCAAATATTTATTGTTTGCCAAGAAATGCTACTTGTGAATTGAGCATGAATTAGCAAGATGAAGAGGCAGAGAAGAAAGCTTTCATGCTGAGGGAACAGCAAGATCTCTTCGGTGTGAGAGACAAGGTGAATTCAAGGAGCTGGTGATGCTCCATGTGCTGGAGCGGGGAAGAGCTAGGGGAGAGTGGGCCAATATTGTGATGGAGAGTCAGGCCAGTAGGCGGGCATGCATGGCCTGCTAAGGATGGAGGACTTTATTATAAATGTAACCGCACTTAAAGATAGCTTGCATTTTTATTGCTTTTTCTGGCAACCGTTTCTAACTATGATGAAATTTATATCTGTGATAGGAAGGAAAATTGCCATTTTAAACAAAATTTACTGTAGCAACTTTTGTATTATTGCGCAGTGGCACAATCTCAAGGAAACGTTTTTTTTTTATTTGTTAGGAGAAAACACAGTAATATACTTGGAGTCTCCTCTGGACCTTGTCTGGAGGGGTGAAGACAGGACCCAAAGTGAGGATTCAATTGGTCTGTGTAATAAATAAGAAGAGTTTCTTATGGGTGTTTTAGTTAGAAGCTTAATTGCTGGGTGATGGAGCCTGCACATTATCAACTTTATGAGCTATTGTTAATGGTGCCTATTCAAATTCATACTCCCACCTGCAGCGTATGAGCTCCCATTGGTCCACATTCTCAATGATACCCAGAATCAATTTCTGAAATTTTACCAATCTGCGGAGTTGTGCACGCCATCTCATTATTGTTTTAATTTGCATTTATCTGATCACTGGTGAGATTGAACACTTTTCATATGTTTATTGGTCATTTGTGTTTCTTTTTAAAAAATATATATTTTATTGATTTCAGAGAGGAAGGGAGAGGGAGAGATAGAAACACCAATGCTGAGAATCATTGATTCGCTGCCTCCTGTGCATCCGGTACTAGGGGTGGAGCCTGCAAACCGGGAATGTGCCCTAACTGGGAATCCAACCGTGACCTCTTGGTTCATAGATCAGCGCTCAACCGCTGAATCACAGACACCAGCTGGGCTGTTTCTTTTTTTGTTGTTGTTGTGTATTTTTATTTTATTTTATATTCTTTGTCTATTTTTCATAGTGTGTCTAAAATAGGATTAGAACTGTGTGTTAATTTTTTCCTTATTAATGTTTGGGCGTTTAAAAATATATTCTAGACCTATTATTCTGTTAGTCTTATCATTGTAAATATATTTTTCCAGCCTGGGAATGATTTTTAAATTTTGTTTCCGTGTTGTTTTCTGTTTTACAGAAGTTTTAAATTCAATGTAGTAAAATGTACCTAAATAAATTGTTTATCTAAATAAGTTGTGCTTTGGGGATTTTGTTTAAGAGATCTTGTTTAAGACACCTACCACAAAGTCATATTTTCTTTTAGAGTTTTAAAATGTCATTTCTCACTCATATTTACGTCTTCAAAACATTTAGCATATGTTTTTATGTAGAATGTTAAGCGGAGATCTAATTTTTTAAAATGTAAATTATGGGTAAAAAATTATCTTAGCGCTACAAACTGAACAGGACATTCTTGCCTTCTGTCACATACCATGTTCCCAATATTGTTCCTTTGGCCTATTTGGTCCTACACCAATATCACACAATTCTCTTACCCTAGCTTTCATAAAAGCTTTAATATCTGGTGGGCCAAGTTCTACTTTCTTGTTTGTTTTCAAATTGTCTTAGATATTCTTGACCTTCAGCTTTTTCACATGCATTTGATGTAATATGTATTTTAGAATTTTTCCATTTATAGTTCAAGTGAGGTTGGTCTACAGTATTTTTCTTGTACTCTTCTTGTTTTGATGTCAGGCTTTCCCTCATCTATTGTATGAAACAGAGATTAGAGCTGTGCTGTACAATATGGTAATTACTGGTTACGTGTGGTAGTGAGCACTGGATGTGGTTAGCATGAATTGAAATGTATTGTAAATATAAAATACCAACTGGATTTCAAAGTCTTAGTATAAAAAAGTATGTGAACTATCTCATTAATACTTTAAAAATAAAATTTCTATTTATTATTATTTATCAAAACAAAATATTTTGGCTATTGTAAATAAAATGCATTATTAAAATTAATGTCACCTCTTTAGTGTGACTCTTAGAGAATATACAATTACATCTGTGGTTTCATAATATTCTATGAAAAAGCACTATATTACATGCTCATTTAAGGGTGGGTGAAACTCATCCATGAAACTGTCTAGGGCGGCTGTTGTTACTTGGGAGAGTGAGGAAAACTTCATTAGTTTCTTATTTAGTGGTTATTGGTCCATTTTGGTTTTTATTTTATATTGAGTCAATTTTGCTGATTTATATTTCTCTAGAAAATCGTCCATGTCATTCAAGTGTATACTTCTAGTCTGATAAAGTTTTCATATTATATAAAAATCTTTTATATAAAAATCTCAATTCTATGTGTACATTTTTGCAATTTTTTTTTACTCTTTTGAAAATCAATTTTACTAGAGATTTGTGAAGATATTTTTAAGTGTCTTTTGTTTTATTAATTGGGTCTGTTTCTTTTTAAAATTAATTAATTTTTGAGTCTTTTCTTTAAAATAAACTTTTTATTTTGAGATAATTATAGATGCACATGTACTTGTAAAAATAACACAGAGAGAATTTGTGTAGCCTTTACCCAGTCCCCAAAACATAACATCTTGCAAAAGTATAGTGCAACATTAAAACCAGGATGTTGACACTGATATAATCTTTACTTACTTTAGGTATTTTCTTTCATTATTATTATTGTTATTATTACTGTTATTATTACTTTGGCTTTTGAGATTAACAGTTAGCTTATTTAATTTACATCTTTTTGGCCTTTTATATATGCATTTAAAAGCACAAGTCTAACACTAAGCATTGCTTTACTGTATTCACCACTTTTGATATATAGAGCTTTCATTATTAACCACTGTTTAGCAATTTCTATTGTTATTTTGTTTTTAACCTATGAGTTATTTAAGAGGCCATTTTTCTAAGTTGTCAAACATGTGGATATCTTTTTAAAATGTTCTTTTTTTTCTATTGATAAGTAATTCAGTTTTATTGTGGTCATAGAATGAGGTCTATATAATCTGGAGTTTTAATTTTCATTTTATTTGTTGAGACTCTCTTGTTGACTCAGAGCCTGGCCAACTTTTGTAAGTATCCCATATGTAATTAAATTCTTGTGGGGTTCAGGGCTCTGTGAATATCTAACAGACTAGTTTGTAAATGTTATTGCTTAAATAATCAATATCCTATTTTTTCCTTTGTTTAATATATCAACTTCTGACTGTGGTAATAAGATTTTGTATGTTTTAAAAAACATTTCTTCCTATAATCCTGTCAGTTTTTGCTTCATCTCCTGTAAAGCTATGCTGCTAGGAACACACACGTTCGAAAATATTATACTTTTGTAATTATGTAATGCCTTTCTTTATCCCTCTTATATAATTGAATTCTATTTTATCTGGTATAAATATTGTTATACCAACTTTCTTCTGGGGAATATTTGCCAGTATACCAGACAGTTTCCCTGCCTTTTATTACTTATTTCCTTTAGGTTTTTATTTATAACACAATTGTGGAGGCAAATCTTCCATAAGGCTTCCAATAAAAAAATCTAGTAACACCGTATTTCCCTCCACCTAGGTGAAACAACTTTAAATATTTTTAGATGAGCCCTTTAGTATTTATCTCCCTTTATATGGTATGCTAATATTGGTACTTCTCCACTTTTTTTGTAGAATTCTTTATTAGCTTCTTACTATGGAGTAATAATAGCAAACGTATTTAGAACACTTGCTTTGTGCCAGGCACTTTTCTATGTGCTTCAGATATATTATTCACACAATCCTAAAAAGACCTTTGAGAGGATCTGGGGGAACTGCTTTTAAACCCTTTCAACCAGTCTTTCTATTTACATTATATAATTTTCATTATTTCTCTTCATTTCAGCTATCCCCGGTGCCCCCATTCTAAGCATTTTAATCCCGCAGTGTAAATCAGGTTGCTTTATTGTGTTTTCATGAGCAGCTACATCAATTACCAAAATTCCACTTGCACCGGCTGGTGTGATCCAGTGGTTGAGCATCAACCTATGAACCAGGAGGTCATGGTTTGATTCCCCATCAGCGCACATGCCTGGGTTGCAGGCTCCATCTCCAGTAGGGATTGAGCTGTCAGTCCGTTTTCTATATCTATGAGACTGTTTCTATTTTGTCTATTAGTTTATTTTGTTCATTAGATTCCATATATAAGTGAAAGCATATGATATTTGTCTTTCTATGACTGGCTTATTTCACTTAGCACAATGCTCTCCAGATCCATCCATGTTGCTGAAAAAGGTAAGATTTATTTTTTTAAAATCTGAGTAGTATTCTGTTGTGGAAATGTACCACAGCTTTTTTTATCCATTCAATTACTGATGAGCACTTGGACAGCTTCCAAATCTTGGCTAGTGTAAATAATGTTGCAGCATATATAGGGGTGCATATATATTTTTTTAATTAGTGTATTAGGTTTCTTTGAATATATTCCTGGAAGTGGAATCTCTGGGTCATAAGGCAGTTCCATTTTTAATTTTTTGACATAGCTCCATACTTTCCACAGTAGCTGCATCAATCTGGATTACCACCAACAGTGTGTGAGGGTTTCCTTTCCTCCATATCCTGGGCAACACTTGTTGTTTGTTAATTTATTGATGATAGCCATTCTGACAGGTATGAGATGACATCTCGTTGTGGTTTTAATTCGCATCTTTTTGATGATTAGTGATGTTGAGCATCTTTTCATATGTCTATTGGGCATCTATATGTCCTCTTTGGAGAAGTGTCTAGTCAGGACTTTTGTCCACTTTTAATGGGATTGTGTGTGTGTATGTGTGTGTGTGTTGAGTTTTATAATTTCTTTTCCTAAATTTCTTTATTGATTAAGTTATTACATATGTGTCCTTTTCCCCACATTACCCTCCTATCCCCCCCACTCATGCCCTCACCCCCTGTTGTCTATGTCCATTGGTAAGGCCTATATGCATGCATATAAGTCCTTTGGTTGAGAACTCCTTTTTTTTAATGCAGCATAGTATTCTATTGTGTAGATGTACCAGTTTTTTAATCCACTCATCTACTGATGGGCATAATTTTTAAATAAATTTTAGATATTAACTCCTTATCAGGTGTATCATTGGTACATGTGATTCCATTCAGTGGGTTGTCTTTTCATTTTGCTGGTGCTTTTCATTCCTGTGAAAAACCTTTTTAGTTTGATATAGTGCCATGTGTTTATTTTGTTTGTTTGTTTCCCTTGCCTAAAAGATATATCGGAAAAAAAATATTACTAAGAGAAATGTCTGAGATTTTACTGCCTATGTTTCCTTCTAGAATTTTAAAAAATATATTTTTATTGATTTCAGAGAGGAAGGAAGAGAGAGATAGAAACATCAATGATGAGAATCATTGATTGGCTGCCAATCATTGATTGCCTGAGCTATTTCTAGGTTTTTGTGTTTGTTTTTTAAAAAAAATGCAATTGTAAACAGGATTGTTTTCTTACTTTCCCTTTCTGGTAACTCATTATCCTATCTAATAAAAGAGAAACATGCAAATTGACCATACCTTCACTACACTTGCAAGCCACGCCCACAAGCTATGCCCACCAGCCAATCAGGAGCAAGTATGCAAATAAACCCAACCAAGATGGCGGCGGCCATAGAGCTGGAGCAAATAGGAAGTTTAGGTTGCCTCCAGCAATGGAGGAAGTCAAGCTTCCTGCCTGCCCTGGCCGGCAGTGGGCTCTGCTCAAGGCTACAAAGTTTCAAATATAGAAGACAAATAAATCCCAGATACCTGCTTCCAGCTGCTGTGGCCTCCACTCAAGGAGAGTCTGGGAGTCTGGGTTTCCCGGGACCATGGCCAGCTGGCAAACAGCCTCAGCCCCTCACCCATGCTGGCCATGACCCCCAGCGGGAACCCTCACCCATAGGGGTGTGGCTGGCCTGAAAACCACGTCAGGCCCTTTGACCAGGCAGCCCCATGCCCCAAGGGAACCCCCACCCTGATCCAGGACACCCTTCAGGGCAAACCAGCCGGCCCCCACCCGTGCACCAGTCCTCTATCTATACTAATGAAAATAGACTGGTGGGGGGGCATTAGGGGGCAAGCAGGCCACTGGCAAGGGGCAGTTGGGGGTGAGCAGGCTGGCAGGCATTGGACATTCTTCTGGGCAAAGCCATGGTGGCGGGGCCAAGGAAGAGGTGGTTAGAGGCCAAGGAGGGAGGGCAGTTGTGGGTGACTAGGCTGGTGGGGGGTGGGGACGTTGGAGGTAAGCAGACCAGCAGGGGGGCCAGTTAGGACATCATTCGAGGGGTCCCAGATTGGAGAGGGTACAGGCTGGGCTGAGGAACGCCCCCTCCCCTGTGCACAAATTTCATGCACTGGGCCACTAGATGGTGTATAAAAATGCAACTGATTCCTGGGGATTTGTTTTGTATCCTGCTACTTTACTGAATTTATTTATCAGTTCTAGTAATTTTTTGGTGGTATCTGTAGGGTTCTCTATATACAGTATCATGTCATTTGCAAATAATGACAGTTTTGCTTCTTTGCCAGTTTGGATGTCTTTTATTTCTTCTGCTTGTCTCTTGCTCTAACTAGTACTACATTGCATAGGGGTAATGAAAGCAGACATCCTGTCTTGTTTCTGATTGTAAGGGAAATGCTTTTAGTTATTGCCCATTGAGTATGATATTGGCTGTGGTTTGTCTTATATGGCCTTTATTATGTTCCATCTTGTCCTACTTTGCTGAGTTTTTATCACAAATGGGTGCTGGATTTTATCAAATACTTTCTCTCTATATATTGATATGATCATGTGATTTCTATCCTTCAATTTGTTTATGTGGTGTATCATAGTTATTGTTTAGCAGATATTGTATCAACCTGGCGTCCTCAAAATAAATCTAACTTGATTGTGGTGCATAATCTTTTTAATGTATTGCTAGATTCAGTTTGCTAATATTTGTTGAGGATTTATTCATCAGGGATATTGGCCTATAACTTTCTTTCTCTATAGTGCCTATCTGGTTTTGGAGTTAGGATAGTGCTGGCCTTGTAAAATGAGCTTGGGAGTCTCGCCTCCTCTTGAATTTTTTGGAATAGTTTGAGAAGGATAGGTGTTAGTTCTTTGAATGTTTAGTAGAATTCACCTGTGAAGTTACCTGGTCCAGGACTTTTGTTTGTTGGGGTTTTTTTGATTACTGCTTTGATTTCATTAGTTGTAATTGGCCTATTTAGATCTGCTTCTTTTTTATTGAGTTTTGGAAGATTGTGTTTCTAGGAATTTATCTATTTTGTCCAGGTTGTTGTTATGCAACAATAGGTAACTGAAACAGAATTCTTGGACACACCGATGATACTGCCAGTTCATAGCATAAGAAGAGATAAAGAAAGAAGAGATCCAAGAATTGGGCCCTGAAATGTTTCAACATTTAAATGTTGCAGAGATTGTAGAAGAACAAACCAAAATAAATAAATAAGTCAATAAATAAATAAAAATAAGAACAAGACTGACAGTTATTATCCCTCAATGCTTTTAAGATCTTATTATCTTCTGAAATCTTCTTTTGAAAATGATAAATCTGCTGTCAATCTTAGTGTTTCTTTCAAATAATATATCTTTTCTCTCTGGTAGCTTTTAAGATTTTTTTTGATGTTTCATAATTCTACTCTGTAGTTAAATATGAATTTATTTTGAATTTATCTTAGCAGTTGAAGTCCATGTTTTATCTGAGGACATATGCTTTCAATTCTGGAAAAATTCCAGGCATTAACCTCCAAAAAAATGCTCCTCTACTCTTTCTCTAGTCTGCGGGATTCCTATTAGACAAAAGTTGATATTTCTCAAAATTTTCCTCCATGTCTGTTACTGCTCTACACTTATGCATGCATGTGTATGTGCAGGTATATATGAACATGCACATATGTGTATGTGTGCATAATTTTTTCGGTCTTCACTGCTGTGCTTTTGATGAATCCTTAGACTATTTTCTGATTAGTTAATTCACTCTTCAACTCTATCTATCCTTTCTAGAATTCATCTTATTGATTGATTTTAAAAGGTTTTTATGCTCATTTTTTTTTAAGATTTCTATTTTCTATGTTCATTGGTCCTTTTAAAATTTCTTCTTACTTTTATTTTATAATTTCATTTTCTCTTTTATGACTATATTTCCTTTACTTTTGTCATTGAAGGACCCATTTATTTAAAAGTAATTCAGACTCTTTTATTAAATTAGTTCCACTTGGGATAAATTCATGCTCATACTAAGCTTATTAAATGTCTCTCTAAGCATTGTTTGGAATTTGTTTCACCTATTCTTTTGTCCTCCCATGGATTCCATAATCTGCAGTCCTAGGCAGATAGTAGATAGTGTTAGCTTGCTTTCATGAATTGGAGATCCTTCACCAAACCCTGTCTTAGGCAGTGGGTTTTGCTCAGATTTCCTGCCCAGACCAATATATCATTTTTATCCCCCATTAATTCATAGGAACTAAATTTCTAATTACTCCTGTTTATTTCTTGATCTAGACAGAGCCCAGCTCCCATTTTGCGTTTCTTTGTATTATCTGAGTACACTTATCTGCTGTTTTTGAACAGTTTTCACTTATTTTGTTGCTTGCTTTCATATTTTTCTCTATCACTGCTATGCATTATAAGAAAGAATGTTTCAGAGTGTGAACTTATTGTCATATATTCCCTGCGCTCCTGCTTTATAACATTTTGTTGGAGGTTTAGTGAAGAGTTAGTTTGTTGCCTGAATCCTGCTAATTGCCCCTGTTGTCCACTTGGGTTTGTGGATAGAGTCCCAAACTGAATCAAGGAGCACGAAGTGTTCCAAAGTTGAGGCTCATCAAGTAAAATGTATCAGAGAATTTGGGGCTTTTTTTCCTCTTTCCAATCCTAGACCTTGGGTTCTACTAGCTCTGATCCCTACTGCCAAAATCCTTTCTATATCTCTTAAGGTTCTGACACTTTAAATAGTAGTCTCTCCTTGCTGGGGTTGTGGTGGTGGCAGTGTGGTGGAGTGCACATCACAGAAACCATACCTATATCAGAGGATATCAGCTCCCTCCAATTCTCCAACCCTGTCAATCAACCTTCCCATGGGAAGATCAAATTCAAGGTCTACACAGAGGCTGAAAGTGTTTGTACCTGGTCTGTCCAAATCCTGTAAAGACACAAGGAGTTGAGACTACAATATTCCTTTAATACTTCTGACCCAATAATTTCATTTCTGCAAGTCAATTCTAAAGAAATCAGCAGAGATGTGGTCAAGATCTAGGCATAAATATATTTGTCTAACTTGTACCTATATTAGTGAACAATCAATGGAAAAACCCTAATGTCCAAAAATCATACTTGATTTATATGATGGGATATTATGTAGCTTTTCTTTTCAGGGTAGTTAGTGACATGGTACATGGTCACAGTATAATATTAAATTTTAAAAGGAGAATTAAATGTTACAATATATACTATAACTTTAATTTTAAAAAGCAGAGTAAGAAACAGAAAAAAGTTTTTAGAAAGAAAGAACTGAAGAAAATACATCTATCGATTAATAGGTTTCTCTTTTCTCTTTTCAAAAGTTTTTATATAATTATATATGACTGTTACAATCAGAAATAATACATTACTAAGTTAAAAGACATCTCTCTTCTATCAGATAATAAATTTTGATATATAAAGTGACATAGTCAAAAATTAGGGATTAAGTTAATATCTAAACACCTGCTGTTATGAAGAAGTTTCATTGTATGTAACTGTATATAACTTTCTGTCCTACATAGTTAATGCAGAGATAAAGAAAAGAATATGAATTGTTGTATGTAATATTTAAACTTTACTTGCAGGCATTACAAAAATCCTAAAAGAAAATAAGATGACATACACTCTTTTTTATAACAGGACGACAAATGTCTCATTAGGTAAAGTGCATGTTGGCATAAAAATGAATGTAATTTATATTTGAATTTTTGGCTAATCAAATGACTTATGTTTTATTGTCTTGCAGTTATAATGAGCAATATTTAATTAAAAGCTAATTGAATATTCTAGGCAGCAATTATCTTGCAATAGAGATGCCAAATTTGACATGAGGAGGCAGGTGAGCAGAAAGCAGAACTTGAGTAATTATTCCTCTGGGAGATGGAAAAGAAAGGACTGCACCAACCATTGCCACAGAGAAAGATATGTGCTGATCTGCCTGTAACTACATGGTTTCCTTTGTTCAACTTTGTTTATATATTTTTTATCAGGTAAACTATGTTCAAACTAAAGCTAATGTAGCCAGTATTCATCAGTTCACAAACGTAATTCTATGGACACCCTTTGAACATGAGTCAGGGAGACAAGAGTAAGCCTCGCTCACTTTCAGTGATTTAGACACAAACTTTGTGTAGTATAACCTAAATAGGTGTCCTTTAGCATATGAGATAGAAGACAAAAAAACAAAAAAAATAGTCTTTTCAAACTAGAGGAATATTGGGCAGAATCCACCAGTTGAATTTAAATGGAATCTTTTTATTTTTGGAGACATTTCAATATAATATGTAGATTATTTTTTACATATATTTTATACATATACTAGAGGCCTGGTGCACAAATTCATGCATGGATGGGGTCTGGCAGGAGGGAGGGGCCCTGGCAGTTGGCTGGTCAGTCCTGCCCCCTGGTCAAACTCCCAGTTGAAGGGAAAATTTGCATATTAGCCTTTTATTATATAGGATTGCCAATTGTTTTTGGCTCTTCTTATAGGGCAGTTGTCCATCCCTTTATTTTTTGCTTTACTGGATGATGTTTAAGAAATCTATGAACAGTGGGATACTAAGAAATGTATTTTCCTGGCATTACTGCAAACTATACCAGTTATCCCTGGAACTTGAGAAGAGACTACAAAGAGAAATATTGCCTCTATTTTGTTGTACTGATGTTCAAGAGAATTAGCAACTAAACCTGTATTCAGTATATCTAATTTTGGAGTAAAGCCAAGAATTAGGTTTAAAAAAGTATATAAAACAGATTAGATTGTAATCTAAAAGCTCACACAGCCAGCTGGGCAAAAAATAATACCAAAATGTGATTTTTGACACATCAGAACTGAGCAATGAAAACAGGATCCTCTTTGAGCTACAGAAGAGCTTATAGTAAATTTCAAAATATGAAAAAAAAAGATGTGGTCTTTTTATCACCATTATATCATTATCTTGAATCAATAGCTGTAATTAAGCTGAGCCAGACTATCATCTGCTATTGAAATATATGGAACTAATTAGACATGAGGTATGTTACCAGAATAAGATTGGGGCAATAAAAATGTACACAAAGGAGGCTTTCTGAAATGATGAACACAAGTCATAATAATATTTCTGGAATAAATTAAAAACAAGACCAAAGAGAGAATCAAATCAATCAGGTGGATAGAGATCCTACATTTTCTACATGTGGGCTAGATAACAACACCCCAGGCAAGGGAAGGGGAGTAGGGCAGGGATATGAAGACAGAAGAATGTAAGATCTGAAGATGGTGGTGAATCTTCAAAGGAGCAGCACTCCATTGCTAACACCAGGATCCAGTGGGTGCCCCATTGTCCTTCTCATGGCTACCTGGCATATGTAATAAGGATAGTCTTTGCACTGTTATTTATAATAGTGAAACATTGGAACAATTTTAAGACCCCTGGTTAATGAATTAAAAATTACATTTTTAAGTGTTTATTAGTTTTGATTTTACAGTTTTTTATGTGTGTTTTTTTTTTTTTTAACTGAGACTGCAGTGCAAGAGACTGACAATCTGGAAAAAAATTTGTTTTAAATAAAAAATTGTTTGGTATATGCACTTAACAAAATACTAAGCAGACATTTTAAAAAAGTATTTATCTGAAAACATTTATGTTTTATGTAGTTGAAAAGTGGGCTTCAAAAATTTACATAAAGTATTATTCCATTTATTCACTCAAATGTATGTCTCTGCACAAGAAAAAGATTTACCGACAACCTACTAATTTAGTAGTTAGCACTGGTTATCTTTGGATGCTAAATAACATGATTTTTGTCTTTATTTCATTTGTTCATTGTTACATTTTTCACAATTTATTGCTTCAAGTATACGTTAATCCAGCGATTAGGAAAAACAATGCTGGGTAGAAAAGAATAATTAAATATAAAAACCAAAGCCATAAAAGCATTAGGAAGACACATAGGTGAATGGTTGGTTATCTCATTGTTACTTAGCAAAAAGCTTTTAATTAGTAAAAGCAAAGGGGGAACCCACAAATTTTGAAAAAGCTCAAGATATTTGCCATCATACTTTTATATAGTAAAAGCACTATTAATTAAATTTAAATTTAAAGCACTGGAAAAATATTGTAAATGTAGCAGTAGGAACAGACTAGGTTATGCTGAAGTAACAAACAGCCCCTAAATATCAAAAACTTAACACAGTAATTTACCTCTTGTTCCTGTAACATGGCCAGTGTGGAGCTAAATGAGGGCCCCACTAGTGGTAGCCACTAAGAGATCTAGGCTGGTATAGGTTTCTATGTGAGTAATAAAATTTTTTAAAAAAGTGATAACATCTAGCATTGGGAAACAGCTCAGTCCTACTATTTAAATACCTCACTGGGAGTTTAGGATACATTGAAAATTTTATGGGAGGAAAACACCAGCATAAAATAATCTAAATATACAATAACTAGAGGCCCGGTGCCTGAAATTTGTGCACAGGTAGGGTCTCTTGGCCTGGCTGGTGATCAGGGCTGATCAGGTTCCCCACCTCCCTGCCTCCTCCTTCCCTCACTCCTTTAGCACCCCACCACCACTGCTGGTCACCTGACATGTTTCCACGCTGCCCCCTGGTGGTTAGCACATTTCATAGCAAGCGATCAAACTCCCGGTCTTCTGTTCGAACTCCCGAGGAGACACTTTGCATATTAACCTTTTATATATATAGATGGTTATTTATTAAATATGAATAATCTATTCAAATGCCATAATAGTATGACACCACCAAAAATAGTATTTATAAAAATAGGAATATAGTTTCAATGTATTCTCAAGAGTAATAAGCTGTTTTGAAAGCATCACATAGAGAGTATATGATTCTCAATAACAATTTGCATAGAAATGTAATCTGCATAGCAAAATGATTAGAGTGAAGCAAAGTAAACTATTCTTAATAGTAAATATTTCTGATAGAGGATGCTTTGTAATTATAGGTGATTTCTATTCTCATGTTGCATTTTTCTGTTTTCAAAGATGACTAGTGTTTGGGAAGAAAAAGGGTTAGAA
>NW_006282396.1:784250-819179 GCF_000327345.1 Myotis davidii
GGTGATCAGGGCTGATCAGGTTCCCCCCACTTCCCTCTCCTCCTTCCCTCACTCCTTTAGCACCCCACCACCACTGCTGGTCACCTGACATGTTTCCACGCTGCCCCCTGGTGGTTAGCACATGTCATAGCAAGCGATCAAACTCCCGGTCTTCTGTTCGAACTCCCGAGGAGACACTTTGCATATTAACCTTTTATATATATAGATGGTTATTTATTAAATATGAATAATCTATTCAAATGCCATAATAGTATGACACCACCAAAAATAGTATTTATAAAAATAGGAATATAGTTTCAATGTATTCTCAAGAGTAATAAGCTGTTTTGAAAGCATCACATAGAGAGTATATGATTCTCAATAACAATTTGCATAGAAATGTAATCTGCATAGCAAAATGATTAGAGTGAAGCAAAGTAAACTATTCTTAATAGTAAATATTTCTGATAGAGGATGCTTTGTAATTATAGGTGATTTCTATTCTCATGTTGCATTTTTCTGTTTTCAAAGATGACTAGTGTTTGGGAAGAAAAAGGGTTAGCAGCAGCCCTGCTTTTATTCTCTTAGTATTTTATGGAGGAGAGATTGGGGAAAGAGAAAGATGACCTGGTCCAGTTCCTTTATAAATGTGCTTTGTAAATGACAGACCTTCTGGCAAACAGATTAGTGATATTTAATAGTGAGAGATACTCATCTAAGAAATACTTACAGCAATAGATGTCTGGTCTGTTTAGAATTGCTTATAGTAAAATACACCTGTAACCTATGGGTTTCTGGAACATAAGTCATGGGAAGATATCACATAAATTATGTACTTATTGAAATACATAGAAATGCTTCCTGACTAAATTAGCTCCCTTTTGTATAAATGCTACCTGTACCGCTCTCACAAAGACCTTGAATATTTAATCTGGGCCAGAGCATGTCCTAATGTAGCAAAAAGAACCTCAGCCATGGTGTTGGCAACTTGGGACTTTTTCACGTGATCTCTGCCTTGTAATTATTTGAATTCTTAAAGTTATTGAGAGTCAAAACCAGATCAGATCTCTGTGTTTGTGAATCTAACTTGACAATATGATCCTTGGTGTTAGCTCATAGTATTTTCACTACCAGAAAAAATATTTAAAAGGGACAAGAAACTCACAGGAATGTGAGGTCCATGCTAGATTCATGAAAATATAATCACTGTGATGGTTTATATATTAGCTTCCAATTTTATAAATGGCTTTGAGGAGCAAGGTGAAATGCAATGTGCACAAGAAAGCTATTTGACAACGCTGTGTTTTACATTGCTATGGTCACTGGTAACACCATTGGAATCAATGAGAATGTCAATCTATTCCAAAACTTACTATTGCATCTCAGATACATGACCTCCATCAGTTGATTGGTGGCATGGGACACTAGTAGTAGCGAGAACAGTTCTTTTCTGCCTTTTGCTGGAAGGGCTCACTGTACATCCCTCATGAGCAAGTCAACTGAGCCAGGAGTTGGGAATTAAAATGGTATATTGGGCTCTGGAATGAAGGTGCCTGGGATTGAAATTCGGGTACAAAATTAACCCATTTTGTGACTTAAAATATTCAATAGTCTTTTATTAGGCCTGAAGCTTACTCATTTGTAAATTAGACATAAATGCATCCCTTTCCTCATGCAGAGGCTGTGCGAAGTAAAAGGATAGAGAGGGCTAGAGGAGGTGTGGCTATTAACTCTTTTAATAAATTCAATATTTCTTTTTTTTTTCAATTAGTTGCTGGCTTTTATTTCTTCCTTTGGGATTCTGTAAATGCAAGGGAAGAGGAAAGGGTATTGGTCATGCTGACTATCCCAGTCATTCTCATGTCCCATCCGAACTCTGGGAATTTAGTGAGTGGCCATCTTTGCATTGTAGGGAACGTAGTGTTTTGATAAAGCTTCAGGCGTATGCATCCATGTTTTGTCTTTCTTTCTTCTAAAAGCACGGTTCATGATGGGGGTCAGCCGAATAGGTCACTTCAAGCACACTTTATGCCTAAAATGTAACAGGCAGAAAAGAGGGAGGGAGGGAAGAAAGAAAGGAAGGAAGGAGGGAGGGAGCTAAATTCAATATTTCTTAAAAGCTTAGCTAATTATGTTCTTACTGTCACCGAGTTAGGGTCTTCATAAAACCTTTGACATTCCTCCATATTTTTCTATACCTTTTGGCATATGGTCTTTCTCATGACCAGGAAAGCCTGTTAGGTTAGAGTACAAATGAAAACAAAACAAAACAAACTGTGGAGTTTTGAAGAGTAAAGCAAACTAAAGGAAAGCCAATGTGTTCATTGGATTTTGATTCTGAGGATGTGAGCCCAGAAATGTGGACCCACACTGAGATGGCATTTATGGATTTCGAGTACTTCCTACATTAATTTTAACACATCTCATCATCATTTCATTATCTTTTCCTGTTTTCAGAAAGCTCTGTAATATCAAGAAACCTATCCAGCTCCCAATGAGCTATTCAAAAGGCACAGCCAGGCAAGTGCCCATTGTCTCCAAGGAAAACTGCTCTATTTCCTTCTCAGCTCCGTAATTTCATTTAATACTTGCTTGTCAAAGCTGATGGAATTCCACGGCCCTGATTCCTGTCTGCTAGCTTCAGAGTGACATTTTCCATTTCTACAAATCCTTTGGTAGTAATTGAAATAAGAACTCTTCATTTTTTCCAATAGTTTCCTCCCCACCCTGTGGAGACACTCATCTTTAACGAGTTAACAGGATAAGGCAAACCTATTTCTCATGTGTGCCCAGGACATTGGACTGTGAAGTTGCACTGCTGATTCGGTCCAGCTTTGCTTGACACATGCAGAATAAACCCTTTTTCCACCAGAGCCCCGTGCTTGACTGCAGCCAGGAGCCCTTATTACGTTCTCTGTGGATGTCACGGAACACTGAGCATTCAACAGTAATGATTCTGAAGTTCCATTTCTTTTCAATGGACTCATCTCCTGAAATTCATCTTTCTAATTTCTGCTGTTCTGAATCCCAGCAGAGTTATGATGAGTTTAAGCGATCATCAATTAATGTCAAAACTCTGACTTTGGGCAGTGAAAACACAATGCAATTTATGGATGATGTATTATAGAATTGTACACCTGAAACCTACATAATTTTATTAACCAATGTCACCCCAATAAATTCATTAAAAACCCTTCAATGTAACACCTTCAGAACTGCTTTTGACAACCACTAGAATACAAAATGAATTCACTAATGATCAGTTCTGGAGCAGAAGAGTCTAAGAAATCGGTGATGATGGGACATTTAGGCTGAGCTCATAAAATATTCATGGATTTTTAAAATGTGGATTTAAAAAAGTTGAGCACAGGGTATAAAATTAGGGCCCAAAGAACAGTCACAGAATACAAGAAACTTTTTTCCCCCTCAAATTTAGAATATTTCTCTCCTATTGGTTAACAACAGTTTACCCTGGTACTTGTTAGAGAGAAAAATTCAGAGGCCTCTCTGAAATCTCAACTCTATTAGAGGTCATATTTTCTTAGTATTTATTGTATTTTTATGATAAAACATAGGCCTTCCTATCATTTCAAAGTGCTTCAAATCGATTGTATACAGATGGTTTTCAACAGAATGGGCTTACTTTCTTCTGGGGACAGAGCACTAATGCAATGTGTTCTCATGCATATTCTCATGCGCTCCATTCCTGCCTTTTTACGCATGTCATCTTATATAATAAAAGGCTAATATACAAAGCGACTGAACAGTGGAACAACCGGTTGCTATGACACGTACTGACCACCAGGGGGCAGATGCTTGAAGCAGGAGCTGCCCCCTGGTGGTCAGTGCAGCCAGAGGCTGGGCTCATGGCTGGCGAGTGCAGCAGCGGGCCTAAGCCATCAGTTGGACATCCCCCAAGGGCTCCCAGACTGCAAGAGGACGCAGGCCAGGCTGAAAGACCCCTCCCCCCGAATGCAAGAACTTCGTGCACTGGGCCTCTAGTGAACCGATAGGGCCTTACAACAACCAGTTTGGGCCCAACCCACTCAAGGGAGACTTTCAGTGCTCTTATACCAAGTGTTTGGGGCTCAAGTCCATGTAGGACTGCATGGCTCTTGGCCCTTTTTAGATGAGAAGAACACCATCTTTAAAATTTTACTCTTATTTTAATAGACAGGTGCATGCATTACTATTGTGTTATGGAACATGCATATGTACCAATTTAGTAAATACTGCCAACAGGTTTTTACATTGTTTCTCCAATGGAGTCCCCAAATGGCAAGAAATGCACATCCTCACTGATGTGATCTCTAGAACCACTAAGTCCAGCTAGCTCACTGGGACCACTAAGTGCACAGCCCTTAGCATGCTGTAAGAAGCCCACTGAAATCTGACCTCTGTATGTCTCTACTTTCTCCTCCCATCATGAACTCTAATTCTAGATGTTAAGATAAGCACCAGCTTTCTGGGTAACCTGTGCTCTTTCTTTCACATTTCCACTCTTTTCCATACTGTGTTCTCTCTGCTTGGATGCCTTTTACTTTTCTGTCACCCTAAAAATTTGTTCTCAGTGTTAGGCAAAGTCAAGTTCTCTCTCCTCGGAATTCTTGTAGCACGTACTACTCTCTTACAGTGTTTGAAGCATTTGCTGAAGTTGTTTTCATGTTTGACTTTTGTATCACTTTACCTCTCAGCACTTAGGAATGAAACCAGGAAGTACATAGTTTGTTTACTTGTTTGTTAAGTGAGTGAATGAGCCCATGAATGACTGAGAACTGCTGTTATACAATCCTGCCTGACTCCCACCCCCATTTTATTCCTAGCTTCACCAGGGCAAATTGGGTTATCATGGAGAGAATTCAAATTCATAGAGTCCTAAGGCAGGAAGAGAACTTAGAGTTTCACAGGTTATTTTATGTCTCTAAATTCCAGCAGAGTCTATTTCCTATGCCAGATAGAGCCAGTCATATATGCTTAGCTGGGTAGTTGGTAGATATGCAGTTTGATTTTGAAGATTCTTCTGCTCTTATCTCCTCTATCTTCCCTTCCCAGTAAGAAATGCCTAAAATGCCTTTTCTACGCACTGCCAGAGAGAAAATGTGGTCTCAGCACAAATACAGTGATGGATCCAGGGGGCTGGCAGCTGAGTCAAAATCACTTGTTTTTATTTAAACGAACTATCATTATTCAGATAGTCAATTTTGCTCCCTGCAGCAGGAGGTCTGAGAGGCACATTTTCCTGGCAGTTGCACAGGCTCTATTCTAAAGGTACTTTTAAGGTATCCTTTCATTTTGCCATACCTATGAAAGTGGTAAGTTCTATTATTATCTTGCTTTTATAAGGCATAGGGGGCTAAGCAACTTGCCCAAGACCCTAGTGACAGATCTGGGATTTGAACCGAATCCGCCTGGTCCCAGAGCCTGGGAACTTAACCACTGTATTATATTGTTTCACAGTATCCCCTTTTGGAGAATCAAATTGCACTCAGCTTTTTGCTATATCTGCTTTTTTATTTCACTCCACCTTATTGCTATAGCTGCCTTTTTATTTCACAATGTGCATAATCGGGCTGCTAGAAGTCCTGCAGTGAAAACATGTTTACATGGGTTTAGTCAAGTACTCAGCCAGCCCTCCTGTGGCTCTGGACGTTGTCCTTTCCCTGGATCAAGCTTAATTTGAATTGGTTTTTCAAGGCAGCAATTTCTGGTGTTAACCTATGCCGCCACCTTCGGTTCTCCCTAAAATGCCTTTTCTACGCACTGCCAGAGAGAAAATGTGGTCTCAGCACAAATACAGTGATGGATCCAGGGGGCTGGCAGCTGAGTCAAAATCACTTGTTTTTATTTAAACGAACTATCATTATTCAGATAGTCAATTTTGCTCCCTGCAGCAGGAGGTCTGAGAGGCACATTTTCCTGGCAGTTGCACAGGCTCTATTCTAAAGGTACTTTTAAGGTATCCTTTCATTTTGCCATACCTATGAAATTGGTAAGTTCTATTATTATCTTGCTTTTATAAGGCATAGGGGGCTAAGCAACTTGCCCAAGACCCTAGTGACAGATCTGGGATTTGAACCGAATCCGCCTGGTCCCAGAGCCTGGGAACTTAACCACTGTATTATATTGTTTCACAGTATCCCCTTTTGGAGAATCAAATTGCACTCAGCTTTTTGCTATATCTGCTTTTTTATTTCACTCCACCTTATTGCTATAGCTGCCTTTTTATTTCACAATGTGCATAATCGGGCTGCTAGAAGTCCTGCAGTGAAAACATGTTTACATGGGTTTAGTCAAGTGCTTTCCAAATTTATTTGCCCGTGGAACCCATAGTTTATGGCACCAGTGTTCTAGGGCACATGTGGGAAAATATCGTTTGAAAGGATCAGCAACCAATTCTTTTCAATGCGCAAGGTTCTGTGGGAGTTGAAGGAGACACGGTGAAAGCTGAGCACCTAGGTTGTCAGATAAAAATTGTCATAAAGGCAAAGGGAGCAGAAGTTGAGATTCAGCACAGGAGCGTGCATGCCTCCTTCTCTGATGGGGTGACTTGGTTTGTTAACCACCTAGTTTAACCTGTGTTTTAGCTGTCAATCACGGATCACAGTGCTGACTTCCCAGGGTTGTTATTGAAATTAAACGTGGGTTTATGTAAAGGTGCTTATCCCAGTGCTTGGCACATACAGCTGCTACCAAATATTAATGTCCTTGCATGGTTTTCCCTCATAGAAAGACTCCCTTAATTGACCATTTAGCTGAGGGCTGGTCCTCTCTGTGACAATTGTGCCTGCCCGACCAATGTACCATGTCTTTATGCTCAGGATGTTCACTGGGAAAATTAATCAGAAACAATGCTTTCTGTTGAGAAATGAGTTAGAGAAAATGTTTTTGTGGATTCGAGGGAGTATCCACATTTGGACTTTGATTAATATCTAAGACAGTGGTTGGCAAACCCATTAGTCAACAGAGCCAAGTATCAACAGTACGACGATTGAAATTTCTTTTGAGAGCCAAATTTTTTAAACTTAAACTATATAGGTAGGTACACTGTTGTTAACTTAATTAGGGTACTCCTAAGGCTTAGGAAGAGCCACACTCAAGGGGCCAAAGAGCCGCATGTGGCTCGCGAGCCGCAGTTTGCCGACCACTGATCTAAGAGGATCTGTCTTTTAACCTATCCCTTGGAAGACAAGAGAGCTTAAAAGAATAGTTTTCCTGTTGCCTTCCTTGTATTGCAAAGATAAAGATAAAAATTGAGTGCTCAGGAATGACAGGGGGAAAGGCAGATGAACTATTGGTTCTGGGAGGGAGATGGAAGACAGGCTGCTGCATTCTCCTTATTCCCTGGCGAGGAAGCCGTGGCAGATCTCTGTGTTACTGCCCCTACTGGTCCTCCCCCTCCTCCCCTGCTCTGGGACTCACTGGGCAGCTTTAACCAATGAGCTCCCCGCTTCTGTGCTGTGGTGGGCATGGTAGTTAGGCTCTGAGCATTAGAACTTTCTACACGTGAGGAGACATAGCCCTGGAGACATGCTCATTTGCCACTCTTCTGCTTTTTCTGAAACCTCAATGGTATGAAATAGTCCCCTGCCTCTTCACTCCGCGCCCCCCCCCCTCCGCCCCCAGCCCAATGGAAACTTGGCTTCTGTCTCCCTCCTGGGCTCTGACTGGCTCTTGGGGAAGGCTCCTCCTCCTCTGGCCCTTCCTGCCTCATTCAGCCTTTCACATTTCACATCTTCTTTATCCTTGGGTGGGATCCATTCTTCCTCTCGACCCTTCCTCTTTGTCCCTTCTCCAGTTCTCAATTCATATGACTGTCCACCTTCTTCCCCCTTCTAGGATTTGGGGCTTTCCCAGACTTCCCCCTGGGACACACGTGCTGCTATTTGAGTGTCTTTAATCTGTAAGGGCTGGCTAGGGACAGAGATTCCCCCTGCCAGAAGGCAAGGGCTGATCGCTGCTAAACACACGTCAGTCTGTAACTGGCTCTGACCTTTATGCTTTTTTTCTGGTACAAAGAGACAGATACAGCAAAGAACTGCAGGTGGGCCGCTAGGAATTTCTAAAGAAACCAGATTTTATTTTTGAGCCTTACAGACTGTCTCCTTTGATTACAAATCTTTTCTTTTTTTCAGAAATAGGAGGTTTTAGTTTTCCTTCTTGTTTTTAAATCCCAATGATCCTTCACGGCTCAACACACATGCCACACCCTCTGGGAGGCTTCCCTGATCTTTCTGTCAGAGGGAATGACTCCCTCCTCCCTGTCCTCAGGGCTTCCCTTATGGCCCTCTAACTCCCTGTGGTTTGCACAGCAGATGCTTTCAATGTCCTTCTCCTCTCCACTCAACTGCCAGTCCCCTAAGGGCACCTTCTTGGAATCTGCAGCACCTTCTAGGGAAATAGCTCAGCAGGTGTTTTCAGAAGAAGAATGATTCTCAAGTTTTAGTCATTGAGGGATGGGATATACAAACAGACAATGGCCAGACTGCATAGAACAAAAGGTCCTGACCCACGGTCTCTGCAGCAACCAGCCTGGGCAGTCCAACCACAAGCCTCTGCGGCAATCAGCCCAGAACCGTTAGAACTTGGTCAATAACTGCCAGTTTCCATCGATTTTTTTGCCCCCACTTCCAGCTCAGAACCAACCAAGAAAGTAAATTATTTTCCCAACCAGTCACTTAGGAAGCCCCACCCCTAGTTAGCCTTCTTCAGTTTCCTCACGTTAACAATCTCCAATTGGTGCATACCCAAAGCCTTCTCCTTTTCCCCCTGTAAAGCCTTCCTACTCCTGTGCTTGTCTTTGAGTGGCTGCCAAATGGAACTAATGGTGCTGACTCCATTGCTAGAACAAATTCTGGATAAATAGCCTTTGCTTGTTCTCATTTGGAAGTGTTTATTTACTTTTACATGGCATAAGAATCATTAATAAGTGGTCTTGTTAAAATATAGGGTGCTGAGTTCCAACCTCCAATATTCTAATTCAATAGGTACAGTATGGGGCCTGAGATTCTGCATCCTATATAATAAAAGGGTAATATGCAAACTCGCCCTAACAGCAGAATGACTGGGAATGACTGGTCACTATGACACACACTGACCACTAGGGGGCAGATGCTCAATGCAGGAGCTGCCCCCTGGTGGTCAGTGTGCTCCCACAGGGTGAACTCTGCTCAGTCACAAGCCAGGCTGATGGCTGCCAGTACAGCGGTGGTGGTGGGAGCCTCTCCCGCCTCCTCAGCAGCACTAAGGATGTCTGACTGCAGCGTAGGCCTGCTTCCCGCTGGCAAGTGGACATCCCTCGAGGGCTGCCAGAGGAATGTCTGACTGCCAGTTTGGGCCTGATCCCTCAGGGAATGGGTCTAAGCCAGCAGGTAGACATCCTCTGAAGAATCTCAGATTGCAAGAGGGCATAGGTCAGGCTGAGGGACCCCCCCCCCCCAAGGCAACAAATTTTTCTGCACCGGGCCTCTAGTTTTTAATGACCTTGACCCCAGATGACCTTGAGTAGTACTGAGATGAAGTGGTCAGAGGAAGAAGTGCCATTATAAAATATTAATTTATGTTCTCCCCTCACCAAATTTTCTTTCCCTTTGCCTTGCTCCTGACCACACAGGGAGGCTATCCTGAGTTCAGTATCTCAGGGGAGAAATGAAGCATGCAGGAAGGGAAATACCTAAGGATTTTTCTCTTGACTTTTGGTTCATCAAAATTCAAGTTTTTAGGATAGTGGTTCTTAACATGGGACTATTTTCCCTGCAGGAAATAAGTTGCATTTCTGATTTCCCAAGTAGGGGGTATCTTATGGGTATATGTAGGATGCTACTAAATGTTCTAGAATCACAGGACAAGCCTCAACCTACAAAGAATGATCTGTTAGAATGTTAGTAGTGCCAAGGCTGAGGTCTAGAAGAGTAGAGAGGCACAGATGCAATGTTAGGAGTTTGAGGCAACAATGGTTTCCTCCATTTTCTAGGATTCACTGGGTTGGGGGAGTAAAGGTAGAAGGAAAGAGAGGAAAGGTATGTGGAGGGGCCTGTGCCATGTTCCCTGGATAGACCTCTGGGAAGACAGAGGACTTAGAGCAGGGGCTCTCAACCTGTGGGTCATGACCCCTTTGGGGGATCGAATGCCCCTTTCACAGGGGTCGCCTAAAACCATCGGAAGACACATATATGATTACATATTGTTTTTGTGATTAATCACTAAGCTTTAATTATGTTCAATTTGTAACAATGAAAATACATCCTGCATATCAGATATTTACGTTACGATTTATAACAGTAGTAAAATTACAGTTATGAAATAGCAACGAAAATAATTTTATGGTTGGGGGTCACCACAACATGAGGAACTGTATTAAAGGGTTGCGGCATTAGGAAGGTTGAGAACCACTGACTTAGAGGGATGCAAGTTGAGTCTGAATCAAGAGGGACAGTTGAACAGCTTCAGAGAAATGACCCCACCCTACCCAAAGCTGCGTTATCCCAACATGGAAGTGAGAGTGAGAGCGAGAGCGAGGGAAAGGGAGAGAGAGAGAGAGAAAGAGAGAGAGAGAGAAAGATGCTGTAGGGTGACCATGCCAGGTGAGAGGGAGAAGGGAGACCTCAGGGATAAATGATGGACAGATGAACAAGGGCCAGAGGGAAGGGCTCCTTGGAGGACAGACAGCATAGACAACCAGAAATCACTTCTTCTCCTTGCCTTGTACTTTGAAAGCCCCTGAAACCTAGATGAGGCCCTGGGAAAAGTGACATGATAGACTCTAATACACTGAGATTAATTTTCCAGTATAACCAGCATCTCTGGGAACATAAATCTTTCTATATTTGTCTGTGTTCATGGATAATCTGCTCTGCTTCAGAAACCTCATGTGTATATTCAGGTTAATATTAATAAGTATGGATATTAAAAACTGAACAGTGTCCAAAATAGAAAATAAGCTGAGTTAGAGAAAAATAAAGAGACTCTTTCCTGCAGTCCCTGACAAGTTGTGCCATGTGGCCTTCACCCTTGACAGTGGTGAACCATAAACTCAGTTTTGTCTACCAACAGGTTGTGTTGGTGACACTTGGG
This sequence comes from Myotis davidii, assembly GCF_000327345.1. Taxonomy (NCBI): domain Eukaryota; kingdom Metazoa; phylum Chordata; class Mammalia; order Chiroptera; family Vespertilionidae; genus Myotis; species Myotis davidii. The sequence continues at coordinate 795,300 of NW_006282396.1, forward strand.
GAGCAAGCCAAGTTACCATGCTTGGTGATCGTGTTACAGAATTTACCAGGCAATTGAAAAATACTCAGGAGTACCCGGAGATACAGGGAAACTCATTTATTTCCAGATGTACCAGTACGTGACCCAGGAGAGCCTGTTTCCAAATCCTGAGCAAACCAATATGGAGGAAGCTTTCTCTTTATACCCTTTGGTTTCTTTGTCCCCCAAATAAGGATCAGACTTCCAGACCTTTCACAGACTGCACAAAGCCCCCTGTATTTGGGATGGGGGCTGTGAGAACACACCTAAAGGGCTAGTCTGGCGCTAGCGCTGATAACCTCCTCCAGGGGTTGTGTATTGTTCATGGTTTATGGCCTCTGTAAAATGTGAGTATTTACGTAAACAGGCCTTGCAAGACCAGATAATTAAGGAAGGGGCAGTGACTAGACTATAGGCTAACAGGAATGTTCATTAGGGATGCTGATTAACTAGGTACAGAGTCAGGCTGCTATCTACTCCCCCAAAATGTCTTATATTCCTCATCAATTACAGTAACAACTATTGAAAACCAAAATTCAACAGAGTCCATTTGAAGATCTAATTGGCTTTACTAAGCAATTCATGAATTAGGCTGCAGCTCTTCTAGCTACTAGAAGGGGTAGCACAAAATGGCAGGGTTTTGTAAGAAGAAGGGTGGGGCAAGGGAGTTATTCACAAAAGAAAAGAAAGGATTATTTTACCCCAGGACATTTTATTTGGGGTGGGGGAGGGAATAGCAAGGGGTTTTAGCATGCAGATTGCCTCTTCTTACTATGGGGTAAGTGGATGGAGGGACCATGAGACAGATTACCTTATGGATCTTGACCAGAAAATTCCAGACTGGTTGATTAAAATTACCTTTCTGGGACAGGTTGAAACTACAATTAGATCAGGTATTACATCTAGGTTTGCTGTCATGGGCTTTAGAACGAGTGACACCATTTGGGGCCTGTGGTTTTCTCTTTAACAAAACAATCAAGGGATGCCATCTCTGCTCCTCGTGTTTCCCTTTTTCCTGGGCTATCTTATGTCCTCAGGCCTCCTGATTGCTTCCTCCAGCCCAGATACGTTACTGATGGTCTACTTCAAGCCGGCGTGGGCACGGCTTGTTCAGTGCTCTTTTGTTGATTGCAAAAGGGGTCCACATTGAGCATGGAGACAAGGAGGCAATGACCAGAAGCAAGCAGTCTGGTTCACAGGGTTTTCATCTAGTTGGATGCTTCTGGGATTCATGGTAGAGCTGGATAGGGTAATGATTGTTGGGGAAATGTAACACAAAACAAAAATATCCCTCCAATCCAGAAAATCTCCACAAAGGTAGTAGGAAAAGGAAACTGTTTTGTTATTGAATAAGGATTAAGCCAGAATGTGATGCCCCTCACGGGCAATCTGCTAAAAGATGGCAAAGGCAGAAAGGAAATGCACCCCTCTGTATAGCCAAGCAGATACATTTCATCACCTATGTGTCCCCAAGATAAACAATAACTTGTTCTCAAGAGGACTTGTCAGAACCCTCGGTCACACATAGTTCATCCTCACTTAATCTTGTAACTGGGTGGTCATCTGTGTTAGCTAATCGGTTTTATCTAGAGAAAAAACAAACTTCTCATATGATTATGACAACAGGTAGTTTTGCAACTTGGAGCAAGGCACCCACCAAAGTTAGGCCTCTAGCTTATCTCCCTTGATGTTTGCATTTCAAAAAGCGGTGCCCAGGTCTTTGAAAAAGACATTTCTGGGTTATAAAGCTGACAAAAAGCCTATCTAGTTTTCAAAAAGATTTATATAGCTTTCAAAGAAAGGAGAAAGTACTTACAATTTTATGTTTTCTAAAGTCAATGCTCCAAGAAAAAGGAAAGGATGGAAATCTCTTTATTTTCAACAGGGAGAAGTAAGCCTCTTAGTTTAAATTTTCCTTTGTCCTTACATTATGCATTGATTTGACTGAGATGACAAGTTCTGCTATAGCGGTTATTTCATCTATGTGGGGCAAAAAATTTGTGCTTGGGTCAAGCACTTTTTAAAGCCCATCTTCAGGATAGACTTGCATTGTCTTCACATTATTTTGCTACCGTATAGTAGGAGGTAACTGAGAGCAATGCAAAAACAATTTCTGTATGTAGACATGTGAATTTTGTCTTGTACAGTAGAAGTGTAATTGATTCCTCTCCTCTACTATGGAAGAAGCCAGTTTGGCTTCCATTTGCATGTTCATTTTAATCTTCCCAACCAATAGATCTGTTTCTTGTTTGGCTTCTCCTTTGAACCAAATTTCCATCCTACCAGATTCTTTATTGAGTAATGAAGTAAGTCAAACCTTTAACATGTGTTCGTTTTATATCTGTATAAGAGTCAGGATTTTCCCTTTTTTGAAAATTACCTTTTAACACCTGGCATAAATCCAGTCTTATCAGCATTCCGAAGTTCCATTCTCAGCTCTAAACTGGACTGTATGACGTTGGAGAGACCCCTGTGCTAATAAATTATTATCTTTTTAGTACTACTTAAGAACAAATAGAAGTGGGCATTGATCAGGAGCAGAACCTGGTCAGATGCCTCCCACAGCTCCATAGATAACTCCTGTGAAACCTGGTTTACCCAGTCAGAAGAATGGGATCTATTTTGTCCACCTGTTTTCCATCAGTGGTTTTCGATGTCCTTTATATTCGAGTAGAGGCCTGGTGCATGGATTCGTGCACCGGTGGGGTCCTTCAGAGTATCCTGTGGGGATTGGGCCAAAACCAGCAGTCCAAGATGACTGCCGCTCCTGCCTGCTGCTCCTGCTCATCTGGCCCCGCTGCACCTGCTGCTGCTCCACTGTGGTCTCTGGGCTGCGGCAGCCAGCTGTGAACCATGCGTCTGGTGCCTCTCTGTCAGCTAAGTGGTGCTTCCACTGTGGGGGCGCACTGACTACCAGGGGGCAGCTCCTGCATTGAATGTCTTCCCCCTGGTGGGCAGTGCACGTCATAGCGACCGGTCAACTGGTCATTCTATCATTCGCTCGCTTAGGCTTTTATATATATAAAAGCCTTTTATTTGTCTAATGCACTTTATTCTGATATTCAGGGGGAAGGTGATATTTGTTCATCTTCTTGCTCTATAGTGTTATGGGCTGTTTGCTTTTTACTGTTCTCAAAATGGCATCAGGATTTATGATCTGATGCTTCTGGTTCAGTGAATCTCATATCTCCTGCCACTGGCAGCGCTCCAACACCTGGAGTTTCTGAGGAGCCAAATAATAATAATGACAATAATGATTTGGCCGGGCACTGTAAGATGCTGTACATGATGTGGGCAGTTTTTTCTGATACTTTTGGAGGACAGGCTTTCTATTTGAAGCATGAGATGTGATGAACTCACCAGTGCAATAACTAAGAATGAATTTCCCACAGGCTCCTTCATTATTGGGGCTCTGGTATCACACTTGTATTTGACTCCTAGCTTGTCATTTACTAGCTACATTGCCTTAGGTGAAGTAATCTCTCTAAGCATCAGTTTACCTATTTGTTAAATGGGGATAAGGGTAATATTTACCCCTAAAAGCCTTTGCCTTCCCTCTCTGTCTTTGGTGTTCTTCCTCCTGCCAGTCACTAGACGGTGTCAGCTCAAAAGACATTTTCTCAGGAGGGCTTCCCTTTACTACTTTCCAGTTATAATGTCCCAGAGTAGCATCTTACCTTTTTAAAATTTAAATTACACTGTTCACAGTTTGTAATCGTGTATGAGTGAGTATGCATATGTAATTTCTGCCTTACCTTCTAGTGCAGTGGTTCTCAACCTTCCTAATGCCATGACTCTTTAATACAGTTCCTCATGTTGTGGTGACCCCCAACCATAAAATTATTTTCATTGCTACTTCATAACTGTAATTTTGCTACTGTTATGAATCGTAATGTAAATATCTGATATGCAGGATGTATTTTCATTGTTACAAATTGAACATAATTAAAGCATAGTGATACATCACAAAAACAATATGTAATTATATATGTGTTTTCCAATGGTCTTAGATGCCCCCTGTGAAAGGATCATTCGACACCCAAAGGGGTTGGGACCCACGGGTTGGTGACCCACAGGTTGAGAACCCCTGTTCTAGGGTATACAGTCCATGAGGGTGTAGGTGGGGGAGGATTTTACCACTCTGTGCCTGGCACCTCCTACTGTGCCAGGCAAGTAGTCTGTGCTCAATAACCACTGGTTGAATGAGTAAATGAAATGTTTAAAATAACATCCAAAACAGAAAAGCACTTAATAGATGATATTAGACATTAGCAGAGCAAGGACAATGGGCCAGGTACAGAAAGTCACCAGGGCAGAAAGCCCTGAATGCCTAGCAAGGGGCTAAACTGGGAGAACGAGAACCTTGCCCCATGGTAACCTATCCTCCCCTAGCGTATCACTGGTCATGCAGTTTGGACCCTTGATTTTTCATATCGCTGGTCAGGTGGTTCAGATCCCCTGACCTTTTCCTCCCTAAAGATAACACGGAGGCCTCAGTTGTATTTCAGCTCCAGGCTCCAAAAAAGCAGCAAAATCAGACACGTGGCACCATGGCTGTCTCAGGAACTGCTATATTGACTAATGACCTCTGCCCTGGCACTGACTCATCAGTGAAGAGCATGACCCTGAAAGAGCACACCTGGAAAGCTGATGAATATTCTATTAAGACCCTCCCTGAGTCCTCCCCTAAGATTTCCACCTGCAAAAAAGAGATAAATACCTTCAGGACGAAGGACCCAGGGCACACTCTCCCTCCAAGGAGCATGCCCCTGTCCTTCCCCCAACATGAACATATCCTCAACCTCTAAGAGACCCCATGAGACTTTCAACAGAGGAGCAATGGGCAGCGGCAGCTCGTCCAGGATAACTCCCTGAACGTGTCTCCAAGGCCCCCTTTGAGCCAAAGCAGCCCAGCCTGGGCTTTCCCAGGCTTTCCTGTTGCTTCTTCTATTCCCTTCCTTGTTTCACTGTCCTAAGTATATTTTTGCTGCCATCGTGGATGCCAAACCATTTGGCTCAGTGCTGTGTAGCCCTTCCTTTTGGATATCCCCATCTCTCATCCCATTTTCCTTAAATAAATTCAACTTTTCTTTGTTCACTGCCTAATATGGCTATTTAGCCTGCCTCAATCCCCCCAACCCCCACCACGGACATTAACCTTTCAAATGGTAGTTATTATTGTTGCTGCACTCAAAGGAAGCATTTAAAAGGCAGTGGATAGAAAATAGCCTCTTATAGATATTCAGATAAACGAGAAACACCTTTTAGCATAACCTTATTCCATGACATATGTTCTTTATTTCCCATTATCTGTTGAAACATTGCATCCTACCCCAGAAAACTCTGAAAAGCTATTAATTTTCTGCTTCGGCTTCTCATATTATGTTCTATATACTGAGCATCTCGCATGCTGATGATATCTGGCTCATCATCAAATTAATTTTTATCAAAAACGGAAAAGGCAATTGAAATGATTTCTTGACTGAGGTTTGCAAAGCTCTGGGCCGGGGTGCTACTAATTCTGTAAATGCCACTTGGTGAAAACAAACACAACAATGATTTAAAAACAGCTCTGCACCCTCTTCTGTTGCATTGCATTCCAGATTAGTATCATGAAATTGTTACCGGGGTCAGCTAGTTTTAAAAGGAAGAAAGCAAGGGGAGTCAGAAATTGTTAAGCATGGTCAGCTGGGGACACCCAACCTGTTTGCTTCACACCCAAGGAATCGCACCCAGGGTCTCTCCAAGGGGAATAATACCCCTCCCTCTTCTCCATCCCCTCCCCGCTCTTGTAAAGTATTGTGTGTGTGTGTGTGTGTGTGTGTGTGTGTGTAGCAGGGAGGATATAAGCACATGGGTAATGAAGTTAAATGGTGCAGGAGGAGGTACTTCAGCATAGAAAACTGTCAGTCTAACCTGGGGAAAAGGTCATTGGCTGGGGGGGTGGACCCAATGCAAGCCCACAAAAACTTGGGAAGATTCTTGGTTATTTTGAAAAAACAAAAAAACCCAAACAAACTCCTGGTTACAATACAAGAAGCAAAGAGGTCTCTCTCTCTCACTCACCTGCAACTGCCCCATGCGTTTGCACGTTTTCTCTCGCCTGGCAACACATGACCATGCAGGCCTGGTGGCTGCCTGGGGCCCGCAGAAGGCCTCTGGGGCTCCAAAGGGCTATGAAGCCAACGCTCTGGACGTTGGCTTTCATTCTGGCCCTGCTGAAGGCATGGCTGGACAGTTCCGTGGTGGGATGGAGGTAGATGGAACGCTGGGAACCCGGGGGAGGGGCAGAATTCCCTAACAAATCTCCGCTGGATGGATCCTCAGGATTCTTTCCTAGGGATCCCCTGGAAGAGCCTGTTTTCCACCAACAACAAAACGAGACAAGCCACACCGTGAAACCAGAAACACTGGGAGACCAAGAGAAACTCTTTTGTCCTTTGAGACCATTCTTTTGAGAGCGTTAATTCACTAAAATCATGCTTTCTAATTTTATTTTTGCCTAGGAGGTGACATGTAAGTATTTTCAGGCAGGCAATAAAACCGGGACATTTTATTCCTCCTAAACACAAATTTAGTCTGCTGAGAAGGCAGGTTTCAAATGAAAGCCACGATTTTGCTTTTGGCTCCAGGCTGGGGTTTCTGCAGCACCGTTGCTCCAGCTTTGATGTGCGCACACAGGCTCCCTTCGCGTTGGCTGGAGCTCTGAAGGTGTAAGAGGTTAGGTCTGCAGGTGGGAGCTCAGCATTGCAACAGGGAGCCTCCGCAGGTGGCGCTCCCATCCAGGGAGACACCGACAAAGCCTCCAAATCTGCCCGTGTCTCCCATGACCTTCCTCAGCGGCGCTTTCTATGATCTTTGGCTTCTCAGCGTGAAGCTTCCAGTCCATTACTGTGACTCAGAGGCTCCACATTAGCACAGAAAGCAGCGAGGTTAGAGGTCATGTATTCCAACTCCTTCCCTTTGTAGAAATGGAAGGTGTGGCTCCGAGAGGGTCAACACCCCGCCAGTCATCCCACCGGCAAGACACGATGGTCTGGTTCCTGGGTAAAAGTGCCTCGTCCACAGCACCGCCTTTGCCAATGAAGGCGAAGGGGTTGTCTTTTCTTTATGCTTGGAGTTTGGAACCTGCGGAGAGGAATGTATGTGGTTTACAACCATTTGAGGTTGTTAATTGTAGCTGGCAGGTCAGTCTGTTCCCAAAACAGTTCAACAAAGGTTCTAGCGAAACAACCGAGGCCCTTGCAGTGGAGAGGCTAGGTAACAAAACAACACAAATATTGTTTGCAGCAAAATCTTCCCATGTTCACACACTGGTGCCTTTGCATAGCTTCTAAAGCTTTAGTAAAAATTGCCAGAGTATTTCTTTCTTTAAAAACAATAGTTTTATTGATTTTAGAGAGAGAGGAAGAGAAAGGGATAGAGAGAAACATCAATCAGCTGCCTCCTGCACCCCCCCCCCTTTATTGGGGATCAAGCCCACAATCCTAGCATGTGCCCCAGCCAGCGACCTCCTGGTTCATGGGTCGATGCTCAACCCTTGAGCTCCACAGGCCAGGCGCCAGGGTATTTCTTTAAATAATACGATTTAAGTGAGGAAATCTAGTAGAATCATCCAGAATTTTTACCAAAAGACTGCCTTTTTTTCCCCAGAAATTATGATTATTCTTCTTTCCTTTTTCCCCAGTAATTACATGTTGGGCTCCTTTTTCTGTTGTTATACCTACTGCTGGGAATGGGATAGCTTCTATGTCAGAGAATGTGCTGCCCGGCTTGGGTAAAGCCCTCCAAGCTCACTCCCCTTCATGCCATTTGCACGCATCCTTTCTCTAGGACGCAGGTCTTCTGACAAATTACCGGTACCATAGCCTTTTAAGGCAGACACGAATCTTCTCTGTGTTATTGAAAGCGCCGTGTACACAGCACGTAGAATCCTGGCTTATTTAAAACACACCAGAAACATAGCGCAGCGCTAACGAGCCTCTTACCCACGGGTTTCTGAAATAGGCTGGAGGGCTGGATTCTTGGCTCAAAAAATTCATCAGAGGCAGCTAAGCTGGCAGACCCGCACACTGAATCCTCTGACGTGAGTGTCTTCACGGACCCCTTCCGTTTGGGTGATCTTCACCTTCTTTTCTCAGACCCTTTGATGCTCAGATGCACCTCATGAGGTGAGACATTTCGATGTGGAAAAGGAACCATAACATTTTTACTTTTCAAAATCAAAGTCGGAGATCAAACAGAAGTTGCATATCCCTTCACATTTAAAACTCTCATCCCCAGCAGCATTCCGAAAGTCCAGATAAAGGAAAGGCATTCTCCTGCTTAAGCTTGATAAATACCAAAGAAGCCTGGCTTCTCTGGAAACACAGGTTGTTATTATTTTTTGCCTGTGTTCATAGAGACAAACAGATTTTTTCTTTCTTTCTTTTTTTAAAAAAATATATTTTATTGATTTTTTGCAGAGAGGAAGGGAGAGGGATAGAGAGTTAGAAACATCGATGAGAGAGAAACATCAATCAGCTGCCTCCTGCATATCTCCTACTGGGGATGTGCCTGCAACCCAGGTACATGCCCTTGACCGGAATCAAACCTGGGACCTTTCAGTCCGCAGGCCGACGCTCTATCCACTGAGCCAAACTGGTTTCGGCCAGATTTTTTCTTATTGGTGTGTCAGTATTCATGTGCTAAACTCACTGTCATTTAGAATTTCTTCTGAAACGTGCGCGCCAAGATGCTGCCATTTCCTCCACCTTGTATGTGTCTCTTTTGCATCACTTTGGGGCCTCTATTTTACCCACCTGAATCCTAGAACCTCTGGGCGTGCCTGACTATTGCCAAAACACAAGGTCCGGCAGCTACCCATATGCCATAGGACTCCCATAAGACCAGCAAGATGTACACATTGTTAAGTAAATGACTCACGGTTTCTTGGACATGCCAGTTTCCTTTCATCCCATTCCATTTCTCTACACTCATTTCATCCACAATGGCCTTTGGCTTAGACAATGATAGAGTCTTGTTTTGGGTCTCTCAATCTCATCTCTTGCCCCTTGACAATCTTCTCAAGACTTTTAAATACCTATTTTAAAAAATTAACTTGGCCGAAACCGGTTGGGCTCAGTGGATAGAGCGTCGGCCTGCGGACTGAAGGGTCCCGGGCTTGATTCTGGTCAAGGGCATGTACCTGGGTTGCGGGCACTTCCCCAGTGGGGGATGTGCGGGAGGCAGCTGGTCAATGTTTCTCTCTCATCGATGTTTCTAACTATCTCTCTCCCTTCCTCTCTGTAAAAAATCAATAAAATATATTAAAAAAAATTAACTTGGATCAGACTATTTTGCTGTTAAAAACATTTTGATATTTGAAGGACAAAAACTTCCCAGTGTGGCCTATATTAGCTGACAGATCCATCTCAACATCAGTAAATTATTCTTTTTTCTTATCCGCATCAGAGTCTTTCTTTTTTTCAAAAATATGTTTTATTGCCCAGCTGGTGTGGCTCAGTGGTTGAGCATCAACCCATGAACCAGGAGGTCATGGTTCAATTCCCAGGAAGTCCTGGGTTGTGGATTGATTCCCAGTAGAGGGTATGCATTGATTTCAGAGAGAGGAAGGGAGAGGAAGAGAAGATTAGAAGCATCAGTGATGAGAGAGAATCACTGATCAGCTGCCTCCTGCATTCCCCTCCTGGGGTGAACTGGAAGTCACTGAGTGCCGGAAGCCAGTCCATCCTTGCTAGCCCCTTAACTAAGTGCCAGGCGGGTAGTTAATCACTTTAACTAAGAACAAGCACGCTTAAGCTAACAAACACCCTAACCTTTGGAATAGAATGGATAAGATTAAAATCAACTGGAATAAATACAGATGTAACAGGAGAATAAAGAACAGGAATAAATACAGATGTAACAGGAGAATAAAGAACAGAACCAGAACCTGGCTATGCTGCTGAGCGCTGTCAACTGAGCGCTGTCTCCATGTCTTTTCTTCTTCGCTGACTCCGTCCACACCTTTGGGAACCCCTGGACCTGCTGGGGCAGGACCCCAACAAGTGGCGCGGCCTGCCGGTGGGAAATGGCGGAGTATTTGGCCTCCATCTTCGGCACCGAGAAGGACAAAGTCAACTGTTCATTTTATTTCAAAATTGGAGCATGTCGTCATGGAGACAGATGCTCTTGGTTGCACAATAAACCCACCTTTAGCCAGACCGTTGCCCTCTTGAACGTTTACCGTAACCCTCACAACTCTTCCCAGTCTGCTGACGGTTTGCTCTGTGCTGTGAGCGATGTCGAGATGCAGGAACACTATGATGACTTTTTGAGGAGGTTTTCACAGAAATGGAGAAGTACGGCGAGGTGGAGGAGATGAATGTCTGTGATAACCTCAGAGATCACCTCGTTGGAAACGTGTATGTGCAGTTTCGCCCTGAAGAAGATGCGGAGAAAGCTGTGATGGATTTGGACAACCGCTGGTTCAACGGGCAGCCCATCTACGCTGAGCTTTCCCCGTGACCGACTTTCGGGAAGCCTGTTGCCGCCAGTATGAAATGGGAGAGTGTACACGAGGCGGCTTCTGCAACTTCATGCATCTGAAGCCCATTTCCAGAGAGCTGCGGCGGGAGCTGTATGGGTGCCGGCGCAAGAAGCACCGATCGAGGTCCGGCCCCGGTCCCCGGAGCGTCGCTCTCGGTCTAGAGACCGTGGTCATGGCGGTGGCGGAGGCAGGGTGGGACGGGAGCGTGACAGGAGGAGGTCAAGAGATCGTGAGAGGTATGGGCGATTCTGAGCCAGGCCATTTTCACCGTATGCCTGCTAGCAAGTGTTGTAGTTGCTTGAGTAAACCAGTTCATAATGGGAATTAAAAAAAAAATCATTTAAAAAATAAAAAAGTCGTTGGACCCCAACAACTGAGAACAACTTGCTTCTTTAGATGGCGTTGGTCATGCCGAGCACTAGAAACCATTTGCCTAACACCCCACACCTCTCATTACTCTCTTTCACTGCACCTTATGCATTCCCTTCACAGCACATTAGTAAGGTATATATTTATGTTAGTTCTCCTCTTCTGTACCGCCCACTGGGTTATCTATGCCATGTAGGTAGGAAAGTATCTATACCTAGTATCTAATACAGTGCCTGGAACATTAATAGGTGCTCAATAAATACCAGTAGAATGAGTTAATGAATGAGAGAGTAGAAGAAAATGACAGTAAAACTAAAAAGAAAAAAAAAGATACAAATAAATAAAAATAGCAAAAAAAAAAATAAAAATAAAAACAAAAACGAAAAAAGAAAAATTAAAAAAAGATACAAAAAGAATAGATATGGCTCAAGAATGGAAGCTGGAGGAGCTAGGCTAAACCCCAGTGGTGAAGTGGTGAAAATCACCTACTCATTAGTTTGCATACTAAATCTTACAGCAGTACAAGTGGTTACACAGAATGTAGAAACAATAAAAATAATTATGATACTCTTTGCTATACAATAAAAAACCCTTACAGGAACTCTAGTCTCTCGCAAGTGGACTAACATTTGTTAAATTAGATGCCACAATGGTAAATAAAATACTTGCATGTTTTTATTAGGATCTATGAAATTGATATATCTATGATACGCCAGATGTCTTAGTTTTTAGGGCTACCATAACAAATTACGGGCTTACCTAGTTATATTTCACATTGCTTTATTGTATTTAACAGATGATTTGCATTTCACAAATTGAAGGCAAGGCCCTCTGCCAACAAAAAGATTATGACTCACTTGAATGCGATACTTGCTTTATTGTGGTGGTCTGGAACCTAGTGAGCAATATCTCTGAGGCATCTCATAACGAAAGGCTTAAACAACAGAATTTTACTTTCTCCAGGTTCTGGAGGACGGAAGTCCAACATCAAGGTGTTGGTAGATTTGGTTTCTTCTGAGGTCTCTCTTTTTTGCTTACAGGTGATTGCCTTCTCACTGTGTTCTCACATGGTCTTTTCTCTTTTTTGTGGGGAGCCGATATAGGGTTAAGCCTTGGACTGACCTGTTGGCAAAGTCACAAACAGGTCTTCGGAGTCTTAAACAACCCAATCCCAGAGGTGGCCGCTGATTTACATGTGCTGTCATTTAAAAAATAAAACTGGGGGAATTTTCCAGAAGCTGGTCCGGTCTTGCTGCTTGACACAGTCGCTGCAGGGAAGAATCATCTGCACAGCTTATGTTTCAAGGGACCTGGCATATATGGCGTATGTTTGCTCCCCCTCTTAGTGCTACGACACAGGGCTGTCCCAGGAAAGGCAAGCAGCAGGGCTGGGAGGACATAACCTCTACTCTGGGTAGGATAATCTCCTTCAGTCACTTCCTTGTAGCTTATCAGTATAGCGGCGATCTTGGAATAGCCCTTATAATGGAACACAGAGATTAACCTAGACAGGATTAAACTCAACAGAACTAGAGACAGGATTTTTGGTAAAGGTCAGATAAGAAACTATGGTAATGAAACAAGGAACTGTAGAAGGTTACCCAAAACATACCATGATGTGATTATAGAGGCATGCTTATAGGATCAAATGGTATAAATACAGATGTAACAGGACAATAAAGGAAGAACCTCGCTACGCTGATAAACTGAACACTGTCTCCGTGTCATTCATTCTTCGCCGACTCCATCCACACCTTTGGGAACCCCTGGACCTGCTGGGGCAGGACCCCAGCATTTTTTGCATATATTCCGGTGTCTCTTCCTCTTCTTATGAGGACCCCAGTCATATTGAATTAAGGCCTCACCTTTATGACCTTACTTAACCCCAATTACCTTTTTCAAGACCCTCTCTCCAAATACAGTCACATTGGTGTTAGGGGTTGAATATATGGATTGTTTTGGAGGGGAGGGAGGGGACAAAATTCAGTCTATAACAGCAGAGAAACTTCCGAAATGAGAAAAGTTAACTCCAAAGATATTAAGGTTAGAGTAATCTCCAGAGGCCAAAATTTACCTTGTACTTTTGAGCCTCATCTTTAAAAAAGAATGTGAACATGTTTTGGTGAGGCCTCTAAATGTTCTATTAATGCCATGGTCCTATATAAAAAAGGACCTATAAGTGCTTGCCAGTACTTGGAGATTTATCTAGGCTCAGCCTCCAACAATCCCCTGGGTACGCTCTTATTCTTGTTTGGTGTTCCTGATGCTTTTAGCTCTCCACCAGGCCTTTTCACATTGATCCCTAAGACTCCTTGCTTGGCTTTTACATAATTTGCCTCAAATACAGCCCTGCTTCTCACCCTGCAACCTCAGGCCATCCAAGTATGCTCCTGTCAGCCTAATCTTACAAGGAAGAGAGATTGGATCTCGCTTTGTCATGGAGAGTAAAACTGAGCTATTTTGTACTTACTATAGGAGAAACCAATTTGAATTGAATTAGATTAGTGAAAGACTATAATTATATATCATTCAGAGAAAAACACCATCTTATTAATTTGAGATTTGCATAATGAATGGCAAAATCAGTGCAGAGTCTAGGCAGAGTGCTGTCAAGAATTGAAATTGTTGGGTTTGTACTGTACGTAACAGCATTGGAGAGCTAGTCATACTTAAAGGGTAGTCACACAAGCACTTTCTGATCCTTGAAAGTGAAATAGAGTGTTAGCAAATTATGAAATGCAACGATAACCCTGAAGAGATGAAAAAGAACCATAACCTTGAAGAAGTGAAAATAATGATTTTTATGCCATAAACAGGATAGTTTGTCAATACCATGTCTGTCTCAACTCTCCATTACTTAGATATTGCTGAATAGATAGAAGCTATACGCGTTTCTCATGGCAAGGACATGCAGACATTGCTTCCAGCTACAGGAGACTGAAAACTGGCTAATGTTTGAAGTATCCATTGAAGGTTTGTAGAAGCAGATGGTTAGAAATGTGCTATATTTGAACTTTAAAACTGCTTTGAAGAAACATACTTGTCTCAAGTGTCTGAAGAGCAGAGATTTGTCTTAAGAAAATCGGTAAGTGTGACAATTTGAAGTTCAAGAAGTTCTGGACGGATGAGGAATTACCCATAATCTAGTTGCTATTTAACATATAAGTTAAATCACTGTGGCCATCTCTTTAGACAAGCTTCGTAAATTTCCAGGGATATTAACTCCAAGATCCTAAATGCTCAAGGCAAAGAAAGTAAAAGAACTAATAGAGTTACAAGGTCTCGCAGGAAGCTAAGTATATTATTAACATTCATAAGAAAATTTCCAATTTAATGACCTGGAGAAAATAATATTTGGGTTTAATGATTCTAACAAAAGACATCTCTCTAATAATGAGTAAATAATATCCATTTGATCTTTACCTTGTGGTGGGGCTGGACTATGGTGAAGATTTGTAAAGTAGTTAACACCTCTTTTAACCTTGGAAAAGCATTGTGTGAAGTAGCCTCATTATAACTGACTTCAATGTCTTCAACTTTAAGACATCACATTCTGAAAGGCAGCCATGTTAGAATAAATGTATTACTGTGACCTGTGACTTATACATCAGAATTTTTGAGAGAACTGAAGTGTGAAAAATCATTTAACCAACAAGATATTTTTTTGAATACAAGGCCCAATTAGCTTTATTCTTTTTTCTATACCCCACCAATTAAATAAACCAAATTCATACCCCTTCTCACCCCGACCCCCTTCTGTTGATAATGCTATTTGGACTTGATTGTTTCTGCTCCCTGGGCATTGTGCGTGACAGGCATGAGCTGAAACAAAACTACAAATTCTATTTAGTTTAATTTGATGCAGTTTTTTTTTTTCCAAATGAAGTTTATCTTCATCTCCTTTATAATTGTTACTGGTGATTCTTTGCCTTAGAACTCAATTATACTGTCAAAACTGAACTTTGAGCAAATGAAACCACGGAGACCCAGAAATTTCAATGAGTTCATGAGTCCAGATACTAGTGTGACTGGCTTATTGAACAGTCTGAATCTGGTGACATAGGAGCATGAAAATGTTTTCTCCCTCCATTGCTTTTAATCACGCTCTGTTGCATTTTCCCTTCTTCCCTCTTAACTACCTCTTGGGCACATGTAGGTGTTAAAGCTCAATCCAGTCCAACTCAAGCCTCATCTACCTTATTCCCAAGAGATGCCTGGCCTATAGCTGAATAGATTAGTACTGGGAAGGTGGGGTGGTTAGCTCCTACACTTCTCCTGGCTACTCTGAGTTGGGGCAGTGGGTAGGGAACAGAGTAAAAAGGCGGAGTCCTTGCTACTTGCACCATTGCAATCTTCTCTTACACACTGCAGCTTTCCCAGCCCACTATGTTGGATGGCTGATCTCTCTGTGTGTAAGCATAAGGGGCTGTTTATCTTGGGATCCATCTATGTTTGGGTTTTTCTGAGGCCTTTGCAAGACGGCCTCCAAAGTGCACAGTTGGCCTCCATAGGAACTGTGATTCTGGCTTCTGCTTTTCCACACCAGTTCCCTCTTCTTGCTTCCCAGCCATCTCTCCAGTTTCTAGATCCTACTTGAATAATAATAAGGCCGCTCAGGCCCACCTACCTAGCAGATATGCCCGCTCTGACCCAGTGGAAAAGACCTATCGTGGGCATGACAAAGGGTGGGACTGCAGGTTTTCCCTATGTGATGTCCCCTTTTGTCCTGCCACCTTTCACTGATTCTTATCTCCTTTAGCTCATTCAGGCACAGGCGGGTCAAGACTTAATTAGCAAGCCTACTTCAAACACTGCCTCATTATGAGATGCATCTCCCCTTCCTACAGGCCTCTGCATCTCAGCTTGGGGCCCAGAGGGAGTCTTCTCTCCATTCTATGCGGTGAAAAGGAAAAGCTAAAGTTCTTCTCTTTAGATGGACTTCTCTCATGTCTTATGACTTTTTTGGATCCCCACCTAGTCATTTGCTAACCAGCGCAGGAAGTGAGGATGGCAGGTGGAGCATAGATGGGTTCAAGGTGTTGCCTCTTGCTCTGTCTGAGGATGTGTCCAGCTCAGTCGTTTTCCTTTCCCATATGAATGATGGAATCCTTCCCTTGTCCTTGCCTCCACTTAACCACCTGTTCTAGTAGGAAATGACCAACCTGCTGACAATAGCCCAGACCAGCCTGGGCCATGGTTGGGAATCTGCAGAATCGAATGAGAAGACTGGAAACAAAGTGTTGCTGCCCTGAGGCTGCTTTTGGGGATACTGATTTTAAGCTGTTTATTAAGAAACAAGGCTCAGAAAGAAACTTTGACCCTCCCACATTTCCTGCCTGTGAGATGGAGACAGAGAAAACTGCTTCAGGAAGGAGATCTTAGGATGCTGCCTTAGCCTAATTGGAATTAAGTATGGTAAATAAGAGGGCTTCCGGCAGGGCCTCTTAGCTAGATACCCTTTGTGTCCTACTGTTTTTGAGTCACCTAGAAAGAATTTGCCTGATGTGTACAGGGTGAGGCAAAATTAGGTTTATAGTTACTCTTCTGGAAATAATATAATAATTAATAAGTAGTGATACAAGAATAAATGCAGTGTTTCATGTACTGAGGACTGTAAATCTACTTATGACCCACCCTGTATATTCCCCTTTTCCTCACCTACCTTTACATGGCCCATTTTTCACTTCTGAAATCTAATACCCTGCCCCCATCTTTTTCTCCTTTGTCCAAAATATCTTATAGACCCAATGTTGCCTCACTGCCTTTGGAATTTTCATGCTTCTGTGAATTCCCCGTGCACATGTGTTAAAATCGGATTTTCTCCTGTTAATCTGCCTTTGTTAATTTGATTATTAGCCCAGCTAAAAGAACTTAGAAGGTGGGAGGAAAAGTATTAAAATTTTTAGCCCCCACAGAGATGATTCCAGAAAAAGAGGGCTGGGACCACAGTCCTATAGACAACATTCTTCCAGCCCCTCCCTGCTCCGCGGTCAGTGGCACATCTCCAACGAGGGGCTGGTAGCAAACACAGCAACCCCCTGCAGTGACACCTCAGGATGTTTGCTTCCAGTGAGCTACTACTTAGGATTTGGTAATTATAAATTATTATAAATTATAAATTATTCCATTAGCTCGTGACATATGAATGGCCACTTTTTTCCTAAATAAATAATGGTCAAATATTGGCAAGTCCATAGCGTTAAACCTAATTAAAATGTGGATTTAGTCATTGTCAAGCAATCCTGTTTTTTTGTTAGAGTTCAGAGTTGAAAACCTCCTCTGACAGTTTTGGAGAGGAGAAAACTTGGGGGTTTTCATCTGAAGTCCCTGACTTCCGCTGTAGGCAAAACTGATGACTTCCCCTGCTTACTGGAGGGAACTTAAACAGAGATGAAAAAGCAAACTTTAACAAGAAGATTTTTTTTTCTTTAAATTTGGAAGAGAATTTATCAATTTGAGGAATGGTTTTGGCACATACTTAAAAATATTTCAAGATTTTTTTGTTTGTTTGTTTGTTTTTTTTTGAATAGGAGAATACCACCTGTTATCCAGAAAATAATAATGTATAAGAAGTCCGGGAAAGCTCTTAAAATGTGTCAGTTGTAAAATATTCTATCAAGTGAAATCAGGTGGAATGTCTCCATATTACATTGTCGGCTTCTGTCATTACTACTTGTTACCATGCCCACAGAAACTCTGGTGTGTGGAACGTAGGTATTCTCATGAGGTTGTTAGAGCAATAAACAGTATCACAAACAAAAGACCCTTTGTGCCAACATGGAAGAGAGAGAACATAATTTTCATATTGGCTACTTATCAGACTTGCGTGTATGTAGGATAGCACTACGTGAAAAAAAAAGTGACTGCAAAGTTTAGACAGAATTTTACACACATTTATACAAAAAGTCAGAACGCCAGGGGATTCCTGAGATGCCAGGGGATTCACTGTGACTGTCCTATACGCACCTTGTGAGAGACCCTGGGCTAATTCTAACACTTTCAAGGTCAGAAGGCCCACAAGCGTACACTGTGAAATTAACAGATGATTGAGCCTTTTAATTGGCCTACTGTATGCTCAAGGAGATATCCTGATGAGGGGAGAGGGGAGGGTGTGTTGGCAGAAAATATCAAAGAAAATGACATCCTTATACTCATACAAGGTGCAGGTGAGAGTTCATTGATAATTACACTCCTTTGATCAGTTTGTTGCTATATATCCTGAAACTTCAACACATTCATATCCTCTGACCCAGCAAGGCAAGTTCGAGGAGTCATCTATCTATATAAAAGCCTAATATGCAAATCGACCAAAGGGTGGAACTACTGGTGGAACAACCAGTTGCTATGATGTGCACTGACCACCAGGAGGCAGATGCTCAACGCCACCCGCCTTGGCTGGCCTGGCCCCCATTGCCCCACCAGGCACCCCACAGATCGGCCCTGATCGCTGGCCAGGCCTAGGGACCTACCTGTGCATGAATTTTGTGCACCAGGCCTCTAGTATATATATGATCTAAATCTTCATATCTAGACATACATAGAAAAAAATAATTTAATAGGGGTGTGTTTACAGAATGTATGAGAGATAACTGATATTTTACTTTGTGCTACTTTCTATATTTTCAATAGTTAAAATTTTTATTCAGAAGAAACAAATGTTATTAAAAAAATAAAGTGAAGTAAACTAGTGAGCTAGCATTTAATAGTAGTTGCTGTTCAAGGCTATCTAACTTTTTAAATGAAAAATCCTTCTGAACTCTCCATTTGTCTTGTAAAAGGGACATCTGTTTTCATAGCTCTCTGGCTGTATAATTAATTTATATATATTTTCTCTGAGTACCTTGGGCCTACTTTTATAAGTGCACTCTGTTACAACTCCCTTTGATCTTGAAGAAGCGTCAGACCAGGAGTTGGAAATCAAAATCATAACTCCAGCTCTGTTATGATCTGGTGAGAAGTCTGTACACACATTTCTTAACTTCTGCCCACCCTGGCTTGCATGCCATTGGACAGAGTATGGACAGCGGAGCCCAAAGTACTATAGCACGCTGCTGGATTCACTCTCCCACAGGCAGTGGATCAGGAGAATCCAAACCTAGGAAGGGGCAGTTATGAGGGCTTATGTGGGTAGAGGAAGGGAAGGGAGTTGCCATCATTCCAATCTCTCCCTTTTCCAAGGAAAAGGAAGCAAGGAAAGACTTTTTTGTTTCTCTGTAGGATAAAATCTTAAGTTGTTTCTCTTCTCTGTAATGAAAGAAGTGGGTGGAGTTGTCAAAGCAAATAGAACACACTGATGAAAGATATCCTGAAGGGCTAAGCTCTTCTCATGGTTTAAAAACCCACTTTCAAATTAAAAATTTAGGCAGAATGTTCCAGTTTGTCTCTAGTGTCTAATAGACAAGCTCTAATGATAAGGATCTTGCTTTTTAATTGAGAAGATACAAGACAGTTTTAAAAAAGGATGCTTAAACCTATATGCATAATATTTGAAAAAAAGTATTTAAAATGTTTGAATATTGGTAATTCACATATGGCACATCTGGTGATTCTTAGTTAAAGAGATTATCCCATCACCCGGGGACCCAATGCTGCTTGTTAAACTTCATAGCATTATTTTTAATATTTGAAGATTGACCACTAGATGGCACTTAAAATCCACGAGACTCTGAGGAATGCTTCAACTGGGAGGCAAAAGACACTGGACAGGAATACAACCTGGGTTCTCAGAAGGCTATTATCTACTTTGCAGGAGAAGAAGAAAAGCAGACCCAAGATTACTTTGAGAGAATTGGAGAAGAGGATTCTTAAAGCGAACCTATAAATGATAGAACATTTCTCTTTAAATGTAATTTCCCTTCACCTAAATTGCTATTGACGAACAAGTTTTTAGTATTAAGACAACAGGCTGTTGGACTAATGAGGGTTTGGTATAAACAGTGAAGGGCCATGTTCCCTCTGAAAAGGTCTGGAGCATGCGCAGGGAATTTAAATGTGGGGTTTAATCCCAGCTTGGTGCCTGCTCTTGTTGATTGGCACCAGGCTCACTGTTCTTTTTGCCTGTGGTTAATTTGGTTTGTGCTCCTCTCAGACATCAGGGGAGCTAATCCCAGCATAAGGACATCGTGATGCACAAAAAATGGAACAGTAGAATGTAACGACTGATTTCAGAGACATGGCCACAGCCAACTAATCTTACTGGATGTGGCACTTGGACATGGATGGAGTAGCAGGTGAACTTGAAGGAGCAATTGACTCATTTTTTGGCCAAGGTATTATGCAACAAAAGCAGAGACAACAAAACAACAGCCAGACCTGCAGTGCTAGGCACCAGGCAGTGTGTGCAGCCAGCAAGCAGAGGAGGGGGGGAGGGGGAGGATGGCAGGAGCTGGAGTTGGGGAGGATCTAGTTCAAACTGTACAGCCAATCACCAGTGTGACCTTGGGCAAGTCAAGGTCTTTAGGCCTGTTTCCTCACTTAAATATTGAAGAGTTTGGTTTGTATGATTTCTGATGTTCCTTATGAAGTTTCTAGATCATGTCAGGACATAATCTGTTTTTTTTTTAAAAAAATATGTTTTTTTATTGATTTCAAAGAGAGGAAGGGAGAGGGAGAGAGAGAAAAATCAATGATGACAGAGGAACATTGATCAGCTGCCTCCTACACGCCCCCTACTGAAGTTGGAGCCCGAAACTTGGGCATGTGCCCTGACCTGGAATCAAACTGTGACCTCCTGGTTCATAGGTTGATGCTCAGCTCAGCCAGGGAGATGCAATCTTCACTCCTCCCTGGAAAGTGAAAGCACACTCTCCTATCCAGAGGGGAGCTGGCTTATATGGCCAGGAGACCCCTCCCTTGGTCCCTGACTGGTCTACCCTCATGCAAATGAGGACTCCAAATCTTTGCAGTTTGATTGGTCAGAATAGAGCCACTCTGATTGGCCAGAGCTGTGCAGCTATGATTGGATGGGGGCAAGTCTCAGTCTTAATGGATGAAATAGGATTCTAGGAACTCCATTATAAGGGCTGGCTCAGATAACAGTGTAGGCAGGCAGTTCGGTGCTGGCTTCTCCATGAAGGGCAGTTTGTGTGAGAGGCCCTTGTGCAGAAATGGCTGCTAGGCCCTTTTGTTAAAATTTGAGCCCAGTTAGCCACTGGGAGGCCTTCTTAGTAGGTGTCTTCCCCCCCCCAACCCTGGGGATCATAGTCATCACAACAATTTATATGGGCATAGCAGAGATTTTATTTTCTTGTTTTCTACAACAAGACAGGGAGGCTGAGAAATTGGTCGATGTCCTGGGTCAAGTCTGGAGGTAGCTTACTTTTTCAGCTCAATGTGACTGACACTCTTGTCAGCTTCACCTAGAAGCCGGTGGGAAATGCAGACTCTCAGGCCTCATCCGGGAACTAGTGAAGCAAAACCTACATTTTTTTTCACCTATGCATTTTTAACGAGAGCCCAGGTGATTTATATGCACATTAAAGGCTGGGAAAAACTGTGCTGTACCACGCTGCCTGAAAAGCCTGCTGACCACAAGACAGCTAATTTTATAGCTTTTCTATATGAGGACATCCTTGAGCTGAGGGGTGGGGCTGATATCTTCCTCCCACAGATGTCCATTCAGTATCTACTATGTCTATGTCACTGTTCCCCTCCGGGGTAACGGAGAGGAACAACAGTGAGAAGATCTCTGTCCTCATGGAGAAGCAAAGGAATTACTTACATGAGTTGTTCTTTCTTGTCCTCTTCTTATATCTTCTATTTCAGAGTAGAATTTTAGGGAGTAAGATGAGGCTGGCAGCCTTTAAAACTTTAAGACTGGGTTTCTCAACAGCAGCACAGCTGACATTTTGGGTCGGATGATTCTTTGTTGTGGGGAATTTTCTTGTGTTACAGGGCATCTAGCCGCATCGCTGGTCCCTATCCACAACATAGAAATTCCTTAGTTGTGTCAAGCAATCATGTCTCCAGACCTTGCTAAATGTTCCTGGAGGCTGATCTGAGAGGAGCTGGAAGTAGGTTTACAGTTATAATACAAATAAATAATACAATACTTACTAAATAATAATACAAGAATAAACTCTGTGTTTTGCATAGTCACAACTGTAAACCTACTTTTGCCCACCTCTGTATAGTCAAGAGGAAGGCAGCCAGGAGCCAATTCTCAAGTCTGATTGGGTATAAGATTTCTAAAAAAAAAAAAAGTGGTAAATGAGAACTTGAGATTTTGTTCTCACTGTCAATCCCCTTCTCCATAGTAAGGAAGTAGATATGAGTTTCAGAGCAGATCTATACAAAATAAAGTCGTGTCCATGTACTTAAATTTGTTTAGAATTTTCTCTAAGGGACGTGCAGAAAAGTAGAAGATAAGAAATCTTTACAGTTTCTAAATTCAAAAACTCTCTAAAATTAATTAGAATTATCTCTCTGGACAGTTAATAGTCAAAATTATACGCCCCCCCCTTCTCTTTTGATACTACACTTGATCTTAGCCAAAAGGCCGAGAAGCGATCCCCCTTCTCTTTTGGGTGCCAAGTACAGTGGTGTTGCATGTCACACATTGAGCCTCCCAGAGGACTCATAGATAGGTTTGTACTTCACTGTAGATCCCCAGACACCGAGATGCCTTTTTCTTCTTTGGAGTCAGTACGATTTAAATAGTACGCTCAGAAGATCCCTTAGCCACTAGCATTGTCACGTGCCTTGTAACATTTACAGGTGAAAGAGAAATGACTTATGGAGTGATTTTGGTACAAACAAATACCACCAAAATGAAACGAGAGCATTTCTCTTGGACAAAAGCCAACGCAGAACAGAGTTGTACAAACCCTCTGCATCCCTGTATTGTGCGTGCAGGAAGATGTAACCTTTCCACATTCTGTGTAAATTCCAGAAGGCTAGTCCGTCTTGACTCAGTTGTAGATTGACCTCTGCCCTGTAGGGACTAGAATTGACTTCCTGAAATCCCTCTTCAAACTGAAAATCTACTCTCTCAACCCATTTGTTTAACCCCTGTGACACGTGTTAAAGCTGTGAACGTTTACATGCGGGAGGGATGCTGAAGGTGGGCTTGAGCAGCAGGGGGAAATCTTGGTCCCACTCACAGCCTTTCTGCCGACTGGCAACGTGAAGTGTATTATTGAAAAAGGCTGGCAGCTCAAGGCATTGTTTGGCTTTCTTCCTTGGCAACTGCAGGCAGCAAACTGTAGGGAAGTTTTCCCCTAATCTGCTGGCACTTTCTACCCTGGTGAAATTCAATATGTAGTTTGTGGCACACTGTTCCCTAAGAAGTGAATAATTAACTCGGAGTAATTTCTCCGCTACCATGTTTTCTGGCATGTTTGCCTACTGTGGAGAATATAGGTATCCTGTTTCAATGAGCACCAATAACCATTTTTCTCTGACGGCAATTGGAGTAAGGTAGTTGGGAGTACCCAAGTGAAAATACCAAGTGTAAGTACAGCCCTTAGGCAAGCTGCAAAGCCTATTTCCTTGCTACACAGTGAATGGATTAAGAACCCATTGGCATTACCCAAAAGCAAGTTAGGAATGCAGAATCTTGGGCCCAGCATACACCTATGGAGTCAGAATCTGCATTTTATCAAGATCCCCACGTGATTCGTGTACAAATTTAAATTGAAAAAGCAGCACACTCTAGAACTCAATCTTGACTGCAGGTTAGAATCTCCCTGGAGTCTGGAAATATTTTGATGCCCAGGCTAATCCCTAGACCAGCAGTTCTCAACTGGGGGTGACTTTACCCCCAAGTGGACATCGGGCAACATCTGGAGACTTTTTTGATTGTCAAAACCAGGGCTGGGCAAACTTTTTGACTCGAGGGCCACAATGGGTTCTTAAACTGGACCGGAGGGCCGGAACAAAAGCATGGATGGAGTGTTTGTGTGAACTAATATAAATTCAAAGTAAACATCATTACATAAAAGGGTATGGTCTTTTTTTTTTTT
>NW_006282396.1:819665-842907 GCF_000327345.1 Myotis davidii
TGCTCATTTATGTGTCTGTCAGTTGATGCTGGCTGTTGCTGAGAACTCAGCTGGCAGCTCATCTGGGGTTGTAGACTGGAGCACCTCTCATGACATCCCCTGTGCTTTGGGCTTCCCTCAGTATAGTAGCTAGGTTCCTAGAAGGAGCGTCCCAAGAGCAAGTGCTCCAAGAAGCCAGAGTACGTTTGGACCCTTGTGAATGAACGTCATAGGTATATACACTAGGTCTTCAGGTGCTAGAGACTATTGGTGACTTCTTCAGAGCTTTACTTTCTGAGAACTGAAACTTTTATAGAATTAAATTCATATACTGTTCAATATTGTTGACTTATGCTCTAGAAGTAAGATTCAGAGATAATTCTATTGGTGTTAGAAATAAAGGACTACTGAGAAAATATCAAGTGTCAACATGTTTTCTCTTTTTATGGTGATAGTAGGGATAATGAGGAGGGGATTTGTTTACTAAGAAAATAAATTTTTAAAAAATGTAAACACCTTGGCCAGAGTGGCTCATTTGGATGGGCGACATTCTGTGCACCAAAGGAGTGCCGGTTAGATTCCCAGTCAGGCCAACTTTCCCTCACCTTTGTGAGTATCCCTGGCTCTGCCTGCCATTGTCCTGGATCTTGCCAAGCGGCATCAGGCTGCTTTCCACCCTGTGATGTGACCTGTGGATGCTTCCCAATAAAAGAAGAAAGTAACCTTAAAAAAATTCAAACAAGATTGTTTTTAATGCCCAGGAGTGCTGCTCATTATAAATGACTCATTCATTCATTAAACCAACCATGCAAAAAGATATGGTTGTTAATTCCAATTTGTCTGTAATATATTTGAAATAACATGATAGTTAAAACTATTTTGTTTTTAGATTTATTGACAATTTAGACCCATTTCCCCTTAATGAAAAGTTGTGTTTTTTTTTAATTGTAAATCAGTCATTTCTCTGAGATAGTTCACATTGCTTCATTGTTTTGGACAGTAAAACTTGTTACAAATTTGATGGTAATGAAAATGTGTTGTTTTTATTTTCTAAAAAGAGCAAAAAAAAAAAAAGCGCAGCTCTTTCTCTAGGTGAAAATCCACTAGAAATCGTGGGGTATTCTTTTTTCTTCCTTTTCCTTTTGTTGGGTTTCATGAGATTGTATGAAATTTATTTCCATCAAAGCAACTGACTCCCTGGGTCTTGCTGTCTTCTGTTAACAATATGAGTTCCAAAATTTTAATTAAAAAAATGTTTATAATCAAGAAGTATTATTGCCTTTTAGGTAGAACCAATAGACTACTCTTTTACAGTAATTGGTTGACTCTTCACTTACTTTATGAAAAACATTTTGATACCATTGCAATTAACCAAGTTATTAATAATAGGAAAGGAATAAATGAAGTCCAAATATTATAGGCATGTCATTTGGGCAGCTTCACCAGGAAACTAAAGCTTTACACTCTCCAGGGAGCCACTGGTCTATTCCCTGTAGATTGCTGGAGGAAGGGACGGGACAGGGAGGAGAACAGATGTATGCTCAGTAAAGTTGGGGTGATGTCAGGAAGGGACTTGTCTGTCAGTCATACCCGGGAACAGGTCATGGCCATGGCCCCTGCCATGGTGTGGAATTTGGGATATTTAATCTCCTAAACAAAGAAGTTTTCCCTCTTGTGCTCTTGGTTCCTCTTATACTCTTAGGACTCTTATTGCTCAGGATGTGCTCTCCTATATTGGCCCACATGGCCGACGGACCCCCACACACAATGGACTAATGGACTGTAACTATGCTGAAGCTGAAGTGGACACAGCTGAGAAATGGAACAGAAACTCTGGACACTGGCGTTGCTTTTAGTTTTACTGAAATCCCAGCTGCACTTCTGTAAAGAAAATGGGACTTTGGAAATGCAGAAATGTAAATCCACGCAAATAAAAATTATTTACTCTCCCATGCAAGCCTCGGGAAATTCTTTCTCTCGAGATATCATAAGGACTCCACCCCCAGCACCCAGTGGGGAAAGGGACACCACAATTTCTCCAACCACAATTTTACCAGTTCCTTCAGACCGTGTTTCACTTTTCCCACCATACAAGCAAGAGCCATAATAGTTATGAGACTGAATAATTCCTACTTCCTTCAGGGATTCTCTTAGAAACAATTTTGCTCTGTGTGATTCACAGTTATACCACATCAAAGAGGTGTCACTCAAAGAAACCTGGCCTATAAAATTTTTGGCCACCTCTGACAGAGACAGATCACAAAAGCTCAACATGTGGACCAAAGAATATGGGTGAAAGAGGGAAGGATCTTGTGAAAAGAGCAATTGACAAGGATTGAAAAGCTTGCAATCTAGTTTCAACTCTGTCTCCATTTAGTTATAAGGTCTGGGACAAGGATTGGACTTCATAGACCATCCCCAGTGCCTCCCAGACTTAGAGTTGTTCAGGGAGAGGCAAGACACATCCCTGACTCGCCTCCCTAGATGAGATACTATCTATAGCACTTAGAAGGGGAAAAAGTGCTGTGTAATGCAAGTGTCATGTCCCCTATTACCTCTGTTGTGATTTTCAGGGACCCCTTCCTGGAGTTGTTTGGAGCAGCTCTCCACTTGAAATGAAATGAATGTGAGTCCTTTGTTCATGCAGTTCTGCCATTAAAGGGCTGTTAAATAACAGCTCTGAGACAGTCTGTTCCCCAACAGAAACAGAAAGACATGGAGCATCCACTGAGCCTGGAGAGAGCTAATTAATAATAAAATAAGACTTTACGGCATGCAACGTTTCTTCTTCGACTTGAGGCCATGCATGTGGAAATTAATGGTCCCATGAGAGAAGTAGACAGTGATTAGACATAAACTAAAAGAACAAATGACTCTGGGCCCAAACTAATCATTTCATGTCTGCTCTATGCCGCAGCTGCATTATCTACCCTTTGCTATCCATAGATTTATTCTAATACTAAAAGAAGTATTTCTCAAGGTAGTTTTAGTTGTTTGTCTCACTATACAATATCCCCAACCCAGCGCATCTTAAGTACTGATAATATTTTCTCATTCTACATTTGCATCTGGGAAAGGGAAGACCAGTAAAGGTATCTTTAACCATAGGTATTAATTATAAAAGAGAGATAGTAAGACACAACTCCTACATGGTGATACCTGGCATTTTGTGAGAGCCCAGTAAATAAATTAATTTTGATAATGATTTGTTAAGTAAGTTAATAAAGTAGAACTATGGGAGCTGTTAGAAACAAAGAAGATTGGTTATACTTGATTAGAGATCTTGTGAATGTTATGTTTTCATTTTTTTCTTTTAAATAAAGTCTTGTTGATTGCTCTATGCTTCCAACCTTGCACTAAATCATGCCAACTTTGTTTAAGACTTAGAGAAATTATAGGAAACCAATTATGTGCTAAACACTTGCACCTATATTGATCTTCCCAATAGCTCTGCAAGGTCAATGTTGCCAGATTGCTATGCATTCCCATTTTATAGATGAGAAAAATGAAGCCCAGTGAAGTTAATTAATTTGCCAAAAGACATATAACAATGAGCAGGAGACCCAGACTTGAACCCACATTTAACTGTAAGACTTTGACTTTTGCAACATCCAATATATATATATTTACTTTTATTTCCCATAGGGTGCATGTCTAATGCTTCCAAGATCTGTACCAGGGACAACACACCAGCATCTCTGCCAAAAGATTTGTACTTGTGCAATAATCATATTTATATTGTTTCCATCTAAAAATGTATCTGGTCTAAACATCACTACTAAGGAGACCAGTGATTTGTCACTGGGCCTTGTTAAATTATTGCCTTAGATGTATATAACCAGATATAACATGGCAGACCTATAATGTATCTCAAGTTTTATCTTTCAGTTGGAGATAAAGCTTTGGAAGAATTGTAAGGTAAGTAGCTCAGAGTCATCCATCCATTCATTTAATGAATGTGTAGTGAGCTTCTAATGTAGAAGGCATAGTTCTAGGTGCTGGGAATACATCAGTGAACCAAGTAAACAAAAAGTTCTTTCTCTCATGAAGCTCACATTGCAGAGGCATTGTAGTAGGGGTTAGCGAATATGCAAATAAATGAGTAAATGTGCATGTCAGATGGTGATAAGCACTGTGAAGAAAATTGTAACAGGGAAAGGGGACAGAGGATGATGGATTAGAGAGTGAGATGGTCTGGCGCTATCTTCTATTGGGTGGTTAGACAAGAATTCTCTGATGGGGTGACAATTGAAAGAGGTAAAGGAGGGATTGATGGAGACCTCTGAGCATTCCAAGAAAAGAGAACAGTGAGCATGAAGGGTTTGAAGTGGGAACATTTATGGTGCATCAAGTTCCTCCAGGGAGGCCAGAGTGGTCAGAAGAGAAGTTAAGGAGAGACAGGTAGGAGATGAGGACAAAGGTCATAGGGTTGGAGGGCAGATCACATACAAGAGTAAACAGTGCTTTGTCCCCTGAACCACCCAGCATGTTTTTCCATTTCTTATTTTTAGAAATTTTTCCACTGTCTCTGTTATCTCCAGACATCCAGAAAGAGGCCCTTTACATATATGGTGCCCCCTGAAGGCCATGAGAGAAACCAATTATGTGCTAAACATATGAGAGAAGTAGATAGTGCTTACATTCAGATTCTGGAATTGGGCTACGTGCATTCAAATCCTGACTCTTTCATGTATCTTTGGCTAAGTTCCCCAGGCTTTCTATGTTTTACTTTCTACATCTGAAAAATAAAGATGGTGGTGGGATGATGTTGATTTTGATGATGATGATGATGATGATGATGATCTACATCCTAGGGTTATTTAAGTATCACATGATTTAGTATGTGGAAGGCACTTAGAACAATAAAGCCTGGCACATAGGAAGTGCCACATAAGAGTGGACTAGTCTTATAAACAGAGAGGATAGTGATCTGCTGAAGTAAATCAGTGTCCAGAATGTCATTCTTCTCAAGATTATTTTCCTTCTATAAGTGACAATGTTTCCTGACAATTTTTAGTAGTGGAGTCCCAGGCATGAGAAGCACTGTCTAGGGCAGATTTTTTTTTTTTTAAATTAGGAAAGACTTCCCAGCATGCTGCTTACAATACACCATCATAGCTTACTTCTGTTTATGAGCAGGCCAATCCTTTCCTCCACCGTAATTCTAAAGGGAGTCCCCGCTCCTTAGTTTTGTGTTGTTGTTTTTGTTGACCCAATATGCTTATGACTTTCAGTATCAAAACCTTCAGTTTTATTTTATGTTAGGTTGTAAATGTTATGCATCTAAGAATCCACACTTGCATAAAAAATAGGGCTATCATTCCTCTGTGCGCTTGGAAAGGACAAATTGCTCCAAGCTGCAGGAGAGGTGGTTCATCTTACACATCTGGGAGTGAGAGGCAGTGGAGGATTGTGCTATAAGGGGAGGGCCATTGGAGCATATGCTCATGAATAATGAATCTGACATTATAGCTATGCAAATGGAACACAGCAAGCTCTAAGCTAAAACTTGGTCTCATCATTTATTCACGGCCTCTTGTGTTCAGCACCTGGATAGTGCTCAGGACGGCAAGGGAACAAAGCAATCTGCTTGCTGTACTTGGGGTAGAGAAGGTCTGCGCGAGGAAGCCAGATATTTGAGATGGTGCGATTTCCATTCCAAGCTCTGAAGGTAAATGAAGGTGAACAAAATCCTTGAGGAAATGCATGCTCAGTTGCCTAAAGAGTAGACAAATGTGCCAGCTTATTAAGGCACAAAGTGACAATAATTGCTGATGCTTAGGGTAATGGACAGAGACAAGTTAGAGCCTGAATGTAATCCAACACATTCTGTGATCTTTGCATTTTAATATTTAAATTTGCATGGGATAGACATCAAGATCGATTTGATTTCTCTGGGGGAAGTTCTACATTTTCTTGCAGTAAACAATGCATTTTTCAAATTCAAACATCAATAAAATATTGCAATTACGGAGAGATGAGGAATTTGGATCACCAAGGTGTCTGGATTTGTTTACTCATTGTACATAGGGATCATCCTTCATTTCTACCCCTTCACTAAGGAAGGATTGCCCCTGGGGAATTCCTAATGATGGAGGGACTCTTATTTCTGTGCTTGATTAGGGTTCCAGTGTAAATCCACAGCCTGAGAAGGGACCTGAGCCCAGTAACTGTCCCCCCAAACAGCTGCAGAAAATGAGGCGACTCTGGCTTGTTTTTCCAAGCTCTGCGGAGGAAGATTTCATATTTCCCTTCGGTCACACAGTTATTTCCTAACGCTGACAGTTAGGAGAGGCTTCCTTGACTTGCAGACAAATCTGAATTGATCTCAATATAATAATATGAGAAAAATCCCTGTCAGCACTGAAAAATAGGAAACATTGTCACCCACATGCCAAAGGCTATGAGAAATTTCTGCAAGATGAGGCTGAATTGAGCAAAATATGGAACAGCCTGTGAGTCAGCCTGCACGTTAGAATTGCCTGGAGAGTAATGAAAAGCCCAGATGTCTGAGCCTCGCTCCCTGGTTGTTCGGATGCAGTGGGTCTGGGTGCAGCCCGGGCATCACTGTTTGAAATGCTTTTTAGATGATCTGGTGCCCTCCCTGAAGCTTGCTGGTGGGCAGTGGCTCAGAGCAGAAGGGGCTGGGGCTGGAGGGAGGGACAGGCTGAGGGGCAGAGAGTGAAAGAGATTTGTTGGTGCACAAAGGGCTCAGGTCACCCTGAGTGGGGACTCCCCAGTGGTGCCCAGTCTCTGCAGCTTACACTCAGTGTGGACAGCAGCACCCTCCCCTCCAACCTGTAGGCACAGAATTTGTGGAAGCTGTTCCTGCAGTGGAAGGCTTGCAGGTGGTGGGAAATGGGACAGGAAGGTGTGTCAGCCCTGCTGAGGCAGTGGCAGGGGCCTGGGAGGGTGTCCTGAGGCAGCAGGTACATCTCCCCAGGCCTAGCACCGGGACCTGAGGGTGGACCAAATTGAGGGAAGTTGCTAGAGGCCCTGCTCCCTCCAGCTCCCTTTGTGATGCTGGATCATGAAAAAGGCAACTGGTGCTTAATCTAAAGACCCAACAAGAGGTCTCTCTTCAGCAGACATTCAAGATCATGAGGTTGCAGCAGCTCCCTCACTGCTGCTCACATCTCCTCCCTGTCCACACCTCTTCAAGAGATCTCCCTAATGCCACACTCACTGAGGAGGGGGCTTCTCACAGCACACTCATACCTTGCTCTAGAGAAATCCTCACTCTTCAGCCACTACCATTCAACCCTTTTATACTTCTTAGGTGAGTGTGTGTGTTGGGGGGGCAGCGCTAAGATTTGAAAATCATTTTACAGACACCAGTTTACAGAGACTTCCTGATAAGAACTACTTGGTCGTCCAGTACCCTGGTTTGGATGGTGGAGGCCATGCCCTAACCTCACAGGCTGGTCCTCAAGGGTATATGGCCTTTGCAACAGCAGCACAGGGTCCCTCCCTCAGAAGGGCCTTATAGTTGGATTAACATGTTGCCGTCATCATCTTGAACTTAATAATTTTTGAACAAGGGGCCCTGCATTTACACTTTGGAAATTATATAGCTCATCCCGGTTGCTCCTATTAAAGTGGGGGCTTCCTTTGAAACTGAGAAAGCATCTGGTTTGTAGATCTTAATTATGCCCATTTCTGAAGACTGCAGGCCTGTGTAGTAGAATTCTCATTTTTGAGCATGGATAGACTGGAGGAACAATCCACACATATCAGTGTGAGGCCTCTGAGAACTCTTTGACGCATAAAAGAAGAACAGAGCTCATAGCAGGCAAGGGAAGGACATACTTGAAAAAAGATTTACTGCAGGAAACAAAAGTAATTTACAGCAGCATCTGCTTGGCCTTTCAATATAATTCCATTAAGCCTGGATTCCATGAAACACGAGATTAAAGATGAGATAAGACAATAAATATCAAAAGTAAGGCTGCTTACAGGAAGGTGAAAAATCAAAAAAAGAAGCCAGACAAATAAGAATAATGGCTTTGAAATAAAAAAAAAAATGAGTTGGCAGAATCCTGTAGTGGGTTAGGAATAGCCCAGTAGACCCCGTGGATAATTGCATCAGTAATACGGAGAACTCGCCTGAGAGTCTCCAAATGCTGAAAAGAGCAATGAGATGGAAATGACTAGAGAGAAGAAAGATATCAAAGAGAGGCAATGGAGGAGAAGCACACAGGTCAGTGGAGTTTCTCCAGGAGCTAAAGGAACAAATGGGTCGGAAGCGATGTTCACAGACAGACAGAGATTGCCTACTCTCCTCCCGAGGGGACAGGCAGATGGGCGTTTGGGGATGGCTGAGAGAGGAGGGAATCTTCCATCACTGTGCTGTAGAGAACAAGCTATCACACACTTCTGTGATGGCACCTGCATTAATGTAGAGCAATGGACCTTGATGTAGGGAACAGGGCATGGGATCCCTCACTTGGGTATTAGCAATGCTCTAAGTATGCCATTTGAATCTAGCAAGGAAGGATCAGTAGATCTGGCTTGAAAAGAAGTTTTGTCACAATAAAGATATTCTAGACTCTATCTCCTATAGTCAGTAATCAATGCATTTACAAATTTCTGAAGGCAGATTGTACAACCAATGATTTATTTCATAAATGGTATGGCTGTTATAGAAGCCTATAGAAATCTAAACAGGAAAACAGATCTAATTTCTGAATAGAATCACAGAAGGAGCGATCTCAGAATCATTCATTCCCTTGGTTAAAAAATGCGGGGGAGGGATTTGGACTAACTAAGTGGTAAAAATGACTATAGGGCATTTTACTGGGCCAAAGTCATAATGTATGTTAGGATGATAATGCACGTAATGAATCATAGTATGCTCTAATTGAGGGGTTGAGAAATGATAAACACTCAGCACTACTATTTTCCTGCTCATGGCAGACATTGCTGGTCTGTTATAATAGTCTTGCTTGCTAAACTTAGACATAGCCTCAGAAACCTTTCAACGCAGCAGGCTGAGCAGCCTGTGTAACCCATCAGAGCTGGTGTTTAAGATGTCACTCCTAATCCAGTTCAGCTCTCTAATTTTTCAGGTAAGGTTACAGAATCTCAGAAGAACAAAGTGATGAAAAGGCCACACGACCATTTGAAAGAAGAGCCAGGACTCTAACCTGGGTGTTTGATTTTCTGATCAAATAATCTAAGCTATCCTATTAGAGTTCAAACTTGGGATATAAATGCATGGACTTTAAGATTATAGTCCAAAACTAATTTTGATGTGTATGTGTGTTATCACCCTGTGAGATAACTTTGATGTGTATATATTACTGCGATGACTTTAAGGTGTGTGTGTGTGTGTGTAGTGTGTGTGTGCATGAGTATGTATGTTATCACTATGTGATATGCTGGTGTGTGTGTTTGTATGTTATAACTATGGATCAAAAGTTCTCTCCCAGATGCCAGACACCTAGCCCAGGGGTGGGCAAACTTTTTGACTCGAGGGCCACAATGGGTTCTTAAGCAGGACCGGAGGGCTGGAACAAAAGCATGGATGGAGTGTTTGTGTGAACTAATATAAATTCAAAGAAAACATCATTACATAAAAGGGTACGGTCTTTTTTTTTTTTTTTAGTTTTATTCATTTCAAACAGGGCGGATCTGGCCCGGGCCGTAGTTTGCCCATGGCTGCCCTAGCCCCAGAATTTACATATTCTTTCAAACTCAGATTTCTTCCATTTAAGTGAATGTGCGTTCATTCTAAAACAAACAACCAAAAATAAGGGGGAAAGGATTCAAACCCTCTCATGAACTATGTCTTCTTTGAGTCGCTGTTCTGTTCCATCCTTCCCTCAAATAGTGCTTCTATGGACTGAATACATTTACTTTCTTTATTTTTTATTTTTCATTATTCATTAATTTCCTGTAATTTGACTCCTGACACCGATATTCTATTGAGATAGCTATTGAACAGGTCCCTGATGACCTGACAACCTAATCTAATGGACTTCTGCTATTCCTACTTGGTGGATCCTGCATTTGATGATGTTAACCGCCCCTAGGCCTTGAAGCCCTTCTTCATTCCTTATCAATATTTTCTCTTGGTGGTGCCTGTGCCTCACTTCATTCCAGTTACCTTTCTTCTCCTCCTCAGCCTTGGTCTTTGCTCATAGCCTTCCTTTTTCTGTGTGCTATCCCTGGGCAGTGTTATCTCCTCTCATGATTATAATGTCCACCTGTGTTGGATGACTCTCAAATCTGTCTCGAGCTGTGACTTCTCCTGAGTTTTAGATTCATGTATCCAAGACTTTGCTGCAACAGTGAACTTGGTTATTCTCTAGGCACTTGCAATGCATCATGTCCCACAGTGAACTGCTCATCTTTCTCTCCAAGCCCAAGCCCAAGAACACTAACTTTGGGGTGTGTGTGTGTGTGTGTGTGTGTGTGTGTGTGTGTGTATGGTCTCTGTTTATAGCACTGCCATCTGTCTTTTTACCTGAGCTAAAAACCAGAGAATCAGCCTGCATTCCTCTCTCTGCACATTTCCTCGCTCTCAGTCTCCAAGTCCTGTTGACTCAATTTCTTTAAAGTTTCTTGAAGTCCTCCAAGTTCAGGTCTCTATCTTCTGTTGCCAGAATGATGTAAGAAGCTGCTAACTGGTCCTGTGTCTGGTTCTGCTGATCCTAAATCCTCCCTTCACTCCGCTTCCAGGGTGGTCCCTCCCAAATCATTTCTTTCCCTGTTATTTTATGACATCAGCTCCTCTTGCCCTCAGGATAAAGTTCATGCACCTTAATGGGACTTCTATGCCTTTGCATTACCTTTCTTCACTGTTCCCCGTATTATTTTCTGCTCTCACACTGCGTGCTTACCATGTCACCAGCAGCCCACTCCCTGGCACATGTACATCCACTTTTACATATCTTTCTCCTACAGCCCTTCTCTGAGATATATTTCTCTGCCTTGTAATTTACTGAGTTCCAAATATGTTATATGTGATAATCTGAACATAAATGCCTGCCTGAGACCCTGAACACCCTTTGTGGTGACAAGCCTACAATCCCCTAAGCCTGCCTGGCATTCCGCCTATTGATGGGAAAGCAGGTGAGTTGCAAGATAACTACTTAGATTAAGTCATTGGCTAACTAGACCCTAAGTGCCCTATTTTTCCTCCCCAGGGAACCCCAGAGTGCAGAATGTGAATCTGGAGAGAGAGGGTAGAGGTATTGAATGGAGGGTGCTGACTTTGGGAGAAGCTATGGCAGTCCAAGTCCCAGGCTCAACATGAGCAGTGTAGCTCTGGGTAGCTGTTTGGCAGTGTCTTAGTAAATTACACATCATATGAATTCCCAAATCGACTTTTGCTGATTCGTTTCCTCTAGGCATCCACGGCAGGGCAGCAGCTTTGGACGGTGAGGAATTTTTGAAATGCAGCGTTAGCAGCTGAGAAATTGGACCCTGCCACAAGCAGCAGGGAGATGCTGGAAGAGCTTGGCTGAGGCTTCTGATGATCCGAAGTCTTTTCCATCCGTCCTGGAAAAGGCCCCCTGGCCAACTCTAAACAGACCTTTGGAGCTTCTCTGCTCAGAGTGTGGTCCACAAAACCTTGGGGTCTTGTAAGAAACACAGAATCTCAGGTCCCGTCCCAGACCTACGTCAGAATCGGCACGTTGACAATATCCCCCAGGTGATTTGGTGGACACTCAATTGAGTAGAGTTGCTTTATAAACACATGTAATATATCAGTTCCCCCAGCAGGCTTTGAAGACCTAGGTTGTTCACACTGTCTCTCACTTAAGCTGCCTATATCATCTTGTTGACAATTAAAAAAACCTTTTTATTTTCTTTCTTAACCCATACTATTTGGACATAACCCATTTACTAGTCACCACTCCCCTTGAACCATCTCTGCTTAGTAGAAATATAATGCAAGCTCTAAATGCAAATTAAATATGTAATTTAAAATATTCTGGCAGCCACATTTTAAAAAGTGTAAGGAAATGGCTGGCATTAATTTTAATCATATATTTCATTTAACCCAATATATCCAAAATATTTTCATGTCAAAATGTAGTCAATATAGAAAATTATTGGGGCAATTTACATTCTCTTCTCATACCAAGTCTTCAAAATCTAGTGTATATTTTACACTTACTACACATCTTTGTTTGGATGATCACCTTTCCAGGATCTCAATAGCTACCTGTGAACTTGTAGACACTGTAGATCTGGATTCTAAGGTCCTTTATCTGTGGAATTCTATTGTCGAACACAGTTGCCTGGTATGTAACATGCACTCAGTGAATTAATTCATTCAATCACCTATTCATTAAACAAATACCGAGTGCCGACTAATGTCAGACTCAGCTCCAGGCACAGGGGATACAACAAAGTCCTTGTCCTTATAGAACGTACTGTCTAGGGTAAGAAAGGCTACTAACACACACACAAATACATTCATTATATGTTGGGTAGCAAGCTGCTTTGAGGAGATAACACTGGAGCAGAGATTTGAATGCAAGAAGGAGCAAGCCTCAGAGGTACCTGGGGAGGGGGACAGGAAGCATTCCTGGCCGAGGGTACAACAGAAGCAAAGGTCCTGGAGAGGGTGTGTACGTGGCAAATTTGAGGAAGACAGACGAGGGTAGTGGGCTGCAGTCCAGTCCTGAGGCGAGGAGGGGCAGGAAATGAGGTAAACTAAGGATCCAGGGGCCAGATTATGCCGGGGCTTCCCTGTCATGGTAAGAATTTTGGATTCATACAATGTGTGATGGGAGCCACTAGAGGATTTTTGAGTAGGGGTGTGACATGAACTGGTATTGGTTGGAAAAGGATCCCTCTGGCTCTTGGGGGAGAATAGACTCCTTGAACTGAACCTGAGTCAGAAGGTCTGAAGTCCCTCTCTTTACCCAGGTCCACTGAAGCTTGTCTCTGGTTGCCCAGGAAAGTTGCTTCAGACGGGGGAGGTGTACGCCACTTTCTGGGATGCCCTTTGTAGCACTCATGCCCACAGCGTGCCCTCCCAGGGAGCTGTGTCTGAGCTGTGAGTTCACTGACTTCTCAAACTTCTTCTGTCTCATTGTGCTTGCCGGCTGACAAGCCACACTGTATAATTTATGTCTCTCTGAGTCCTACTGCCACTCATTTTCCATCCCTTTAAAATGAAAAACAAGTACATATACATATACACACACACATACACACTCTATACTATTTTATGAGGCTTCCCTGCTCAGCAAAGTGTCGGTTTGACAGCCTCGGTGCTTCTCCCAGTAGCAGAAGCCTGGTTGGTGTTAGGAAGACCCCTTGGGGGCTGATTAAAATCTCTGCCTCATGTCACCTGCCTGAAACAGAAGCCTAGTCCCTTCTGTCACCAGGCAAAAGCCTTCCAGCCTCAACATGAGGTGCAGGGTTTCATCCTTTGGAATGAAATTGAAAACCGCAGCTCCTGTAAGGTGCTTGGAATTTAGCCTGGTTGTCAAATTGGATCTAACGTCAATTGTGGCAAAATTGTGAAGCCAGTAAAGTTTGTTTTGGTGCCCTCAGATTACTTTTGCTACTGCTGCTACTACAACTATAATACAAGCTACCACCACTACCACCACAATTGCAACAGCTAAGTTTTCCTTAGGCTAGGTGCTGTCAATTCATGGTCTCATTTAATCCTCTAATTTAATGAGCTGTACTATTATAATCCCCATTTTACAGAGGGGAGAATTGAGTCTCAGAGAAATCATGTGCCCGGGTAGCTGGAATAGTTGAGATTCAAACTTAGGTTGGCTTTCCTGAGTCTGCACTCCCAACCATTATGCTATGCCGGATCCAAGGTTTCCTTTTCCCAGTGGTGCCCATTTATTCACTCACTCATTCCACTATATCCTTCATTTTCCCGTGGTCTTTCTGTTCGCAGTCTATAGGAAGTCAGTGAAGGACAGAAATGTTCTCACTGGTGAGGATGCTGGAAGTCAGAGAAGAATCTCTATCGAGGACCTACCGTGTTGTTATCATAGAGCTTTTTTCTTGTTATCCTTATAATCGTCGTTTCGTAGGAAAGGCAACTGGGGCTAGCTTAGAAGCAGACTCTGAGATGAAGGTTCATGGGGAAGGGATGCTAGAAAATATTCCTAGGTGGGAGGGGAAATTGGGACAGAGAAGGGCAGGAAGTCAAGCAAAGGTGCTTAGCTTTGGCTCAGAAACACAGGAAGCTCTTAAATCTTGATTAGAATTATCTTGGTCTTTTTAAAAAAATACACTTTATTGATTTTTTAGAGAGGAAGGGAGAGGCATAGAAAGCTAGAAATATTGATGAGAGAGAAACATCGACCAGCCGCCCCCTGCACACCCCCTACTGGGGATGTGCCCCCAACCAAGGTACATGCCCTTGAATAGAACGTGGGACCTTTCAGTCTGCAGGCTGACGCTCTAGCCACTGTGCCAAACCAGTTAGGGCAAATTCTCTTGGTCTTAATACAAAGCTCTGGATCTTAATTCAGAGATGCCTTCAAGGCGGGTAGGTGACTACAGCATTTATACCCTGTACCATCAGTCACTGGGCAAAGGTTGGGAGCATCCTCAGGCTCTCTGGGCCCTGACAGCCTGAGGACAGCTTTGACAGGCCTTTGAGAAGGAAGACATCATAGGCTGTCTGCACAAAAATGGAAGGGGATCAGATAGGGAAATGGGCTGAGTCCTGACAGCATGTTCCAGAGACTAATGAGAGGATGTGAATTTCTCCACAGCAGCAGGATTGCAATGAAAACCAGGGCCTGATTCACTTCTAAGCCTGGGTCTTTGTCTTTCTCGTTACAGGTAATGCTGAGTTGTCCTGGGCAGTGTTTGTGGGTGACATAGAGACTTTTCCAGGGCCCCTGAAGTCATCATCCCAGAAAGGTGCTTTCGTCTACTTGTAAAACCAGTTATGCCAATGAGACTGGGGAACAATTCTGCTTTGGGGCTCCTAGGGGAGTTTATTGTTGTTTTCATTCCTTCTTCGTTTTTTTTTTTTTTTAGTTTGTATATTTTGATTTTAATGGTTTTATTGGGGTATAATTCACATCCCGTGCAATTCATCCATTTAAAGTGTACAATTCAATGACTTAATATTTTCACAGTTTTGTAACCCCCAGCAGTATTTAATTTTAGAATATTTTCATCACCCTAAAAAGAAACTTCCTACTCATTAGCAGTTCCTTCCTATTTCTCTTCTCTCATATCCTGGCAAACTATAGTTTACTTTCTGTTGTCATGCATATGCCCATTCTGGACATTTCATATAAATGGAAGATATAACATGTGGCCTCTTGTGTAAGGCTTGTTTTACTTAGCATAATATTTTTAAGGACCACCCATATTGTAGCATGCATTAGTACTTCACATGTTTTTATGGCTGAATAATATTATATTATAGGAATATAGCAAGTTTTATTTATCCACTCATCAGTTGATGGGTATTTGGGTTGTTTACACTTTCTGTTATTACTCTATGAACATGTGTGTGTCAGGTTTTGTGTGACGTTGCTTTTATTTCTCTTGGACCTAGAGTGGACTTTCTGGTGCATATGCTAAACTTTTTGAGAACTGCCAAAAAGTTTCCCAAACCAACTGCACCATTTTACATTCCAACCAGAAACATGTGAGGGTGCTGATTTCTCTGCATCATTGCAAACACTTATTACTGTGTGCCTTTTTTATTACAGGCATCCTAGTGGGTGTGAAGTGGTATCTCATTGTGGTTTTGCTTTGCATTTCCCCTTAAGAATGGTATGTTGAGCTTCTTCTCATGCGTTTATTGGATACTTTTATATCTTTGGATAAATGTCTATTTAGTTCCTTTGCCAATTTTTAACTGGATTATTTGTTTTTATATTGTTGCATTTTCATAGCCATATATCTTTCTTTCTTTCTTCCTTTTTTTGTTAATTCTCAACTGAGTATATTTTTCTATTGATTTTTAGAGAGAGTGGAAAGGAGGAAAAGAGACAGAGAGAAACATCAACGTGAGAGAGACACATTGATTGGTTGCTCTTGACCGGAATTGAACCTCGGACCCTTCAGTCTGTGGGCTGACACTCTATCCACTGAGCCAAACCAGCTAGAGCCTAAGAGTTTTATAATTTTAGCTCCTGCATCTAGGTGTTTGATGCATCTTGAGTTAGTTTTTGCATATGGTGTAAGGCAAGGGACCAGCTTCATATTTTTTCATGTGGATATTCAGTTCACAGTCAGACTTTCTTATTCCAGGCACTACCCCTTCCCTTTTCTCCTTCTTCCTACCTGGATGACAAAGGCGATGATGGTTGGTGATATAGCAGTCCGCTTCTGACTATGAGGGAGAAACCTACATAACTTTGGAAATTCTGGCACTGAATGGTTGACTGGATTTATTATGCAAAAAATCCCCCAGAATAAAAACCAGAAAACTCACCCCACCAATTAAGCCCCCAAACCATAATTATTTAAGAGTTTTCT
Source organism: Myotis davidii (assembly GCF_000327345.1). Lineage (NCBI taxonomy): Eukaryota > Metazoa > Chordata > Mammalia > Chiroptera > Vespertilionidae > Myotis > Myotis davidii. The sequence continues at coordinate 836,085 of NW_006282396.1, forward strand.
GTTATCCTGTATCCAGAAGCACTGCTTTCTGACTCATTGCTTCTCTCTTCTCTCCTGAAGTGGATATTTCGTGTACTGGTTGATGTTCCTCCTCACAGTGACTCCACCCTGCCACCCTGCAGAAACTGTATCATCCAGTTAGTCTTTTATTGGTCATTATAATTTAATCTGTCTATGTATCTATCTACCTATTTTTTTAAAAAATATTTTTATTGATTTTAGAAAGAAAGGGAGAGGGAGAGAAAGTTAGAAGCATCAATGATGAAAGAGAATCATTGATTGGCTGCTTCCTGCATGCCCCACATTGGGGATTGAGCCCACAACATGTATTGTGCCCTTGACTGAAATCTAACCTGGGATCCTTCAGTCCATAGGCTGATGCTTTATCCACTGAGTAAACTGCCTAAGGCTATGTACCTATTTTTTTGTATCGATATATGTATTTGTCCATGTATCATTCCATTTCTATATTCATCCATCCATCCATCCATCCATCCATCCATCCATCCATCCATCCACCCACCCACCCATCTGTCTGTAACAGTTATTGCTGAATTACTGCAAACAATAACTACCATATCAGTGACTTTGGCCAATAGAAATGTATTCTTTGATTAAAATAAACTGCAGATGTTTTATGGGGGGGCTTTTTTCATGTTGTTCCCACTTAAAAATCTACACAGGTTGTTGGAGCCTCTACCAGCCTCTTCTGGTCACTGCAGTAAGTTGAAGAGAGCACTGAAGGGTGATGCACAGGAAATTAAAAGCTCTGATGTAGAAGTGATGCATGTCCCTTTTGCTTGTAACCCATTGCTAGACTATATAAATAGACTATTCAAATCTAAACCTAAGGGGCAGGGGAGTGCTTTCTTGCACCCTGAAGGGGATGAACTGGACACACTAGTAAACAGCACAAGTATCTATCATCCCCCCCCACCCTGCTCTCCATCCCCTCCTTCTTTTCTTCATCTTCCTCCAATTCCTTCTCCTGTCCCTCTTCTTTTTCTTTTTTCCTTATCTATCTTTATCTTTCTAAACTTAATTTACTAGCAATTTGTCATTTAATTTAATAAAGTTAAAACACCCTCTTATTGTAAAATATGTGACCAGTAGATTGGAGATTTCTCCTTATTATCATAGAGCCAAATGTCTGTGAGTCTAAGTTCTTTTGTGTTTTCACCCACCAGTAGTATAAAAACAGAAAATTTGACAACAACCACTTGTATTAGTTTTCTACAGCTGTAGCAACAAATTGCCCTAAATTTTGGTGGATTATAACTACCATTTATTCTCATCTAGTTCTGGAGGTCAAAGTGAAGGAGGCTTGAGCGAAGAATCTATTTTTTTCCTCCCTCAGTTTTTAGAGCCGACTTCCCCGTGTTCTCTGCCTGTGGCCTTTTCCTCCATTTTTAAAGCCAGCAGTGTAGCACGGTCAGGTCTCTCTCTGCTTCTTTGTTACATCGCTTTCTCCTCTTTTGTCTTTTTAATAAAATCTCCCTGGGCCTCTCTTCTAAGGACACGTGTGATTGCATTTGGAGCCCACCTGGATGATCCAGGCGAATTTCCACATCTCAGGACCCTTAACTTAATCACATCTGCAAAGTCCCCTTTTTCGCTAGAAGGTAACATTCACAGGTACCAGAAATTGGGACCTGGATATTTTTAGGAATTGTTATAGAGCTCATCATACTAGTTACATGAAAAATAGCGAAACTGCATCTCTAATGTTGGAGACAAAAATTAGGGATAATGTTTATTGACTCATCTCTGTACCAAATATTTACAGTAGTTACCCAGGCAGAACTTACAAGAAAAGAAATGGGATCCCAAATAGTACAATAATTAGTAATTGTGGATCATTTTTCTATTGTGGCTCTTACATATTTTTTTAATGCTGATTTGGAATTAGCTGCACCCAGAGATTACATTTCATAGTCAACATCTAAATGCATTTTGTTTTATAAGGATAGTGTCTGGATCTGCTTTATTTAGCAGAAAATTCATTGCTGATACCTTCAAAATGAAACTCGCTGGAAACATTTGTACATATGGGGCTATGAATTATGATTTTCCCCTTATAAGATATTTGCAAGTCAGAAAAGCAAAATCACTGCTTTCTCTCTTCCCCCACTCCCTTGGGAGGGGCCAGTGAATCTCATTCTTTGGCAGGAGAAAACCTGTCTCATGCTCAAGCAAGCTGGTGCACACCCTTATATTAAACTAGATGTTCCCAAATGCCATACACATCTACAAAGATAAAACCTAAATTGAATATTAATGAGTAATGAACGTTGAAAACAAAATTGCCTGTTCTAAATGTGCTCATGAGTTATGAGAACAACATCTCAGTCTTCTCTCCCCATCTCTTGTTGAAAAGAGATGTCCATGAGGTTGGTTAAGTGAGCCCTGGGACCCTCATATATTTCCCCAGGATTACTGCAGACTCTCGAGCAAATAATTTGTTCCAGATTGCTGAATTCTTAAGAAATAAAATTACTCACCCTTAAAAAAAAGTCTTTTCAGGACCGCAGGGTAATTTCTGACTTTCATCCCCATCTTCTGGCTGTTGGACTCTTACGGGGCTAATGCAATAATTCCTTGGCACTTTTCTCTTGCAGCTGCTGACAGGGTGAACTTTTCCTTGGGTCTGTGGTGCCTGGCTGACAGGTGGACTGTAACTACTTTCACATTTTTATTCATTACAGGAGCCGAAGTGGGAATACTTCAATGTCTCCTGTGGCTTCCGTTGACTCTTTGAGGTGATCCGAACCTGATCTCATCAAAATTAATGCCTTATGATCGTTCACACTATTACTGTTAATGGGGTTGAGCAAGCCGTATCCCCTGCAGATACGGCGCTTCTTTGGGACTTATCATAGAGCACAGTCTGGGAAGGTGGATGATCGAGACTGCGCCCACCCCGTAGGGTGGGAATTTGGAGCACTTAACAAAGATAGTTTGCAAAATGAATACTGTGAGCTTTGGCAGCAAATTGCTGTTGGTCAAGCATGTGGTGGTAAAAAGAGCAAGGATGTTTAAGAATATGTTTAAAATATGTGCTGATGTTAACAAAAGAAAAGGTAGACTTTAGACTGTAATATAAATGATTTTTTTGGGGGGGTTAATCCTCACCTGAGGATATTTTTCCATTGATTTTTAGGGAAAGTTGAGGAGAGAGGAAAAGAGAGAGAAACATCCATGTGAGAGAAACACATCAATTGGTTGCCTCCTACACATGCTTCGATAAGGGCCCAGGCTGAGGAGGAGCCTACAACCAAGGAATCAAACCCGGGCCGATGCTCAATCCACTGAGCTAAACCAGCTAGGGCAAGGAATGTTTTTTTTTTTTTTTTAGTATAAGATCTGGCAAGGCTGCCCATTTGGCTCTTTCAGCCTGTGATGCCCTCTGCCCCCTCCCAGAAGAACAGAAGAGTCTAATACACGAGACCTAACTTTGTTTGGCTTAATTTACTTCCATTGTCCATTCTTCTCACATAGCCAGCGAGGTCACAGAGCTTTGTCAAGGCTGTATGAGTCAACCTCGGACTGAAGCAGGATAAGGCTGAATCCTGGGGCAAGCATAGGCACATTTAGTGTGAGGAACAAAAGTGGAACTGGAAGCTAATTAAGGTCACGTGATATGGATATTGCAGAAAATATCAAAGTGGTATATCAACCTTGATAAAGAAGGAAATCCTGCCATTTGTGACAACATGGATGAACCTTGAGGACATTATCCTAAGTGAGGTATGTTGGATAGAAAAAGACAAAAGTTAAAAAAAAAGAAAAAGAAAAAAGAAAAATAACACTGTATGATAAAATATATTGGGGGAAATCTAACAATGTCAAATTCATAAAAACAGAGAGTAGAAGGAGGTTAGCAGGGTCTGGGGGGTGAGGAAATTGGGGAGATATATTTTTTTTAAGGATACAAATTTGTAACTAGTTGATAAATAAGTTCTGAAGATCTAATGCACAGCATAGTGATTCTAGTCAACAAGCCTGTATTATAAACTTCAAGGTTGCTAAGAGACTAGATCTTAATTTTTCTCACCACAGAAAAAAGTAATGATAATTGTATGAGATGATAAAGGTGTTAGCTAACAGTATGGTGGTAATCGTTAGCAATATATAGTCATTTCAAACCAACACATGGTGCATCTTAAACGTACACAATGCTATATGTCAATTATACTGCAATAAAAGGAAAGATGTCAGTCTCTTTATTGCACACACATTTAAAGATTATTGCAACAGGTAATTACAAACTGAGGAGTTCTATAAAAACAAACACTAATCTAGAGGTATTTGTTTTGGATTTATTTAGGTTGGTGTGGTCAGGGTGGATTATTCTGATGAATGACATATAAATTGAGAGGTTAAGAGTAGAAGAGCCAGGGAAGTAGCCTATGAATGCAATAATGCGTGGAAGTGGAAAACCCCAAGGAAGGTCATGAGAGAGGGAGTGGGCACTAAGATGAGATTGTTGAAGCAGGAAAGGACTAGATCAGTGGTTCTCAACCTTGACTGCACATTAGAATCACCTGGGAATCTTTTTAAAATCCTGATTTCTGGGCCTCATCCTCCAGAAATTCTGTTTCATTGTTACTAATGTTGTGGCCCCACCCCATAACAAAGAAACAGAATTTCCGGAGGATGAGGCCCAGAAATCAGGATTTTAAAAAGATTCCCAGGTGATTCTAATGTGCAGCCAAGGTTGAGAGCCACTGGACTAGATCCTGTAGGTCTTAAAAAGCCTGTGTTGTGTTTTGGGTGCCAGAAGCCACTGATGTGTTTTAAGCAGATGACCGACATTACCTGACCATTTTAGTTGTTATGTGGAGACTGTATTGTAGGGGCTGAGCATGGCAGAAGGGAGAACAGTTAGGAAGTTATCCCAGAAGTCCAGGAGAGATACGGTGGTGGTGGTTTGGGCTGGAGGGGTGGCAGTAAAGATGAAGCAAAGTGAATGATTAAAAAATTATTTTAGGAGATAAATGATTAGGACTTTGTGGCTGAATGGAGGGAGTGAGTAGAAAATTTCCAACTAACTTCAAGCCTTGAACAACAGGGTGCCATTTATTGTGATAAGGTCGGTAGTGGAGGAAAATGATTTGGAAGGGGAGTGGATGGAAGTACTTGGGTGTGAGGATTCAGGAGTTTTGTTTATGACAATTTAGCTTTAGTAAGTTGTGACATATCCATGTAGAGATACTGTATTAGTCAAGGCTTTCCAGAGAAACAGAACTGATCAGAGATTAGATATAGATACAGATGATATAGATATAGATATCTATACTAATGAAAGGGTAATATGATAATTAGGGCAGATGTCTTCCAGATGACCTTCTGGACGTCCTTCCGGACAAAGACACAGTGGCTGTGAAGGGCTGAGGCGCTGCTGTGAAGGGTCCAGGCTCAGGCTGGCAGCAGCAGTGGGGAAATGGGGGTGGCGCCTTCCCCTGATCCACCAGGTTGCCTCCTGCAGAGGGAGGCCAGACTGCTGCTTAGGAAAGGGGCCGAGGCAGAGGTGGTTAGGGGTGATCAGACCAGCAGGCAGAGGCAGAGATAGTTAGGGGCAATTAGGCAGGAGAGCAGTTAGGAGCCAGCAGTCCCGGATTGTGAGAGGGTGCAGGCAGGGCTGAGGGAACACCCCCCTCCCATGAATGAATTTTGTGCACCGGGCCTCTAGTAGAGATATAAAGAGATTTATTATAGGGTTTAGCTCAGGGGGTTATGGAAGTCCAGAAGTCCCACAATCTGCCATCTGCAAGCCGGGGAACAGGAAAACCAGTGGTATTTTAGTCTGAGTTCAGAGGCCTGAGAACTGGGGGGCTGTTGGTGTAAATTATGATCTGAATTTGCATGCCAGAGAAACAGGAGCTCCAATGGCTGATGGCAAAAGAAGATGGATGTCTTGGCTCAAGGGTAGGTAGAGAATTGGCCTTGCCTCCACCTTTTTATTCTATTTGGGCCCTCTCTAGATTGGATGCTGCCCACCCACATTGGGGAGGGCCATCTGCTTTATTCACTTCACCAATTCAAATGCTCAGCTATTCCAGAAACACCCTCATAGACACACACAGAAATAATGTTTTATCAGCTATCTGGGCATCCCTTAGCCCATTCAAATTGACACATAAAATTAATCATTATAGATGCCAAATATGTAGTTGGACAGGTGAGCCTGGAGCTCAGAGGAAAAGTTTGAGATGGAGAATAAATTAGGGAGTGGTTAGCACATAGATGAAATCTGAAGCAAGAGATAGGTTAAAATCATCAAAGGAGAGGGTGTTGGTAGAGAAGTGGGGTAAAGGAGAAGGTATAGCCAGCAAGACAATAAGGAAGTTGCTCCAATAGTAGGAAGCAAATTAGGAAACAAAAGTGCTATGGAAGCTGTAAGGAAAGTACAAGGAGGATAGAGGGGTCAACTTTGTTGAATGTTGCTGGGACCTCAAATATGATAATACCTTGAAGTGTCTAGTGGAGGTTGCAGCAGGAGATCACTGATGAGTTTGAAGAAGTGCATTTCAGTAAAGTAGTGGTTGTGAAAGCCAGATTGGAGTGAGCCCAGGCAGAAATGGGAGTTGAAGAGGAGGAAAAATGTATGTAAACAACTTTTTCAAGAAGTTGTCCTGTGAGCAGCAAGTTTGGTATTAGCTGAAGGAGAATATTTTGAAGAGAGCCTTATAAAGATAATTTGAGTGCCAATGGGATAATTCTTTTGTTTTAAATTAAATCTTTATTGTTCAGATTATTACATTTGTTCCTCTTTTTTTCCCCCATAACTCCCCTCTTCCCAGTTCCCGCCCCACCATCCGCC
>NW_006282396.1:844336-846612 GCF_000327345.1 Myotis davidii
TTGAGGTGTATTTTGATTTGGTTGTTCATGGCAGCAATCTCCGGTGTTAACCTATGCCGCCATCTTGGCTCTCGCCAATGGGATAATTCTTGAGGGGCAAGTTTTGAGAATATTCATTTTGAATTCCATTGATTCCATGAGAGGCTATAGAGCACAGAGTTGCGAAGTTTGGATTGTGGAGCAGGCTGTCTGGGTTCAAATCCTGGCTCTTGCCCTCAGTGGCTGTGTGACAACAGTGAGTGAGTTATTTAACCACGCTGTGCCTTGCTTACACCATTTATGAAGTAGGGATAATGATAATGGTACCTGTCTCATGAGGTTAAATGGGTCAATATTTGCAAAGTCCTTGGAACAGAGCCTGGCAGATAGTACACACTATATGTTTGCTAAATACATATAAAAGTAACATGCTACAAACAGTCATAACTAGAATTTCTGAGACATTAAGTATACACATTTTTTAAAGCCTTTAGCAAGACCAAATTGCTTTTCACAAACATCACCAGCTTGTATGTTCATGGGCAGTGAAAAACAAGGTTAGCTTCTGGATATCTTTAGTAACATACTTTAAATTCACTGCATTTTGGAAGGCAAAAAAAAAGATAGTGTTCATTATTATTTAACTAACTGCATTTGATTGATGAATAGTTAGACTAAATATTTTTTGAAAGCTTGCTGGCAATTTGAGTTTTCCCTTAAGTAAATTGTCTGTTTTTGTTCATGCCTGCAACCCTGCCACAGACGCTTTTCCATATTATCTTTAAAGAACTATTAAAACATCTCTCATAAAACTTGCAGCCTTTTGTTGTTTGCCTGTTAAGTGGTGTTTTAGGGGTCCAAAAGGTCTTCAGTTGTCATCAAACATATGTGCTTTTCTATATGGTTTTCTCTTCTTCACTCAGAAATGAGATATTCATCTATTTTCCCTTTTGCATTTTCATACTTTAATTTTATGAATTATATTTATAATCTAGGTAGAATTTATTTTAGTGTGTAGGATAAAGCAGGCTTACAATTTTATTTTGCACAGATATTTAAGCAGTTCTACCAACATTATTTAATGAATAATCTATTCTTCTCTTATGGGTTAGACATAAACTCTATATCAAATGTAACCATATATAAATATTTGGATTTATTTCCACTCTTTCTGGTCTTTCCATTGTTTTTTCCTGTTGTTCCAATGAGCTGTTGCCTTTATTGCTGTTTTAGTGCAGCGCTCTCAGTTATATGACTTTGAAATGAAAAATTTAAAATCAATACAAGAATAATATAATTTTGTATTTGACTCTGTAAAATCCATTAAATATTTTCTTTTTCAAAATTGATAGCATGTTTCCGCCTGCTCTTTTTTTTTTTATTTGAAAAGTAGTGTATTTTAAAGTTGTACCTAAATATTCTGGTAGGACTGTAATAACATTTGCATTCTCCTTGTGAAATAACTTCGGGTTTTTATGCCCTCCCATGGCCTGATTTCTGTGTTAGTCAGGGCCTTGCATGAGAGCAGGACCTGGGAATGTTAGGAGAGATCACTCCCATGATTAGGTTACTAACGAGTTGGTTTTTGAGTTCATCAAAATTGAGATTATCCAGCTGGGCTGGACCCAACCAGGTATGCCCTTAATAGGACTTGGGCCCCTCCTGAAAGGGAGATTAAAGTTTAAGGGGGAGTTCCATATGAGGGAGATTCTCCACTGCTGCTTTGAAGATGGAGGGACCAAGCCCTGACCAGTTTGGCTCAGTGGCTAGAGTGTCAGCCTGCGGACTGAAGGGTCCCAGGTTCGATTCCGGTCAAGGGCATGTACCTTGGTTGCGGGCACATCCCCAGTAGGAGGTGTGCAGGAGGCAGCTGATGGATGTTTCTCTCTCATTGATGTTTCTAACTCTCTATCCCTCTCCCTTACTCTCTGTAAAAAATCAATAAAATATATTTTTTAAAAAAGATGGAGGGACCATGTTGCAAGGGCCAAGGAATGACCTTTTGGAACTGACAGCACCCGACCAACCACCATCAAAGAGCTAAATTCTGCAATCCGCCTACATGAGCCTGAAAGAAGACTCTGAGATCCAGATTAGGGTACATCCTTCCAACACCTTGATTTTGGCCTTGTGAGATCCCAAGCTGAAAACCCAGCCACGTCATACCTAGACCTCTGACCTACATACAACTGAGCTTGTCGGTGGGTATCATTTTCAGCTGCGTTGTGGTCATTTGCTACACAGCAAAAGAAATCGAATGCAGTTTCCATTTACTAATGTCTTCATTTTCATAAATC
>NW_006282396.1:846890-851915 GCF_000327345.1 Myotis davidii
CCCCGCCAACCTAGGTTTCACTTAGTGGTTCTGCTTAGTGAAAACCAGGCCACATATCCAAGCTGACCTGTAACGGAGGCTGGAGCACATAGTTTTAAGGCTTCTAGCCTCAATTATACAGGAAGGCAACCTAGAAAGGGGTAGAAATGAGTGCCGATGAGAAGGTTTACAACTTCTGTGATTCTACACAATTCACACCTTGCTGCTATTGTGAATGGTTATTAAATTACCACAAAGCAGCTGAAAATGATACCCATTGACAAGCTTACATTTTAAAAGTAATTGCTACAATATAGGAATTATTGCTATACATTTTATAATTACTGCTACTACATTTTATAAAATTACCTTGTGATCTTGCATGTTGCCAAATTACTAATAGTTGTAAATTTTCAGTTCATTCTTATGATTTCAAATCATAATATTGGCCAGTTCCCATGGTTTAGTTAAATAACACCAGGCCCCCAACAACACAGGTCAAATTTCAGTGACCATGAGATATTAGCTGTAATTGCAAAAAGTACAAGTTTTCTGCTAGCTCTTCAGTTCACAAATCGTTCCCTGATAACAGATGCACATTATGTTCAGTGGCCAGCCGCATCGCTTCTTTCACAGTCTGTGGGTGACTTGTCCCTGTGCACCTGTCAGTTCACACGCAGATAGCAGATCACATAGTTGTACTGGCTCCTCATGAAAAACCCATGTGACATTTGACAGGAATGAATAATTGAAAGAGGGCAGTGGCTCTCTTTCATCCACAAAGAAGGAAGTGCACAAAGAAACAAAAAGTGATAACACCGGAAGTAAAATTTGCATCGACCGTAAATGGAGCTAGAGAAGAAATACCTGACCATGGGAAGGCAGACCCTGCTGCTGCTCCAGTGATTCCAGATGTGCAACCAGACTAAGTTAGCGAAGGTCAACCTACCGACATGGATGAGGACAGTGGTTGCCATGGACAGAATGGAGATGTCTGCAAGGGGGTGACTCAGAGAAACAACTTCACATTAAAGGAACATTCAGAGGTGTTTTTTTTTTTTTTATGACATTGAAAGTGCGAAAGATGAAATGTTGGAAGATGATCCAAATTCAGAAAAGAACATAATTTACCAAAGTATAGAGAAGACGCTTGCTCTGTATAGTAAGCTATACCATGAGAAGCACAGTTGAAACCTGATAAGGTTATTTACAAAGAAATAACACACGGTCTCACTGCGTCTAACGTTTTAAATTACAGTGCATGAAATAAATATTGGTTTTATTATTTTTTATTCCCTTATAAATTTCTAACTGACAGCAACTGAGTTTTTAATGTCTTGATGAAAGTTTTTAAAGGTCATGGAACAAAGATCTCTTTGTACAGTTTCAGCTTGTATGGTTATTTTTATGGTTCTGTCTATATCCCTTATGCTCTCCCATCAACTAGATCCTTCAGAACAAAGATAAATAATATTTATGGGAGGGGGCTTCACTGAAAGAATGACTAGGCTAGATATAGACTCTCGAGACACAATAATGTATTCTGAAAAGTTTGCACTGTTATATTCTGGAATTCAGTATTGGGAAGAGATATTCAAAGCTGTTCTCATGTTCTTTCCTTTTATGGATTTTAATTTTTACATTTTATATTTAGATATGTTTTGTAGGAGTGTTTGTGAGCTTCAAGAGGATTGCTCTTCATTTGTCTCAGGGCCCGTCCTTACCTCCAAGTTTGACTGTTCAAGTTAAGGATGTTTGTGGTCGTGTGCTGCTAGGATCTCTTCTGCCTTCCTGTGAAACATGGATGCTGAATCAGAAAGGAAAGTGTGAGTTTCCCTCACCTTAGACAGTCCTCTCCAATGTACAACACTGATTTAAGGATGTTCCAATAAAAACCTGTATGGATATAGATCCATTTTAGTAAGCTTCTTAGAAGGAGTCAGCGTTAAATTACTATGATCAAGTTACCATTTTCTCTAGAAATTCACAACTCATTCTTAAAATTTTCGGTTGTTCTACTGAAAGCTTTAGTCTTTAAAGCAAACATAGGAGGAGTCTATTATTGATGGTGTTTTTATTCAGTATTTTAGTGCGTAACTTCACCATAGGAAGAAAGGGTTGACATTAGGAAGTTCCGCATCTGATAGTATAGGTAGGGGCTGAGTTATCTGTCTAACTTCCTCAGTTGTGGACTTTACTTGGTCTAGGCTGTGTCAGTATTGACAAAACAAAAACAAAAACAAAAACAAAAATCAAAAAAGGAAGCAAAAGTGTGAGACAGTATATTTCATTTTGGTTGACTACTTTCACATGGCCTGTACTTAAATTGCTATCATAAGTTATAGGAATCCCATACCCAGAGCATCTAAACATGATAAGAAATGGCTCATTAGCACAATAATGGCTGCTGAAAAATTAATCATGTTGGCTTCAATTGGAAAAAAAAATTCCCTCTCAGCATAGATCACTGGATTCTTGCATTATTAAAACTGGCTGAACTAGCATACAGATCCTTAAGTGTCTGATAAAGAGTGGGGCCATGAATTGATTTGGACTTCTAACCTAGAGCAATACTTTACATAATTTAGATCCTGTCAGAAGGTACTCAGAGTTCTAACAAATATTGACTCTTTGGCAAAGATCAGGTGAAGACCCACACTTCTTTTACTTTAGTTTCCTCTTCCCTAGCTTCTCTCTACTGCTTGGTATAGTTTCCATTTCCATCTTTCCTCTGGTATTGTTTTATTTATTTTAATACTAGGGGCCTGGTGCAAATTATTCATGCACTCAGGAGGAGTCCCTCAGCTCGGCTGCACCCTCTCACAGTCTGGGAGTCCTCGGGGGATGTCCAACTGACAGCTTAGGTCCACTCCCCACCAGCAGTCAGAGATCCTTAGTGCTGCCGCGGAGGTGGGAGAGGTTCTTGCCACCGCCATGCTCACCAGCTGTGAGCCCGGCTTCTGACTGAGCAGCACTCCCACTGTGGGAGTGCACTGGCCATGCGGGGGTAGCTCCTGTGTTGAGCATCTGCCCCCTGGTGGTCAGTGAACACCATAGCGACCAGTCGTTCTGCCATTTGGTTGATTTGCATATTGGCCTTTTATTATATAGGATCTTTTAGTCCCCCCAAAAAATGATCTAAAGGGCATCAAAATTGCCAACTACACTCTAGAAGAGCTGTACCAATTTTCATCCCTACTAGTGAAAATGAGAGTGTCAATGTCTCCATATATTTGCCACAGAAGTGTGTAATTTTATTTTAATATTTGGTAACTTGCTAGGCAAAATAATGATATGCTCTTTTTAAAAAATATATATTTTATTGATTTTTTTTACAGAGAGGAAGGGAGAGGGATAGAGAGTTAGAAACATCAATGAGACAGAAACATCGACCAGCTGCCTCCTACACCGCCCCCCCCCCCCTCCACTGGGGATGTGCCCGCAACCAAGGTAGATGCCCTTGACTAGAATCAAATCCGGGACCCTTCAGTCCACAGGCCGATGCTCTAGCCACTGAGCCAAACTGGTCAGGACATGATATGCTCTTTTAATTTACACATTACTTGTGCTTACTAGCAAGACTGAACATTTTCCCATTTGTTTTATATACTTTCTTTTGTATTTCTTTTTTTTTTGAAAATAGTCTGTTTGTGACCTTTTGGCATTTATCTACCAGGAAAAAATCAGATTATTAAAAAAAAAGACTTAAATAAATTAGTTGAACTAGAGATATTAAGTACTATTCAAAATACTGAAAAACAATGGTGTTACATCCACAGGATATAGAGGGCATGGAGAAGGTTGTAAACTAAAGAATATTACCAAATCAGGATGACTTTCATGTGTAAAGGCTAGAAGAAGGTCATTTCTAGACATCAAAAGGCTTAGAAAATAGAATATCTATCAGTGCTTTAAAAAAATAATCAAAATTTTAGTTTCACTAAAAGAATTAGGAAAATGCACGATTAATTCTTAATGTTTGGTATGTTAGAGCTATTAAATGTTCTACATGTAATAACTCCTTAAGAGTTACAACTTCCTGGAAGGAGTAATAGATAATTAATTAAAAGGAAAGAATACATTTATATATGCAGAAATGTAGCAGTTTTATTTCATAAAAATATATAAACAAACTAAATATTTAATAAGAGTGGTCTCGGTTTTATACAGTGGGATGGTAGAGCATAACGGGCATTGTAAGTAATGACACCTCCCAGGCACTGTGCTAATTGTTTTACATTCATTATCTTCTTTAGTTGCAACACCTTTATGAGGTCGGTACGTTTATTAACCCTATTATACAGGTAGTGTCACCGAGGCTTAGAGAAGTTAATTTGCTCAACGCCATGTAGCTAGGGCTCAAACTGAGGTCTACCTGACTCGTGCCCTCATTCATATCCATTATGGTCTACTCTAGATGCAAAGATATATAGATGGCTACCTGGATGTGTCATTATGGAAATCTGTTCTACAATTTACACTTATCACTTTTGAATTTAGGAAAAGTAATTAGTGAAAAATGAAGTAAATTTAAGAAAAATAACTTTTTGAGGTAAAGAAGGAGTGAGGATCCAGAAGAAGGAGTTCTGGGCACAGTTGAAGTAGAGAATGCTTCTTTATCACAGATAAAGTCCTCCGGGATAACTAGCTTAATCCTCTTTGACATTTTCCACAATCTAGAAACTCAAAACCCAAGATCAGGCTGCCTGTGAAAAGGAGAATATGTAACTTTTAATGTTGGAAGTTACACCCAAGAGGGTTGGCATGTTTCCAGAAGCTACAGTGGTGTAATAGTCAGAGTTTAATCAGGAAAACAGAAGCTCCTCTACGTGTTTTGAAGAGAGGGAATTTAATATAGGGAATTTATCTACATGGGTTGGAGTAACTGGAAGAGCAAAAGAGGGAAAAGGAACTGGAGCAGAAGAGACAAATCCAGCTGATACCCAGAGAGCAAGACACAGCTAGCGTTTCTGGCTAGAATCCAGGTGTCTACACGTACTCTTTAGTGTTAGCCATTGGTTCCAAATTTGCTGAAAGTTTTTAGGA
>NW_006282396.1:852741-859563 GCF_000327345.1 Myotis davidii
TATTTTATTGATTTTTTTACAGAGAGGAAGGGAGAGGGATAGAGAGTTAGAAACATCGATGAGAGAGAAACATCGATCAGCTGCCTCCTGCACACCCCCTACTGGGGATGTGCCTGCAACCAACGTATATGCCCTTGACCAGAATCGAACCTGGGACTTTTCAGTCTGCAGGCCGACGCTCTATCCACTGAGCCAAACCGGTTATGGCCCATGATCTATCTTTTACGGTCATGGCAAAAACAGTGTCATATACAAAGTGAGTCAAAAATAGGTTTATAGTTGTCCCTGTGGGAAATAATACAATAATTAATAAATAATAATACAAGAATAAACTCTGGTGTACTCACAACTGTACATCTACTTTTGCCCTGTCTTGTATTGGTGACCAGTTCAAAGCATACGCTACACCCTGAAGGACAATACCTCCCCCTGTCAGGTCACATGATCGGCTCATCAGCCCCATCCTTCCCTGCCTCTTCCAGCTTCAGTTGGCCACTCTGCTATTATTTCACACCAGCTGCTTCTGGATGCAGGGACACCGAGGTAATGATAGCGGATTTTTTGGATGTGAGCCCATTGTTGTGCTATTTTGACATAAGATGAGCTCCTTGGTAAGAGGCAATGTTGTGTGAGATACTACGATAGTGAATAAGGTACTGTATTAGTTTTATCAGGCTGCCATAACGAAACCCCACATGGGATGGCTTAAAATAACAAAAATTTATTCTCTTAAAGTTCTGGAGGCCAGAAGTCTGAAATGAAGCTTCCATTGGAGCGACACCTTTTCCAAAGACTCTCAGGAAAAAAAAAATCCTTCCCTGCCTCTTCCAGCTTCTGATGGCCCCGGCGTTCTTGGGCTTGTGGCAGTATAATGCCAATCTTCAAAATCCAAAGACTCTACTTCTTATCTTTGTATCTCTCTCTTCTTAGAAGGGCACCAGTCACTTAATTTAGGATCTTCCCTAAATCCAGGATAATTTCATAGACATATCCTTAACTAATTACAATGGCAAAGACCGTATTTCTAAATAAAATCACATTATGAGGTTCTGCATAGATATGAATTGGGGGGGGGGCACTGTTCAACCCATTACACTATGCAACCCATTGTGCATGAGGCCTGATGTAAAGGATCCATTGCCATCAACCCGCCTCTAGGTGTCTGGCTGATACCACGTAGAGGGATCCACACTGTCCTTACTACTAGTAGGTAGAGCATTCATCAGTGGTAGTAACTTAAAGAGCCTTCTTGAGGGGGTGTCCACTTTGTTGGATCCTGATTTCGTATTATGGTGTCTACTTTGTATATTGAATAAGCACTGTGGTGGCTGGATGAGGGACTGGCTGTCATCTACAGAATGAGTAATCTTGTCCTGCTGGTTATTGAGAGCCTCCTCTGTAGTGGGTGCCCTTTAGTGAATATTAATATGAGACCCAGATTTCCTTTCATTCTTGCTTATTCTGAGCCAGATATTTACATGTCTCTTCCTAAGACCACCTGATCACCCCTCAGGCAATCTTTTATCTTCCAAATCCTTGACTACCTGGTTAAACTAGAGGGATTCACTATGAATCAGTGAAGTTCTGAACATCAGCCTTTTTCTCTGGCCATGGACAGTGGACAACCAGATAGACTTATTGAAGATCTACCCAGTAGGATGATTTGGCTTCCACATTGTCTTTCGAGGACTTTCATAGGACAGCAGCTCACTTCCAGTATGTAGGCAAGACTAAAGATTTTTCTTCCTCAGTCAATTGGTTATATAGAACAATCTATAAGGCAGTATTTGTGGGTTGAGAGGGAAACAAGAATGCAGCAAGAGAAGATGTTGAGAGAATTTTATTTGTGCTTCATGACTTGTTCAATTTGTTTCATTTCTATTTGATGATGGAATATTATATGGACGTGTATGGCCAATGTCACGAATTTGTGGAAAAGAAAGCACTAACTGTATTATGTGTAGATTTGACCTGGGTCATGTAGTATCTTTTGGTCAGGCACTCATCTGTAACAGGGCTCACTAGCAAGCTAGGAGCTGTTCTTTCAAAGGGAAAGTTATATGCACAAAAGAACATGGCTTTACTCCCAAATCCTAGGGATTTCTGCTCTGATTTTCTAATTGGGGACTTCTAGAATCTTCATAAAGCAATCCTAATTATCCACAGGATTTTCAAGCATTGTTGAATCTTCTGGGTCATAGGTC
This sequence comes from Myotis davidii, assembly GCF_000327345.1. Taxonomy (NCBI): domain Eukaryota; kingdom Metazoa; phylum Chordata; class Mammalia; order Chiroptera; family Vespertilionidae; genus Myotis; species Myotis davidii. The sequence goes on from NW_006282396.1 coordinate 854,946, forward strand.
CTAGTGTAGGCAGAACAATTATCTCCCAAAGATGTTTACCTCCTAATCCCCAGAACCTGTGAAGATGCTGCCTTCCGTAGCCAAAGGGAATTAAGGAAGCAGACAGAATAAAGGTTACTAATTAGTTGATTTTAAGGGATTATCCCAGATTTTCTGGGTAGGCCCAATGGAATCACAAGGGTCCTTAAATGTAGAAGCAGGAAAGTCAGTATCAGAGTATGTGAAAGACTCAATTGACTGTTGTTGGTCTCTATGGTGTTTTGTGGGATGTCAAAATGACTGTGGTCCCTGAGTGTTACATTAAAATAGAAAAGTGCAAAGTTAGCATAACCTACAGGTAAGGCAGGGAAAATATACTGTTCCTGTTATATACAGCAAACTATTTATAGTGACCTTTGCTAACTAATATAAGTAATAAAGCATTGCTATGTTGATTAGCTGTAGAAAATAGACCATATATCTTTGAGCAGCTAAAACTGGAATCACCATTTTATTACATTTATGTCATTCTCCAACAGTCATCTATCTTTTGCATAGGTCAAACCGGGGGGTTAAGTAAGGAGGCAAGGGTAATCACAAAACATAGCCTTTCAAATCTTTTATGATGGCACTTATTCCTGCAAATCCTTCGTAGATGTAGAATTGCATTTGGTTTACTGGTCTTATAAGAATAGGTAGATGCAGGCCTTACCATTGGTCCTCCTTACAGCCATCATTCCATTGATCAGGAAGCCAGTGGAGGATTTTTGTCATCTTTTCAATATGACTGTTGAAATCACACACTCAAGAGCTAGGAAAATAAGCCTAGCATCTGTAGAATGGCTTACAGACCCAACGAGCCCACAGGGAGCCCATGTTTTTTTCATTTGACCTCTACAAACACCTACTAGGTCAGATAGACAAGAGAAATGCTTTGTGTATCTAGAAATTTATATAAACTCAGAGCCTGTGTCTAGTTCCACGTGATCAGGTTATTTCCCCTTCTCCTCTGTATAGTCACTGTGGTAAATAGCTACAAAGCCCTTCTTGGGGGGAAATTTTTACAGAAAAAGTCACAGAATATATTTTGTAACATAGTAGCAGGGCCCTTTCTCACCATGGCCTTTCCTCAAATTCATTCAAGGAGCTCTGGGACTTTGAATGGGCTTAGGACTGAGAACAGGTTAAGAGGCCATGACTCCTCAAAGTGTCTCAGCAGACCTAGACTATGTATTTAAATAGATTGTTATCTATCTAATTCTTAAAAAATAGAATAATCAATTAGCCATCCACAAAGATTCCTGTGCGACAAAGAATTCTGACCACCATTCTCTCCGTTACTTATTAGGGTCATTAGACTTGCCTTATCTATGCCAGTTAAGCACTCCCACCTGGCTCCATTGAAATCAGGGGAGGCCAGTATAATAATAGCATTATGCACTATCATTCCTCATATATCAATGACAGTTCCCACAGAACTTTTCAAGGATATTAGAGATCTCCTCAACAATGCAGAGCTCCAGGTGACTAATGCATTGCTTAATGCCCTAGAAGAGAGTACCATATTGACTTTATTGGATAACACGGATGTGGAAGAAAAGCATTTCCAAAACATTGACATTAGGTCATTGTGGAAATTAGATTTTGGTCAATTTTTTAAAGAAAATTCTTGGAACCACTACTAATATTTCAAACAAGAGTTGACACTGGAGAGACTGGAAGAAAATGACAATGAATGAGTATAGGAAGAAAAAAAAAAGGGTAACACTCAGAAATCAGAATCAACTACTGCCCCTGATGGAAATTCAGACTCCTGAGCCTGCTGCTGTCCTGCTCGAGATGCTCAGTGGGTTCAGAACCCACCTAAGAAGTGTCTCATTCACCACTGATAAAGTACGTCATCAGCGTGGTGCCTGCTCCTGCTAGCGTATGGGAGGTTATGCCTTGGGCAATCAAGGAAAGCTGCACTAAAGAGGTGATGTCGGGGCTGTTTGGGAGGGATGAATAAGCCTGTTTGCAGGTAGCAAAACATTTGCAAGAGCCAATTTCCCTCCATAAGTTATAAATAGCCTTTTTTTTCTTTTTATTTATTTTTTATTTTTATATTTTATTGATTTTTTACAGAAAGGAAGGGAGAGGGATAGCGAGTTAGAATCATTGATGAGAGAGAAACACCGATCAGCTGCCTCCTGCACACCCCCTACTGGGGATGTGCCTGCAACCAAGGTACATGCCCTTGACCTGAATTGAACCTGGGACCCTTCAGACCGCAGGCCGACGCTCTATCTACTGAGCCAAACCAGTCAGGGTTAATTTTTTTATTGATTAAGTTATTACATATGTGTCCGTATCCCCACATTACCCTCCATCCCCCCCACTCATGCCCTCAGCCCCCTGTTGTCTGTGTCCATTGGTTAGGCCTATATGCTTGCATATAAGTCCTTTGTTGGATCTCTCCCCCCTTACTCCCACTCTCCCCTACCTTCCCTCTGGATCTCTCCCCCCTTACTCCCACCCTCCCCTACCTTCCCTCTAAATAGCCTTTTGAAATGTTGAGGAGGGTTTTTGTCAAATTATGGTCCACAGACCTCCTGTTTCAGGGTTGGGGCACCCCAGAAGAGATGAAATAAATTAGAATTTCCCCAGTGGGAGCTGGAAATCTTGTGTGTTTTAACACACAAAGTTATTCTTATATAAAATAAAGTTTGAATCAACTAAAATTTTAGGAACTTTAGCAATTATTCATTCAACTAATTATGACTCAAGAGGAGTAGAAAACTGCAAGAAAGTTTTTCCACCCACATATGCATTTGATTTTGGCTGAATATATCTGTGTGTGTGTATAGATAGCACGTGTTCAGCCGCAGAGGATACACAGTGAGCTTATTGTGTGTATTTGTTACTTGAGGGTGCTTATGCATATGCAAGTATGTGGGCCATTTTCTGTTGAATTTTAAAAATAATGATAACAAAATGCTCTCTATGCATTTGGAAGATGAATTCATCAAGGAGTTCTGTGAAACATAGAGACAGAACTGCTTTAACGACACCCCCAACGTTTTTCTTACTATTTTATTCTTTGTGTGAAGGAAACATGTCCAGAATAAGAAACAAATGGTTGATCATTAAAGGACGGTACCTCTAACTATATCATCTTCTTGAGCTTTCCTTCTAAACCTCATTTCCAAGTTGAAGTACGGAGAAATATGAGTTGCTTGTTATTCTCCTCAGAAGTTAGGAAATTTTTCTTTGAGGTCTCAGGACAAAAGGAAATGTAATTTCACTAACATAACTATGTTCAAGTTATTGAACAAGAAATAGCAGAAAAAGAGAAACTTTGTACATGGGTAATTTTAATGGACTAACAAAATTTATTGCTGAATGAGAAAGGCCTAGTGACAATCTTCAAATAGTAAAAAGGTGACACAGATCTGGATTGAGCTGAGTTTTCACTGGACTGAGTGAAATGGAATTTCATAACATATCTTGATCTTCCATATGCCTGAGAGAGGAATAGATTCTGTCTTTAAAGGTCAAGCCTTCAGAAAGCACAAGTGTGTGCAGTATTTTCATCTTATTTAGAGTGGGAGCATTATTTTTCACTTTGATCTATTTATTGAAATTTAAATTTCCATTAAGCACAAGATTTTAAGTGAACAATTTGTAGAAGGGTTTTTCAGTTTAAATATTAGTTCACAGAGTTTTCACTATAGCGACATATTTATCTTTAGGTGAGGTAAATATTCAGCCAACTGGGTTGAATTAAGGCTTGGTGTTTTAAGAGGGGGAGGAATTAGATTGCCAAAAACATTACTCAATTTATCCCACCTGTAAAGTGCACTGATTTACTTCATCTCTTTCTGTCGCTTTTTAAAAAAGCATGATTATAATTGCAAATTCTAGAGCATCGGTTGTCCAAAAGATGAGATTGTCATTAAAGATGAAAAGAGAGAAAACCTAAGACATTTAGCAAAAAAGTCTATTTATTGTTCTGCCTCATTTTGCTTTCTTCAGAGGTACTGGGAAATTTGGTGCAGATCAAAGGAAATTAAAAATACCTGCTGACAATATCAGATAATCTAAAGTTTCAGAAAGAAAATTATAAATTACACATGCAAGGGAAAGAATTGAATTAAACCCAAAATCATTGTTAAAAAGAGTAAGAGAGAGCCTTGGCCAGTGTTTCTAAGTGGTTAGAGCACAAGCCCATGCCTTGAAGGGTCCCAGGTTCGATTCCCAGTCAAGGGGACATGCATGGTTGCAAGTTCCTTCACCAGCCCAAGCTGGGCACATGCGGGAGGCAACCAATTGATGTGTCTCTCTAACAAGGGTCTCTCTCTCTCTCTCTCTCTCTCTCTCTCTCTCTCTTTCCCCTCCCTACCTTCTACTCTCTATAAGTCAATGGGGAAAAGTATCTTGGGTGAGGATTAACAACAAAAATAGAGTAGGAGAGAAACAGGTGATCTAGGAGACCTCACTCTTTGATGGGAACCACAAGATGGTTTTGCTAAGGTCAGTCATTTTTTCCCCCCTCATGGGAGGATATGTTTATTGATTTTAGAGAGAGATGAAAGGAGAGAGAGAAACATCCATTGGTTGCCTCCTGTATGTGCCCCAACCAGGCGTCAAACCCACAACA
>NW_006282396.1:859625-887948 GCF_000327345.1 Myotis davidii
ATTGATATTTTAGAGAGAGAGAGGAAGGGAGAGAGAAAGAGAGAAACGTCAATGTGAGAGAAACATCAATTGATTGACTGCGTCCTGCACACCCCCTACTAGGGATTGTGCCCACAACCCTGGGCATGTTCTCTGACCGGAAATGGAACCAGCGACGTTTTGCTGCATGGGACAACACTCAACCAATTGAGCCACACCGGCCAGGGCTCTAATTTTTGATGATTTGAGGAGGAAATCCTGTCTACTCTAAATCAGTTTATGGTAGAAGATTGGGGATTCAGTGAGAATTAAAAATATGAAATAAAAACATTGGTCTGTTCTAAGTTGTTGCCAGTTGAGACAAAATAATATAAAAAATGGACAAATATGGTATGCATATAGAAGTTGCTATGAGAATTAAATGACTTAATACATACAAAGACACTAGAGCCAGACCTGGAAAATAGTAAGCACTTGCAATTACTGTTCACATATACAATTAGGTAAATAGATTTGTATGGGTCGGAGAACCAATCATGATACATATAGCTTTGTGTCAGTAGAGAGAGTTTGAACAAATGGTACTTAATATAAAATTTTAATGTATTTAGGACCACTGAATCAGCTTTGAGGTATTACAATTTTTCATAATTCTTGAAGAAAAGCCTTCAGCATGGCATTAGTTTGCTTCTGGGAGATAGCATGCTTTGAAAGAAAGAGCAATGTCTTTGGTATCAGACAGATGTGAGTTAAAAATCTCAGTTCTGCCACATATAAGCTGGATGGCCTCAGCTAAATTGTTTAGATTCTTTCAATCTCAGATTTTTAATCTATAAAATGTAGGTGTGATGAATTGGGAAAACTTTGCATGAGTGCGAATACACAAGTAGGTGCTTAACATATGTGCATGTCTCTGGTTCTTATCCTCTTGATATAATCTATTGCTTAAGACTAGGATTTATGCAGGAAAAGATTGCTTATCAACTTATACATCAATTCAGACTAACCGAATGCTAAAGAGATATTTAATTTTCCAAGTATAGTTTCTTTTATGTTCCTATTATCAATTCTTTTTTTAAGATCAGCCTTAACTAAGTGTTATTATGCTTTAGAATTCCTTAAAACCAGTCTTCATAGATTTTGGGCTTTGTCTAGTATAATTGGTTTTCAAAATGTAATTCTCTGTCAAGGATAATAAATGATCAAATCTGAGAACATTTTTTTCCTTTGGTTAAAAGTTGAAAGAAAGACTGCAATTATTTTGTTTTAGTAAGAAAAGCAATTGTATGTGCTTCTGTGTCCCTGATTTTTGTAGACTTTCTGCTGAAAAAACTTCCCCTGGTTCTCTATGCTTTTGAAAAATGAACTGCAGACAGAGGTCTAGACAGAAGCCAACTTTCTCTCTGCCTTTTGTGAAATTTAAACAAGGAGGCTACTAGACCGAAGTGGTTCTAATGTCTTTACAGCTTACCTATGCAAACCCAAACCTAAAGACAACTAATCATAAACAGTCAACCAGTCCTTCCCAAATCAGGTAACCTCTTAAGCTATAGACAACCAAATGATTTCCACATGTTCTCTAAAATAGTCTTCCTCTAGCTGCTGTTAGTAGAGTGCTCCTAACCACTTCCGGTTTAAGGGTTGCCTGATTGGAATTGATTTTTTGCCCAAATAAATTCTTAAAAATGTTAAGATGCCTCAGTTGCACCCTATCAGAAAACAAAAACCAAAAACCCGGGGCTTCCCCTTTTGTGTACATTTGTTTATACATTCTGTATGGATATTAGCATGGACTGTAGTACATATTGTAAAATGTACCCTAAATAGAAATAAAAACAATGAAGAGAAAAGTGAAATAAATTTTAAAAACTATGCTGGTAAGCATGATAGTTTCTGATTAGTACAATTTTCTATTTTTACAGCACAACCTACATATAGGGTGACTGTTATCAGAAATGACTGAGGGTGTAAATTTGTATTTCAGTCGTCTTAAGGCTATTGACTGAACTGAGCTGGCTTTTTGTCAAACCTGTTTAGATTGTCATTGTTTTAGTATCGTACTCGAAGAAGGTGACATCAACTCTGTTATTTCCTTGTTAGTTGTGCTTGCATGTTTAGAATGCTATTCAGTTTCTTTGCAGGAATCTTTTAAAGTGACCTGTCCATGTTGTAAAGGTTGATTTGGAGAGATCATACTAATTAAACCCACTAAATTAGTAAGAATCACTTAATTAGTTACACATAAAGTATACTATGTCACCATGGATTGGAAGTGAATGCATGGGCGAGGATGCTGAACTGATCCTCCCATTTATGGAACCGCTTTCCTTAGGACACCATGTCCTCCTCACGTAAAATGACCATGTGTCCCATGACAAGCAGGGGCTATCCTGATCAATCCATGTGTCAAATAATTATAGAGGGTAATTTCTTATTTGTTTGGAAGGAAAAGATAAGTAAAAAATAGACTTATCAACATTTTATTTCACATTCCAGTGGGTCATCTGGACTGGATTTGAGAGATCTGTCAACAGCAAGGGTCATTAACCTTTTCTTGTAAAGGACAAGACAGCAAATATTTTTAGCTTTGTGTTGCAACTATTCAACTTCGACATGGTAGTGTGAAAGCAGCCATAGATAGTACATAAACAAATGGTTGCAGCTGTGTTCCAATAAAACTTTATTTACAAAATTTACAAAACATTTGTAAATACTGGCATTTGTTCAGATTTGGAGAGAAGACCATATTTTGCCACTCATGATCTAGAGAATTGTGAGTGTGCAATACACTTATAAAACTATGAATCCCAGTTTTCAAGGAAATTACCTGGGGGGAAATCTCTCTTTAAAGTAGATGGCTTAGTTCATCTCCCATGTCCTTTACAAATTACATTGGACTATAGACCATTCATGCTGGTAACTGATGAGTTTATGTGGCCTCTCTATTTCTGATTTATTCTCTCTCTCAATCACACACACACCTACACACACATACCCTACACCCACACACACATAGTAATGAGGTAGCCACCATGGTTTGAAATTAATGAAACTATATCAAGGGAGATTCAGATGTGTTCTGATTGGTGAAGTTGTAACTTTGGGGCATGAGGAATAAAGGAACTTAATCAAATTGTCAGGGCATCTTTTTCTTTTAGCATCTATCAAATGCTTAAGCAAATTATGAGAGCTCCAAGGAAATACGGAAATAATTGAATGAGGACAAGTAAACACCTGAAGTAACAAATTATAATTGAAGGAAATTAACAGAAAATTTTTTTCATATAGTGTTGGGGGGAAGGGGGATTCTTTATCAATAGACAACCCAGCCTTCTGTTGATGCTTTCCATGCTTTTACCTCTACTCTGATATGTCTCCTTCTACCCATTGGGTGACTTTCTGATCCTCTTTCTTATTTACCTAGAGTCATCAAGATATCTCAAACTCCCTACTAAGGGGCCCCATTTTGGCCAATTTTGCCTCCAAATTTCCCTTTCTTCTCACTGTCCTCTTCCCATAATACAACAGGAATACAATATATGATAGCAACCATTTTTATTAAGTCCCCATAGTTATAGCATGATAAATGCAAGATTCAGTGAAAAAAATATCAAGAGGAATCAGAGGTGCAAAGTTTTTTATATACAAAGCAGAAGTCATGCTTGTAAAGCTTTTCATACTCACTCAACTTCCTAATATTGAGCTAGGTAATCATGATAAAATGGGCCAAATCCCCTTATCCTTTGGAATTTGGGCTCAACTACAATTTCATATAAATCTTTCTACTAACCCCTAGAATACCTTGTTCATATGGCATTTTAATAGAATAAGTTGTTTCATAGGAATACATTTTCAGATAACTAAAATTGGCTCTTTTAAGGGAAATAAAGAAAATCCACATTATTGTGTACTGCTTGCCAGGCATAGTGTTAGATATATAATAAACCTTGGCTTATTTAGTCCTTCAATAACTATAAGACATAAGTATTAATATGAAAATTTAAAATGTTATGGAGAAGAAACTGGAGCTCTAAGAAGTTAAGTAAGTTGTCTAAGAACACAGGGGAAGAAGGGGCTCAATTTTCACCCAGACCTAAGTTGTCTCCATTGTCTGATGCAGCCCTTCTTAATTTTTGAAATTTTGTGTGCTTCTATTTATAAGTATTGTCACAAAATCTTTGAACAAGGATATTAAATATTTTTCAAGCTGTTCTTGATAACCCAGTGTTGTCATATGAATCATAGACCCTCAGGGACTCTGAAGAATGAAGGGTATTTGTCCTTCAGCCCCATCTGTAGTGTTTTTTTTGAGTTCTTGTGTCTTTTTTTAAATTAGTTTTCCATCTTCATGATCATCAACAAGCTTTCAGCTGTCACTTTATTTCTCTCTCCCCGACTGCCTCTCTCAAGCTAGCTGCTACTCTCCATTTCTAATTCTCAAAGTCTAACATCCTGATGACTAGAAAACCAAACAACCAAACCTGCTAGAACTTTGTCTAAAGTCAGTGTTTTTAGGATCAGTGTGAGGATATAAGGAGATGGGCTATGCGGCAATTATCTCAGCTGGTCACAGACATTTTTGCTTCTTCTCTATTTTCTTGATTATGTGCTATAAAATTGAGAACCCTGGATAAGTGCGCTGCAAAAAAACAGACCTTATCACTTTTATCTTAGGTATATTTTAGAAATATGCCTGTAAACTAATTTCTCCTTAATATTTTCTTTCATTTAAGCTTGCTAAACTTGTCTCTTTCTACTCTTTTTGTCCATCTATTTTATACACAAAGATTAGGAGTTCAAGAAATGCTATTTCTCAATCACTGAGAAATTCAGAAAAATAGTTGAATAGAATGTTGACTGTGAGGGAGGTAAGAGGGGTTTTTGTTCTGGGGAGATTTGGGCTTGATTTTTTTTGCTTCTATTTTATGTCAGAATAGAATATGTGATCTACTTGAAAAAGTAGTAAGCACAATGTGAAATTTTATCAAATGTTACTGCATAATATTGAACATCATTTAGGAAAATATTATGAAATTTATTTGAAAATGGAACTTTCTCAGGGAGATTAGGAATAGGGGTTTCTTCATGAAAGTTTTTTTTTTTTTAATCCATAGACAGCTGGGCATAGGAGAAAAAAGCTGTTTATCTGAAAAGTTGTGGAATGTGAATACACCCAGAGCTATTGGCTTGGATGGTTTATGTGTCTCTTGTCTCCCAAAGGCCTTGAGCTACTTGAAGGCTGGTGATGTCTAATTTCTTTCTGTATCTCCAGATTCCAGCACAGTGCTCATTACATTGTTGATACAACATAGGATTATTTTAATGAATGAACAGATGGATTAATGATTGAAAGTGGTGAAGAAATTTGTTGTTGCCATAAGCCAAATGCACTTAAGTGAGTCAGGCTCACTTAGCTGGCATGGCTAGTGGGTGAGCATCAACCTATAAACCAGGAGGTCATGGTTTGATTCCTGGTCAGGGCACATGCCTGGGTTGTGGACTCGATCCCCAGTATGGGGCATGCAGGAAACAGCCAATCAATGATTCTTTCTCATCATTGATGTTTCTATTTCTCTTTCCTTCTCCCTTCCTCTCTATAACTCAATAAAAAATATATTTAAAGAAGAGAGAGAGAGAGAGAGAGAGCCAGCCTCTTATATAACAAGCTTTCCTGTGGATAAGATATGGCAAGAATGGTGAATTCAAATGTGCTTCAGTAAGACACTCAGTGCCACAGTGATGTACTTGGGTTTCTTTTAGGAACCATGATGGGATGTTTCCTTTACTTTTGAAATTTATTTTTATTCTTTCAAGGCATTACTTTAAAATAAAAATGAAGTAGAACACTGTTATAAAGCTGACTTATTACATTGATGGAGATAGAGAGAGGCCTAGTTCTAATCCCTGAAATATAACTACATGCAATAAAACCCACCAGGCTACTCTGAAGGCTAGTATTAGTTCTGTCCCCTCAACCTTAGAATCTAAACATTTCTCCCCCCAGAATTCTATTGAGAAAGAGAATTCTTTGCAGCATAGGATTTAAGCATCAGTAAAAAGGACTAATGCTCGTAGGGGTTTTATTTCATCACTGTTATCCTCATTATAACTAAGAAATATTTTATTTCTTCCTCGAGACACAGCATTTCACTAGATGCCATCCTCTGTCTCATGGTGTAACCTTTATACATTCAATACACTAATACAAAGTGGAAGTGCTTAAAACTGCTTAAAAATTCCCAAGACACATATATAATGTTTACAGTATGCATGGTGAGATTTAGAAACATCACAGGAGTTCAAGAAAATGGTAAAAATTTTTATTTGGAGAATAAAGCTCTGTGTTATTGAGTGATTTCTAAGTTGTTCCTAGTTTATTTTCTCCCTGCTATTTTCTTGAATTCTTGCAAAGTTTTAGAAATATCATCTTTTTCATTACAGCAAAAAAAAAAAGTCCTAGAACTTTTGCAAACTCCACTGTGTTAAGCAAGCATAGCAGACACCGGTAAGTGTCCATTTTCTTTCTCTTCCTTGCAAGGGTATCCCTAATATTGTTTAAGGTAAAAATGTGCTCCATTAAGCATTCACCTTCCCTGCCCTTACCCTAAAAATCCATGTGAACAGTTCTTACCAATAAGACTAGGTAGAAATCTGCTGATTGTTCCTGGGTAATTGTTTGCCTCACTGACTGTTATAGACTTAATGTTTATATTTCTCCCCGCCTCTCCCCCAACTTATACATTGAAGCCCTAGTGTGATGGCATTTGAAGTTGGGGCTTTTGGGAGATAATTAAGTTTAGATGTAGAATTAGAGTCCTTATAATTGCCTCCTCCCCACCTTTCTTTCCATGAGAATGCCTCAAGGGAAGGCCATATGAGCATACAGCAAGAAGGTGGCTGTCTACAAGTCAGGAAGAGAGCTCTCACCAGACACCAAATTTGCTGGCATTTTGATCTTGGACTTCCCAGGCTCCAGAACAGTGAGAAATAAATTTCTTTGTTAAGCCATTCAGTCTGTCATATCTGGTTATAGCAGCCTGAGTGGATTAAGACAATGACAAGAAAATAGGTGAGGTGTTGCTTCCTTTTTGCCTCCAACTTTCTTCTTTCCGCTTTGAATGCAGATGTGATGTCCAAAACTAAAGCAGATATTTTGTAGTTATAGAATGACAAGTGTAGAATAAAAGCCAACATACCAAGGATAGAAGAGCAGAAGGACAGGAAGACCTTGGGTCCTTGGTGACACCTTTGAGCAACTAATATGTTGTAATCATCTACTTTCAGACTTCTTGATACATGGAAAAAGAAAACTCTGATTTATTTAAACTACTACAAGGTGAGTTTGCTGCTAGAAACACTTTAAAGCATTCATAAAAGTGAGAAATAGCTGTGGTTTATACTCAACTTTCTGTATCCACATAGATTATTTAATTCCTTTTTCTTTGCAATTTCCCAAAGCAACTGGATGTAATATCAACTAAGAGTGTCTTCATTAAGTAAAAATAAAATGTTAACTAGGTAGACACTCTCTAAGGAGAAATTGTTTAAGCCTCAAGTATTCTTTAATAAATTTTCTAAGGAACTTCTATTATTTGGAGAAATCACTGACTTTAGTAACAACTTTTGCAGTAATAGGTATTTAGTCTTTTTGAAGAGGATACCAGTATGGAAACTATACTTCATAAGCACCTGTGAGACAGTATTTTCAGGCAACCTATAACTGCTCTGTAGAGTCAGTCTCTGTAACAAACCAACAGGATTGGCTTGATTTTGCTAGTTGCTTTGAAGGGTCAGACATTAAGATATCTGCAAATGCAATTCAAATACATGCATTTAGTTTCAAATTATCTGTCTTAGTCACTGCAGGACTGCATTTCAACAACTTCTTACCTACACCTTCACCTGTCTGTGCATTGATGACACTGGTTGTCATCCTAAAGATGACATTTGCATGGGTATTTGTTCTTGGGGCCTTTCGTTTGCATATGTATTGTTCATTTTTAATATCACCACAATGTTTCCTCTGATTTAGCCCTAATCATCTCACATTTCCCAAATCACTCTGTAGTGCTTCGTTCACCAGGGCCAAGGACTGAAGTAACTAGACTTAGATCTAAAGAACAACTATGCTCTTTGAGAATTGAGCTTTTTTCTCTTTTTAGATTCCACCAAAGGTAACTTTTTAAAAGGTTATAACTACTCAAATTCTTGAACCTTTAGGTCAGATACTCCAAATACTTAGTATAGAGCTATGGCTTTAAAGAACCAACCAACAAACATCAACAAACCAACTAAACAAGCAAATACAACCCTCTGGCTTACACAGAGAACACCGAACACCAAGACTGATAATTTATAGCTATTGGGGGTACTAATGTACCATCTTAATAAACTCTCATACCTAAACATAATATTTGGGGGGTGAGGTACATTCTTGTTTTCTCACAAATGTTAGATAGATGGGTTTTGTTCTAAATCACTTTACAAATGGTTGACTTTACCTTAATGGTTTCACACAGCTCCTGACCAATGGGAAAAATAATATTATTAAAACTATTTTTTAAAGATGATATATTGAGCCATAGAGAGATTTAGCTGCTGTCCTCATTTTTTTTTTTTTTTATATAGAGAGATTTAGCTGCTCTCCTCATTTTTTTTTAATGTCACACAATGACTTGTTGGTATTGATGAAACTGAATTTACTCCATTTTCAATTTAACATGTTCCCTGTAAACTACAAATTTTATGGGTCGGTTCCCCTACCATGGCCAATATTTATTGTAAAACAATCAAGGTCAGATTTTCAATTCTATTAGTGAGCAATTGCATGGAAACCAACTGGATTGGCTAAGAGGTGAAGAATCAGATTCAGCCCCAAACAGATTGACCAGGCAATGATTTCCTCATAAAATGTGGTCATCCATAGCCTAACTGCTGATAAATATAAATCAGTGTTATTTAAATAGCATCCGGAAAGAACACTGCTCCACCTTCTAAAAATCTTTTTCTTCAGTTTGATTGATAACTAATCAACCATATACTCTGAATAATAAAATCACACAAGAATTTCCTATAGATTTGGATGTGTTAACAGTAACCATTTGAATTCACATAACATACATACTTTTTAAAAAACCACCTTTTAAAAAAACAAAAATCCATATAAAAAGAAAATACAGTAGTTCCCAGTGTATACATTATCCACAGTGTATACATTCCAAGACCCTCAGTGGATGCCTAAAATGCAGAGTGTACTGAACCCTAGATGTACTATGTTTTTTTCTGAGCATACATAGCTATGATAAAGCTTAATTTGTAAATTAGGCACAGTAAGAGACTAACAACAATAACTACTAACAAAATGGAATACTTATAACAATATACCATAAACAAAATTATGTGAATGTGGTCTCTCTTCTTGCTCAAAATACCTATTTTACTGGATTCGCTTTTCTAGTAATAAAACAAAATGATAAAATGCCTATGTGATGACATGAAGTGAGGTGAATGAGACATTATTAAGTAAAATAAGACTTACTTAAACATAAGTGCTGTGATCCCCTGATAGTCAATCTGACACCTGAGATGGCTATTCAGTGACTAACAGTGGATAGTGTACACAGTGTGGATATGGTGGACAAAAGGATGATTCAGGTCCCAGGCAGGAGGGAGCAGAGTTCATCACAATACTCAGAATGCCATGCAATTGAAAACTTAAGATTGGTTTATTTCTGGAATTTTCCATTGAATGATTTTAGACTGTGGTTAGCTGTGGGTAACTGAAGCTGCAGAAATCAAACCTGTGGATAAGAGTGGACTAGAGTAATTCTAAATTATAGTCTCAGGGGAGCAGTAGGAGAGTGGATGCAATGAATAGGGAGAGTCTTGTGAAACTTGAGTAGGCAGCCAGATGATGCTCTGATGCAGATGTTTCCACTTCTGTTGCTGTAAAGAAGAAAACAAATGTGACCATTTGTCAACACCTGGAGAAAACTTGAAAGAGGTAACTGTGCAACATAGACCAGGATCTTCTAAACACCGATCTGTCGGAGGAAAAATTACTCAATTTAAGACAGGCAAACATTAAACGGACATGCTGAATTGCTTTGAAGCATGAAAAATCCAGTTGGTTAAACTTTTGCAATATATAAAACTTCCCAATTCTTCTTTTCAAAATGGCTTTCTTTTTGAGCTGGGTTGGTTAGGAAAATCTTTAGGTCATCCAGGCTATTGTTAACCATAATAAAATGCCTTAGAGTGGCTGACTCAGTCTTCTAAATTCTATGATATTATCTTGCAGTTGAGATTCGAGTGCAGAAGAAAACATCTGAGGCTCCCTGTGTTTAACTTTTACTCCCTATGACTGAGTACACGGGAAAACGTGTCTAGATTAGTCTTGTGCTCATCTCTGCTCTGCACAGGTTAGCACATCCTCCAAAGCATCCATTTTTACACTGAGTTGCTTTCAGACGTTAGAAGCAAGGAGCGAATGGTCTTTATTTTTTCTTCTTATTGCTGTAAAAAAGTGGAAGATACTTCGATGGACATTTTCTCCAAGTGGGAATTTTTCTGTGTTCTGGGAGTTTGTCTTCCACAATTGGGTCTGAGTTTGTTATGTGCTTCCTGATTAGGGTATCTGATTAGGACACAGATAATCACCGGGAGTAAATGCTGCGGGATATTTTTGGGCTCCACATAAATATACATGAATGCGAGTGGCAGGGAAGTAGTAAATAACAATGCAATGCTGAGTGATTAGGGTCTAATATGCTATGTTGTCAGGGAAGAAATGTGAGTTCAATTTCCAGTGGTAGCCTCATATAACTCACCCAGTTCTCAGCGCAGGAGGGACTGGCCCTGTATAAATGTGTGTTTGCTGTTTTGCTCCCCTAACCCCCAAAAGAGTCAGAATTCTAATTCCGGAATTTTTCTTCCCCTTCGATGTTCATCTGTGTTTTGAAGTATGTGATCAATTACACTGATGTATTTCTGTACCGTTGCATGTTTTTAAATGTCTTCATAAGAAGAAAGGAAGGAAGATAGAAAAATAATACACAAATAAATAAAAAATATATTGTGTTCACCAGACGGAGACAGTAATCATGTTGAAACTTTGAGAATGAGCAAACCCTTTAAAATGTTCACTTCTTCTCAACCCAGCTGTATGCCAGGTGGCAAACCACCTCCTGCGCCCTCCTGGTTTTGTCTGTTATTCTGCATGCGGGTGCTGCCTTTGTTGGCCTGGGTGTCCATGTTAATGCACAGGCTGCCCCCTTCACTCCCCGTCCACAGCTGTTTCCCTGTAGGTGGGATTGGGGACAGGGCTGTGCAGTCCTCTGTTTACTTTATAGGGTGAGGCTGAGATGCAGCGATGAGGACATTGGCCTTGAGTTATGGCCTGACACAGCGCCAAAGACAGGAACTTAGAGCTTTCTAATCCCCAGCCCTGTGAAATACCAGCTCTTATTTTCTCTTCATCTCAGCTTCATAGTCTCTTCCGTAAATCAGGCCCAGGGGCTTTGCCACAGCGCTGACTGCCAGACACCTTCACCTAACACCCTGTAAATGGGCTGTCAGGACGCGTGGACTGGAGTCTGAGATGAATGGTTTGAAGCCTGCTTCACGAAGACACACTGACTCCATGATTTCAATTCCAGGTTCCTTCTCGAATTCCACTGACATGGCCAAAGGAATACAAAAAACATGAAAACATCTTATGCGTTGCAAAACAAGGAAGTGCCCTCCATATGCCAGAGACTCTCGGTGAGACACACTGCAAATGACAACAGTGGGCTTTGACCAAACTGTGAAGCACTATGTCGGAGGTGGAGCTGGCTTGAGGAGTGAGTGGATGCAATCTGGAGTCGAATACTGCACCGAGAGCTGCGTAGGCTGAAGCCAGGAGACAGCCCTTGAGAAGTGACAGTGGCGGGCACATCTCAGTTCTTGCAGAAGCTGTGAGGATGTGCAAGTGTCAACAAAGAGAAAGATGCACTTGAGGGAGCTGCCAGCAGTGGGAATATTTCCCTCTTGGGGCTAGCCGCTAGGTCATGCACCTAGAACCTTTAACAGAATTGAGACTGAAATTTCTGGGCTTCAAAGACAGAGCCTAACAGTTGTCACATGCACTTGTCTTTCTTACCAACTGCAATACCGACCCAATATTAGAGCATTTCCTATCCTGGAGTCCTCAGCTTAAAGGTGGGAGTCTTTACTTATCTAAAGGTTCTTTGCCCCAGAGCCGCGTGCTCCCACAGTGCTAGAAAGGAGATGAGAGTACCGACAGTAAAGGGAGTCTCAGTGGGCTGGCTGGGCTGCTCTTCCAGCGAGTTGCAAGCATTGTTCTGCTCTTAAACTCCTTTGCTCAGGGCACAGAGGGCAGAGATTTTGGCTGATGTTGAAATCTAGTCATACTCACCCAGTTCTTAATACCAAAAGGCTTCTTTACAGGCAAAGATCTATTAAACCTGCCTGGTTGGGTCCCATTTGATTTCAACACACTGCAGCTTCGCTCTCGATCCATAAGGAAGTCTTCAACATCTCGAAACTTCCTAATCAGAGATGCAGCATGTGTGGGATTTACATACACAGTTTATTCTTTATTAGTATACCCACACTGTCCTCTTACTAGAATTTTATTATACCCAGGAACAATGTTTTTTGCATGAAACATAACAACACCTTACATAAAATAATTTAAGGATATTTTTCCATAGAGTAGAAAGATTATTCCATGGATGGCATCAAGAGGAACTTGTGGCTCCTTTTGGTATTTTCCTGAGGGTCCCCAATATGACTGAACTAAGTACAAGAAGATGGTCCTGCCCATGCTTTGCTTAGAACAGGAGCATTCATGTCTGTTAGAAAAAGAAGGCAATGTAGCCCAAACCGGTTTGGCTCAGTGGATAGAGCATCAGCCTGCGGACTGAGAGGTCCCGGGTTTGATTCCGTTCAAGGGCATGTACCTGGGTTGCGGGCACATCCCCTGTGGGGGATGTGCAGGAGGCAGCTGATCGATGTTTCTCTCTCATCGATGTTTCTAACTCTCTCTATCTCTCTCCCTTCCTCTCTGTGAAAAATCAATAAAATATATTTTAAAAAAAGAAAAAGAAGGGAATGCCCTTGCTCGTTGAGAGACTCCAGGACAAATTGAAAAGGAACTCGTTACCACAGCTGCTGAGGTCCTGACCTGAGGTCACCTCCCCCCTCCCACCTCTGCCTCTGCACAGACCGTCCAAGTCTGATCCACGGAAACAGATACAGCAAAGCTGAAGGCTGCCCTCTCTTCCCTATGTGGGTCACAAAGAAATTACTAGTACAAAGAGAACAAGACTATCTTTTAAAAATGTCTCCTTTCCTAATTCTGGACAATAGGCTATTCTTACTTCCTGCCCAACCACCAACAGTCACTCACATTTTAGGGACGAAAAAAGTAGAGAAGAATCAACACACATACAAAAGTCTCAGCCCTTTGTCAGAAAAGGATCGAAAGAATCAGAGCAAAAATCTCCCCGTGAAGCAAACTTACTACATGGAACTGGAGACAGCTTCAGAAACCGTGTGTGTGTGTGTGTGTGTGTGTGTGTGTGTGTGTGTGTTTGAAAAGGCTTAACAGGGCATTGCATCTATGAAAAGGGAAACCTTAAGGTAAAGGATGATTAAAAAAAAACCAGCCTCATGCTTTATAATATGAAAATACCACAATGGATCTTCTCTATGCTTTTGAATTTTATCAAAATAAAAGTTTCCCCCTCCCCAGCATGCAATACTGAACATATTCAGCAGTTGTTGCTATAATAGAAAAGTATATCTGAATCCTAGAACACATGAACAATGATATACAGGTAATTACACGAATTAAAAGAGTCAGGATGAATTTATTCAGGAAATTGATTACAATAAGAATTTCAAAGGGAGAAAGAGAGAGCATACTAAAGAAACAATAAAGAAAAAATTTAAAAAATATCCTGACTTGAATGTTCAGATCAGTTATGTAATTGGGAAAAATTAATTAAAATGACCCATATGTAGACCATCTTATTGAAATTTCTGTATACAGAGAAGTCTGGTGGCTGCCAATCAAACTTTTCCTTGGAAACATTCAATTCCAGAAGACAATGAAACAGCACTGTCAGAGTTTTGTAGCAAAAATTATTGTGACCCTAGTATTGTGGACCCAATCCAAAGATCATTCATGTGCAAGAGCAATTGAAAGGCATTCTGAGAGCTGGAAGGAATAAGAAAGCAAATTACCAATGTGCTGTTCCTGAAAATATAAATCAATAGAATATTTGTAACTAAATGAGAAATGCAATGAAATAAAGAACTTACAAATGAGAAGGAAGAAAAACATAAATGGCAGTGAGAAAGCTCATAAGACAGAGCTAAAGCTAAATAATTATTCTTATTATGATTATATGACGATGGAAAATAGAATTAGAATGGAATAGTAAATCATATCTTTAAATTATTCCAGATTATTCCTACAAAATCTAGGAGGTGAGCGTGGTATGGTGAATATTTGTCCATTGTCCACTGAAATCCATCCAGCCCTCCAGCCACAGAAATAGAGTTGAGGCTAGGTATATGGTGGTCTCCATGGTAAATTATACTTCACGCCTGTGAATGTGTGTGGCCATTAACTATCTTCTTGTAAAAGAAAAAAAAAGCAGAATTGGTGGATTCCACTCCCAGTCTAGAATGTAAGACATTAAGCATGCCCTTTTGGACATGGAAGTGACTCAGTTTTACTCATGAAGGTGGCAACAAATGCCCAAGTGCATGGGGTCAATGCTTTGGAAGGAACTTAGGTTCCTCATTGAATGAGTACATGGCTGTTCTGCTGAACTGGATCATTCACACGTAAACTGTGACATGGGGTCTTTTTGTTACAACATACTTAGCTTTACCCTGATTTATATAGGCCAGGTGAGAGGAAGAAATAGTATGCATAAAGCAATGGACATAGCCACTCATATGCATAAAAGGTACAATCTAAACATATAATGTTTTGCAACAATCTGATCACTTCATACATATTATTATGCAACCTGATTTTTTATAATAGACAATATCATATTGGCTATTCTTTTCGACCAATATATAAAGAGTTACATATTATTTGTAATTTTCAAATAGTACTCTATAGTATGGTGGTTCCATAATGTACTTAATTCTACATTTTTCTATTTGAGCATTGCATTTTGTCATAATATTTGGCTATTGCAAAGAATTCTATCAATATGTAGGTGTGTATATATCTTTGACTTCATTTAATTGAAGTTCACTCATATATGAGGGAGAAACATCAAATAAAGATTTTTCATGGAATATAATCAGGACAGATTTAAAAAGGCAAAGTTGCCTGTGTCTCTGGAACAGAATCTTTACCCCTCCTGGGTAAGCTGAACAACTGAAACCACCAAAACAGCGTTTTGTCCTTAAGTGAACTGGCAGAGTTAGCAGGAAGGGCAATCACAATGATTGGTGACTTTCCTAAGAAACCCTGTGATTCAGATATGGAGCACAAATGATGTATTTGTATCTGTTGGCTGTGGATGTCCTTCCGTTTTCACCATCACCTCAGTTAACTCAGCCAGGTCTACACCGCTGCCCGTGTTGTGGTTTCTCAGTCTCCTCTTTCAGTCATCTCTGGCTCCCAGCGACCCTGAGCTGACTGTGAGGACTTCTGCACCTTTTCAATGTACCATGATCAAGGGGATATTGTTTTTGGATGATAACTGTTCAGTAACATTTAAGCACTTGGCTATCAGAAAATAGGAAGCAAGAAGTACAGAGGCATCCTGGCTGGTTTGGCTCAGTGGATAGAGCATCGGCCTGCTGACTAAAGGGTCCCAGGTTCGATTCTGGTCAAGGGTACATGCCCAGGTTTTGGGCTCAATCCCCAGTCAAGGGTATGCAGGAGGCAGCCAATCAATGATTCTTTGTCACCATTGATGTTTCTATCTCTCTCTCCCTCTCCCTTCCTCTCTGAAATCAATAAAAATACATATATATTTTTAAAAGAAGAAGGACAGAGACAACAACAACAACAGAAACATTGGAACTTCATATTCAGTATTTTAGTTGGACTAGAACTAAGGAGATCAGGTTCTATGGGATAGTTTGGCCAATCTAAGATAACAAGAAAGTTCTTTTTTGTTTAGTTTATGGATTGAGTTCTTTCCCTGGAAGAGCTGATCCAGGCAATAACATATATTATTGCACAGACTCTGCATTGACTGGCCAATCAGTAGTCAAGCATGCATTTGTTATAGGATTTTAATCAGTGAGTTTATACTGGTCTCACTTCTAAAGTTTGAGCCATTTCATTTTCTATCTGGGTGGTAATCATGGAAATACTTCAGCTTATACATTTTTGTACATTGACTTTTTATTCAGATTAGAAGTCCTTTTATGATATGGAGAAATAAAAAAAATCTCAGATCCCTTCTATTGAATCAATATGCTGGGCTATTAAAGAAATATAACAACAGGGGTAGGTTGTGGGTGAGTAGTAGTGGTTCTTGAATTGTATATGCTACCTGTGGGAGGGTCAACTGATTACACAGAGGAATATTCCTGGTTGTACACCTTGAGGGGACATAAATGTAACAGGTCACTGCCAATTAGTCTCTGAACTTAATTAGTCTCATTGTGGAGGACAAATACCTTTGATGAAATTAAATACATCATGTACTGATTTCTAAATAACTTCTTCATAAAATAACTGGACTATAATTATTCTTATCCCAGATGTTTCTTTAGTTTCATTGAGGCTCTGGGAAGTAGCAATACAAGCAGTTAATTGTAGGGAACTCAATTCCAATGAAGATGTGTCAAGGTTAATAATATTTCTGTGCCGAATATGTAAGGGAATGTGTTGATTTGTTTGGCGGTGAAGTGTGTACCATTTGGATTTCTGGGTATGGCTATAAGATTCTTACTAGAGAAATTTAGGAATAGATGACTAATCTGGCTGTTGGAAAGTTGGCAGCCACTCTGGGAAAGGTGAATTAGGGAATTCAGTTTCTAAATGAACAATGACAATAGACGGCAGTAGAAAACACCGGGGGATGGAAATTGTAACCCTCTATTTTGAACCAACAGAAAGGAAAGTCAGGTAGTTAGAGAAGAAAACAAAGTCCTTTGCTTTAACCATTCATTTTGATTTAAAATTCGATGGGTAAAACTGTCAATAATCCACTCTTGTGGCAGCTCTCGATTTCTTCTTTCTTTTTCTTTTTAGTGAGCCATAGAGTTTGTCCTTCAGAGGGAATAGACAACTAGGTTGTAGGATCCTGGGCAGTGTTTACATCAGGAAACAACAATCCACAGTTGTATGACCTATAGTTTAAGAGCAGGATTTGTGGTTAAAAGTACTTGAAGTGGTCCCTTTAAGGCAGACTTTTATATTTTATTCAATATATCCTCCCTCCTTATTTGGTATCATACAGAAGTATGTCTGGGGATACTTGGAAGGCAGCTTACACCTCTTGGGCATGTAACAGTAATATTAATTTTGTTAGAATCACAAAAGGTCAGAATTGAGCAAGGTAAAATCTTTCAGAGGTTGAGTCAATCTGAGTCTTATAGGTATATTTGTATAATAATTACATATGGTGAGAGTTTAAAGGAATTTTACAGTATAAATCAGTTTCTTTAGGGTAGGGTCAGAAATTTAGGTTAAGAGTGATTAAATTCTTAAAATTTTGACAGTTTTATTTAAAAATTATCACAGTAAAATTGGCTTCTTTTCTTGCAGTGTATAGTTCTAGGAATTTCAATATATGTATAGATTCTTGTAACCACCACCACAATTTGAATGCAGAACAATCCACCACTCAAAAAAATTCCTCCAATGGTATCTTTTTATAGTCACATCCTTGACCCACTTTAACCCCTGAAAACCACTGGAGTTCTGTCTTTTTTTGAAAATGTCATATAAATGAGGTCATACCGTATATAACCTTTAAAATTGCCTTGTTTAGCTTAGCATATGCCCTTGAGATTCATCAAAGTTGTTGTGTGTATTAATAGTCTATCCCTTTTTATTGCTGAGTAGAATTCCATGATGAATGTCTCAAAGTTTGTTTATCCACTCACCTGTTAAAGGACATTTGGATTCTGTCCAGCTTTGGACAATTACATTTGGAGTTGCTATAAAATTTATGTACAGGTTTTTGTGTTATTCGAACTGGAGGAAAGGTGATTTTTATTATAAAGTGACAAACAACTTGGCTGAATTGTGTTCTGCAAAAAGTAGAACTTGCAAATGATGAACCTGGATATTTAGCTGAAGAGATTTTGTAAGCAGTGTTAGAGAGATGGCCTAGTTTCTCCTTGCTACTTGCGGTTAAAATGCCAGAGGAGAGAGATAAATTGAAGCAGAAATTGTTTAACCAAAAGAAACTAGAACTTCAAGATGTGGAAAATAATCAGCTTGTCCAAATTGCAGTAGTTAAGAAAGCTTGTGTTAGCGACAAACATCAGGAGTGTGGTAGACAACCATTTCTTAGAGATGACTCATGCGACTCATGGATGCAATCATGTGACTCCTGGATTCAACCATCCCAGCAAAAGCCCAGAATAGAGATTTGCTTATCCAGGAATGACCTGCGGAGAACCCTGTTTTCTGAGGGCTTGGATCCATCTGGATTGCACTGGAGACTAACAAGGATGTTGAGAATTTCATACCAGCAGAAATGCTGCCAGTTTAGACGGTGAGGGACAGAGACAGCAAGAAAGGGAGAAAGGTTTCTGGATTGCTGGGATTCTACAGGACAGGCCAATAGAGCTGCTTGGCTGTAACTTGCATTATTCTTCAAGAAAAGGAAGGAATAACCCTGAAGATGACTTAGAGGTCACTAGGGTAGCTGCTGCCACCACATGTACACAGGGCACGAGCCTTCGAGGTGAGGCCGTCTCCTTCTTGGTTTCAGAGAATAGACCAAGAAGCCACTGGGCGGAGGGAGCAGGGCTGCCATGCTTATGCTCTGAGAAGTCGGTGGGCCTAAAAGACAGAGCGTTGGATTAAAGAGAATTATTCTCAAGCCTTCAAAGCTAGTGAGAATTGTCCTTCTAAGTTTTGGACTTGCTTATGACCTGTGATCCGTTTCTTTTCTCTGATTTCTCCCCTTTGGAACGAGAATGTCTATTCTACACTTGTCCCACCATTGGATATTAGAAGCAGATAATTTGTTTTCTGGTTTCACAGGCTTACAGCTGGAGAGGAATTTGGCCTCAAAATGAATTGTACCTTAAGTCTCACTCACATTTATTTAGATAAGATTTTTGACTTAGAGTTGATGCCAGTATAGGTTAAAACTTTTCAGGATCTCAGAATAGGTTGAATGCATTTTGCATGTGAGAAAGACATGACTTTTGGAGGGCCAAAAGGTGAAGTGTTATGGGCTAATTTATGGTTTCCCCAATCTATATATTGATGTCCCAACCCTCAGTACCTTAGAATGTGACCCTATTTGAAGGTAGGGTCTTTAAAGTGGTAATAATGATGTCAATAGGGTGGACCTAATCCCACATGACTGGTATCCATTCAACAGGAGGAAACCTGGGTACGGACAGCTATAGAGGGAAGACCATGTGAAGACAGAGGAAGAAGATGACCATCTACAAACCATGAAGAGAAGTTTCTGAAGAAACCAACTTTGCTGACACTTGGATTTTATACTTCTAACCTCTAGAACTATGAGAAAATAAATTCTGTTGTTTAAGCCACCCAGTCTGTTGTATTTTGCTATGGCAATCCTGGAAAGCAAATACAATAAGTTGTCATTACTCTAGGGTAAGTATGCCTGGGTGAGATTGGTGGGTTGTAAATTAAGAGTATATTTTACTTTATAAGAAACTGCCAAAATTTTCCATAGTGGTTGTACCATTTTGCTTTCCCAACAGCATTATATGAGAATTCCAGTTGCTCTATTTTCTTACTAGCACTTGGCATTGTCAGTTGTTTTTTTTTTTTTAATTTAGCCATTCTAGTAGATATATTGCAGTGCTTCATCAAAATTTTAATTTGTATTTCCCTAATGGCTAATGATGTTGAGCAACTTTTAATGTGTTTATTGTTAGGTCGGAGAGAGCCCAGGTTCGGATGCATGCAGACATGTGAGGAGATAATGGACTTCCCCTGGAATTTCTCACAGATCAACGTGCCAGACACCGATACCGGCCTCTTCTCCTTGAATTCACATACCCCCACACAGATAAGAACTTCGTCCTGAATATTCCGCCCACTCCCCGGCAGCTGAGACTTCCTCAGTTGAATGCCATGATGACCCCTGCGGTGGAGACTTCCTCAGTTCAGGCCCCCCGCCCTCACGGAACACCTGAATAAAAGGATTCCCCTCCCTCCCTGGAGGCGCGAAATTCACTGGCCCGACCTTTTGGGTCAGTGGGTCTCGCCCGAGAACGCAAATAAACTTCTCCTTTTCTTTTCTGATTCTCTTGGTTCTCTTTGTTCCCTTCGCCGCTTTTCTGGGCCACCTCACATTTATCTTTACATCTTTATTGGTATAGGGTCCAGGATATATTGCAGTGCTTCATCAAAATTTTAATTTGTATTTCCCTAATGGCTAATGATGTTGAGCAACTTTTAATGTGTTTATCTATCTATATGTCCTTTTTGGTGAATGTCTGTTCAAGTCTTTTGCTCATATTCTAATGGGATTATTGATTTCTTGTTGAAATTAGTGAGTTCTTTACATATTCTGGATACAAATCCTTTTTTGAGTATGTGATTTGTAAATTATTTTATTGATTTCAGAGAGGAGGGGAGAGGGAGAGAGAAATAGAAACATCAATGATGAGAGAGAATCATTGATCAGCTGCCTCCTACATGCGAGCTCACAACTGGAATGAACCTGGGACCCTTCAGTCCGCAAGCCAGTGCTCTATTCACTAAGCCAAAATGGTTATAGTCAAACGTTTTTATTTTTGATGAAGACTAACTTATCAACTTTGTCTTTTATGGATTGTGTTTTTGGTGTCATGGAAGAACACTTTACCTAACACTAGGTCAAATGATTTTCTTCTAAAAATTTATAACTTCCTCTCTTATTATAGATCTATGACCCACTTTGAGCCAATTTTTGTACAAAGTGTGTGAGCATACACAGACCTTCTCCTACTTATTCAATGAAAGCCTAATCTAGGTGCAGCTGTAAAAGAATTTTGCAGATGTAATTAAAGTTCCTCATCAGTTGATTTTGAGTTATTAAAAAGGGAAACTATTGTGGGTTGGCTTGACTTAATTAACTAAAAACTTTTTAAAGAGGGATTTTAAAGCCTTTCACCAGGGAAAGCAAACTGTTGACTCTGCATTTGGGGCTCCTCACAATCACTTTGCATTGCTGATTTGCTGATTTACCTTGTTGGTGTGAAGCAGCAGCTGCATCTGCAATTGCTGTCCCTCCCCTTCTGGCTTTCTTAAGTTTCTTGACTTCTGGGCTAGGTGTGTGTATTTAGCTCCTTGATGAAAAGCTCTGGTTTTCACAGGCTACTCTCATCACCAAAGTCAGAGGCAAGAAGAATGAATACTGGTTTCTGTCCATCCTATTAGGGTTCCCACTCAGGCTCATTGGGTTCTGGATTGTATGTGAGCATTCTTTCCTATCTGTGAAAATTAGGGCTGCTTGGCCAGCCCCACAATTACACAAAACAATTTCTTGTTCTGTTTCTCTGCATGAACCATGACTAATATAGTTATCTTTTTTTTCTGTCATGTTGGTTCCGTACTTTGGTGAAAATTAGAATCACAGTTGATCTGTAGGACAAAACTCTTTCTCCCCTTGGGTAAAATGAGTGGCTGAAAGCCATCAAGGAGGGCAGTTTGCCTTGAGCAGACTGACAGAGTGATCAGGGAAGGCAATTTCAGTTACTGATGGGTTTCCTAAGAAACCTTATTATTTCAGCTTGCAAACATAAATGAAGCACTCAAATCTTTGTAATGGCTACTGATTTCCTTCCATTAGCACCTTTGCCTTAGGCCATGTCTCTACTGTTTCCTTTGTTACATTTTCTTAATATTATTGCATGAAATAAGCATTTGGAAAACGTCTCTTCCAATATAATACTACCAAAATGCTCTTACATGTGTATAGGTCAAAAAGAAACCTGAAAGTAAATATACCAGAATGTTGATAGTGGGCATCACTGGGTATTAATATGATGGTTAAACTTTATTGTGTTTTTGATTATTGGGACTTTTTACATTTTCTTCAATGAACATGGTATTTGTGTCCCCCTAAATCTATATATTGAAGTCTTAATCACCAGTGTGACTGTATTTGGAGATGGGACCTTTAAAAAAGTAAATAAGATTAAATAAGGTCCTAAGGGGAGAGCCCTGCCCCGATAAGATCAGTGGTATTCTGATAAGATACCCAGGGGAGCTTGCTCTCCTCTTTCCCCCATATCAAGGCAGAATGAGAAGGTGGCAGTCTACAAGACAACAGAGAGCCCTCACCAGAAAGTGAACCCTGAGGTTTCTTGATTCTGGACTCTCTAGCCTCCAGAACTGCAAGAAAATAAATTTCTGTTGTTTAAGCCATCCAGTCTATACAGTTGTTATGGCAGCTCAAACATATGAGGACACGTGATTATTTTTGTAACAAGTATATAAACAACAATACTATAGTTATTTTAAGAAAAATAAAGCCTGGCTTAAAAGTAAAAACCAAAAGTGCAAGATCATTTGATAATTATGTAAGTTTCCAGGCATTGCTAATTATATCTTGAATTCCTCAAATGAAACATATACAATAAATGCTAAATAGAGATGCTGAGAAATATGTTATTTGGAGAAATCTTGTGTTTCTTGGAGAGAGCTATACAATTTATTTTTGTTGGAGGAATAAAATTTAGGTAAGTAATTTTACATATAGATAGAGAGTCCAGTTACAAAAGTTTTGCATGGCCACACAGTCTCTGCCTTCTCCCCATTACACACACACACACACACACACACACACACACACACACACACACTTTTTTTTTTAAAGCTCCACACCAGCTTGATACTACAACATAACATATTGTAAGACTAAAACTCTATCTCATCAAGAACCTATGTTAAATTACACTCAAATTTAATCAATAATGTCACAGCTTTCCCACCTATTGGGTTTTGTATCTGATTACAGTACTTGTCAAATGACATCTTTGACATCAGATGGTGTTGACCGGTGCCCTCTTTCTTCAGCTACTATAATCTTCTCTATTTTCCAATGCTGGCCCTTATTTGATTTCAAGGGAGAAAAGACTTAAAGACATACTGACAAACTCTGAAGCAAAGCAGATGGTTAGTAGCATGCTAATGGGAGGTGTGTGCTCTCATTTCATCTTCCGAGTAGAATTTTGTCCTTTATGCCTCTGAATGTGTTTCTGTAGATCTCCATTTCAATATGTTTCAAAGTCTCTTTCTAGAATGACTTCATATTCTTATTCTCTCTCTCTCCGTCCCTCTCTCTCTTGCTCTGGTCATTCTTGATTCTCCTTCCTTAAGCTCATTTGGATTTTGTGGTGAACAATGACCAACATTTTTTTTTTAGAGAAAATTTGATAATTCACATGAGGTAAAATCACATTTTTGACCCAAAGTACTGTTTGTTATATAGGAAGCATTTTGTAGGAGATATATTAAAACAATTCACTTTGTCACTTGTCTGTGTAGATAATTATCTACACTGTGTTGGTGTAGATAATCACTGTATTATTTACACTGGGTTTCATGCTGTTCTACCTCAAAAACTCCAGGATTTGCTATATTTCCCATGGTGGTTGGACTAGAGGTCATTATTGAGATCAAATGCTGCTGAATTTCTATAATAGAATGAAGTATGGTGACCAAACCTCTTACTTTAGGTAACCATATAATTAATTCCATTAGGTAGCATAATAATAAAGTTGAGATTTGACTTTATTTGATGTTATTTCAGTTCTTCTTCTTTTTTAGTCTTTTAAAATAACCCCAATTTATTGTAGGTCAATATTGAAACTTTTTAGATCTCTTCCTTCTTTCCCTGCTCTCACCAGTAAAGTATCTGGATTTTAAGGAGGGTGGAGAAATGACTTACGGGAGCTTAGGTGTCTGGGACAGGGAGCCTCGGAATTGTGTGCAGGATCCCTTAGGCTGCCACCTTCACAGCAGAGGCAGGTCTGTCCTTGTTCCTCTTTTGAGGCGTTTTTCTGAGTTTCACATCTGGTCTTTGCAGGTATTACTTGGTCTATGTAGGACACCAGTTACTGAATAAAGCTCACTGTTCTCAGTCATTTACCTCTTACTACAGAAGCATCTTTGCCCAACTCCCACTGCCCTCTCAGAACTTTGTGTCCCTGCACTGGGGCATACAGGAACTTCTGGATAAATTGCAGGCCACTTAAAATCCATGGGGAACCAGGACGTTGTTTCAGCGATCTAAGTCAGCCATGAGTTTTTTAAATATATATTTTATTGATTTTTTACAGAGAGGAAGGGAGAGAGATAGAGAGTTAGAAACATCGATGAGAGAGAAACACCGATCAGCCGCCTCCTGCACATCTCCCACTGGGGGATATGCCCGCAACCAAGGTACATGCCCTTGACTGGAATTGAACCCGGGACCCTTCAGTCCGCAGGCCGACGCTCTATCCACTGAGCCAAACCGTTTTTGGCCAGCCCTGATTTTTACCTGTGCATTGGGATGGGGCAACAAACTGCACACAATGCCTCTGCTAAAGGCTTGAAGCCATCTCAATTCTACCCAGAGAGTGAACCTCTGTTCCTGATTTCCCCATACTTATGTCAGTGTTTGGAACATAACCCTCTCTAGCCTCTTAAGGATAAACACCATGAGGTTTTGTAGTTGATCACAATTCTCTGCCATTTTTCTTTCTCTTTTCTATATCTCCTGGTCTGGAAGTTTGGGCTAGCACCATTTTTATTATAGCAAATGCTCACCCTTGCAACATATCTTGGGTTTAAAAATAATCTTATTCTATGTGTCAAAATTGAAACCTACTTTATTTTTCTTCAGACTCCTGCTGTGATAATCATAATCTCCCTGGGGCTTCTGGCATAACAAGGGGAATGTTACAGATCAGGAAAAGTCAAAGAAAAGCAACTTCATATGTTCATAAAATATGATTTCTCCTTCAGTAACTTAGTCAGTTATCCCACTAATATTTATTGATTTCTTGTCATGAGTTAGATATTAGGAATGTAGAAAAAAAGACAGTGTGTATGGGGTGAGATGAGTGAAATCCATAAGACTAGAGAAATGGAAATACTTTCTGACATTAGCATTTACCTTAACTCTTAGATTTCTTTCTTTTTCAAAAAAGTTGTTTTTATTATTTACTAGAGGCACAGTGCATGAATTTGTACACTAGTGGGGGGTCCCTCAGCCTAGCCTGCAGGATCAGGCCAAAACTGGCTCTCTGACATCCCCTGCAGGGTCCCGGATTGTGAGAGGGCACAGGCCAGGCTGAGGGACCCCACTGGTGCATGATTGGGGGCGGAGATAGATGCAGGAGGTTGGCCAGCTGGAGAGGGAGAGCTCCAAGGGTGTCTGGCCCATCTCCCTCAGTCCTGATTGGCTAGACCCCAGCAGCAAGCTCACCTACTGGTCAGCGCATCTGCCCCCTATTGGTCAGTGCATGTCATAGTGAGTGGTTGAGTGACCTTAGCATATCATTTCATTAGCATATTATGCTTTGATTGGTTGCACGGCCAACTGGTCGACCAGACACTTAGCATATTAGGCTCTTATTATATAGGATAATATGACAGATATCCCCCATAACTCTCCCCTCACCCTCCAACCCCCAGATTTCTTTCTATTGATGGATTCTGTAGGGAACCCCACTGTCAAGTTTGGTAAAACAATAGCCCAAATCTCTAGTTTTTGTAATAATGGGAGACTCTCCTTATGGGCAAAGGCAACTGGACAGCCCATCCTTGTCCCTCTTGGGGAATTTCTCTCCATGATGTTGATTTCAGGGAGTTGCTGACTTCCCTTTCCCCATTCTGGGCAAGTGTGTGCATAAATGCTTCCTTGATTCCTTTCTGAACAATTGAGAAGACCATGGTTTAATGTTTAATGAAGTCTTTATTTAGGTCATAGAAAGATAAAATGAGAGATTCAAAATAGAAAATAAGATGCAATAAAAATTTTCTGGCTTTCTGATGTACTTGAATCCTGATTCATTCTCACCATATCCCTGGAAGGGTTCTGTCTTGCTTAGCTACAAGGTGCCATTCTACCTGACTCTCCACAGCAGGTTAGCAGCCGCTCTTTCTTACCTGCATGGGAGTGCCTTCAAACCTGCCTAGATTTCATGAAGTACCAGGCCAAGATGGCAACAGCAAGACACTTATTAAAGAAATAGAAGTTTCATTTCCTTTCATCCCAAGCATGCTGTACAGATTTTTGGTTTTCTGTCCCAGGCTTTGTCTCCTCCTAGACCAGTGGTTCTCAAACTTCCTAATGCCGCGACCCTTTAATACATTTCCTCATGTTGTGGTGACCCCCAATTTCATTGTTACAAATTGAACATAATTAAAGCATAGTGATTAATCACAAAAACAATATGTCATTATATATGTGTTTTCCGATGGTCTTAGGCGACCCTTGTGAAAGGGTCATTTGACCCCCAAAGGGGTTGCAACCCACAGGTTGAGAACTGCTGTCCTAAAGTCATTGGTACTCCTTGAAAGGAACTCCCCGACTACCTGTGGGAGTGTTGCCTTATATGGTTTCAAAGAAAAATCATATGAAAATCATGAGAATTCAACTTTTTTACAAGATACACAAAAAGTAGTAAGGGGATTACAGAACTTGCCTGTAACCATGTCTGAAAAATGTTGTAGACATTTGATTAATTTCTATCTAATTTTTAAAACCAAGATATAATTAATATACCATAAATCCAGTCTTTTAAAGTGTATAAGTCAGTATTTTTAGATTGTTCAAATCATTGCACAACCATCATTGCTGTCTAATTCCAGAGCATTTTCTTTAACCCCAAAGAAACTCCATACCCATTAGCAGTCCCTCTCCATTCCCTACTCCTGCCAAACCCCATCAACCATTAGTCCACTTTCTGTCTCCATGGATTTATCTGTCCTGCGCATTTCAGATAAATGGATGTTGGAGGAGGTCATCAGGAGGGCAGGACTGCTGGCTGAGCTACCAGCGGGACCCAAATAATCTGATGTTCCTCATCCTCACCCCTGTCCTTGGGATGTGTGTTTTGCTTGTCTTCCCCTCTCTAGAAGCAGCTCTGAGGACAGAGCCTAGAGCAGTAATGTGTTATTGAGACCTTCTGGACTGTATAGTGCTACATGACTGGACCCAGTTAAGTCCTCTATATAAACTTTTAAGATTCTGGCAGGGGGGTATGGAGATCTACTCATCTTGTGGCACCCAAGACAAGCCTTGTAAATAAGTTCCCTTATTAAACCTGCCACCTACAATCTGGAGTGGTCTGCTTCTTTTAGCCATCTCTCTTTGTCCTCTGTGTATGGAGGCCGTTTTCAGATTTCACTCAGGAAGCTCAGGAGGTTGTGAACCGACAACAAAATCCTTTAATATGTGTTCCTTTTGTGCTGGACTTCTTTCACTTAGCATATTTTCAAGTTTTATTCATGGTGTAGTATGTTTTAGTGGTTTTTGGATGCCTGAATAATATTCCATTCATTTTTTAAAATTCACTCATTAACTGATGGACATTTGGGTTGTTTACTTGTTTGCTGCTATGAATATTGATAGTTCTTGGGTGCACATTTGTTTTTAATTCTCTTGAGTATATATCAATACCTACAAGTAGAAGTCTTAGGTCACGTGCTAACTTTATGTTCAACTTTTTGAGGAATTGCCTACCTGTTTTCCAAAATGGCTGCACATTTTGCATTTCTACTAGCAGTGTATGAGGGTTCCAATTTCTCCACATTCTTTCCAACACTTGTTAATGTCCATCTTTTTTTAAAAATATATTTTATTGGTTTTTTACAGAGAGGAAGGGAGAGGGATAGAGAGTTAGAAACATCGATGAGAGAGAAACATCCATCAGCTGCCTCCTGCACACTCACTACTGGGAATGTGTCCGCAACCAAGGTACATGCCCTTGACCTGAATCGAAGCTCGGACCCTTTAGTCTGCAGGCTGACGCTCTTTCCGCTGAGCCAAACTGGCTAGGGCTGAAAACCACTTTTTAAGGTTGAGTGGATAGTACTGCTGAGTGGACCAATGAGGCTCCAGAAGTTCACTGCCGGCTGAAACACGGAGCCTTGGTCTTCTCACCCCAGCAGCACTCCCTTGCACCGCATTGCTTTCCTGCCTCTTG
>NW_006282396.1:888560-888999 GCF_000327345.1 Myotis davidii
TGAATCATAATGCCATTTTTTTTGTGTGTGTTTGTGTTTGCTTATAATTTAATGCTCCAGGGATTCTCATACCCAGCCAGGTTTGGGGACCAGCACCCTAGAGAACATTGCCTTCCCTCACAGCTGTCCCACTATGTTGATGGGGCTCTCAGCAGTTAATCAATACAAATAAGAATAAATGAATACTACATTCTGACTGTGTCAGAAATATCTTCTTAATCAGTTAGCAAAGGGACAGGAGAAGGGAATTCAGCGAGTTTAACCAAGCAGGTGGGTTTTAGTCACTTGACTGGGAGGGAAATGCCATGACCACAGTATTGTTTACAGAGACCAGTCTCAGAAGTCCATACATTTATGCTTGCATTTAATGCTCATCACTCAATAATGAAATCAGCCACAATGCTGTGACTGTGGACAAGATTAACAAAACGTGCATTTG
>NW_006282396.1:889456-891630 GCF_000327345.1 Myotis davidii
CGCCCCACCCACTAGGATAGTGATGGTGAACCTATGACACGCGTGTCAGAGGTGACACACGAACTCAATTTTTTTGGTTGATTTTTCTTTGTTAAATGGCATTTAAATATATAAAATAAATATCAAAAATATAAATCTTTGTTTTACTATGGTTTCAAAGATCAAAAAATTTCTATATGTGACACGGCACCGGAATTAAGTTAGGGTTTTTTAAAATGCTGACACGCCGAGCTCAAAAGGTTCACCATCACTGTTCTAGGTGGTGTCTCTTTGGCCTTTCTAGTTCCTTCCACAAGAGGGACCTGACTGATGAAGGTTGTTTTAGAGAAACTCCTGGAGACATCAGAAATACACCTGTCAAACCAAGGCCTAGCAGGGCTTCACCACTCAAACATTTCCTCTCTGTCTGGTGCCAACTCTGGTTATCCTGAAATAATACTTCCTCACATCCTGGAGAGAGAGGGAGGGAGCGGGAGGGAGGGAGAGAAAGAGAGAGAAAATAAATGAATGAATGTGAATAAAACAAATAAATAAAAATAAAACAAATGATGCTATTACATTTGGATATCTGTAGGGTAAAAAGCGGGGAGAGAGAGAGAGAGAGAGAGAGAGAGGGAGAGAGAGAGAGAGAGGGAGAGAGATAGAGAAAAGAAAAGGAACTTTAGGTAAATTGGCAAATAGTGTAATGTTTTAGCTCTTTATTATATAATTTAAAAAGCCTGAAGAAAAGCACAACGCTTATGTACCAACTACCCAGCTTAAGAAATATAGCATTTCCAGTATAGACCCACAAGTCCTTATTTGAAACCCAAATTGTGTTTTAAATTTCAGAATAGTTCAAATTTTGGAAAGGCTAATGGTGTGTATAGTCCATGTATATATTATGTAACACTTCCAGTGAGGGCTGGGGCCATACCTCTAGTTAAATACATTCATATTTCTACAACCTAAATGTTTGGCTATTTGGCCTAAATGAGGTCAAATTCTCTTGATCCTTCTAATGAGTTTTGGAATTTCGCAATGACAGCCGGGGCAGTGGATCTACATAATGAACGCACCACCCTTGGGCTCTCTTCCTGATCACCATTCCCTTTGCTGCTACCAGAGATATCTATTCTCCAGAATTAGTTTAGAATTCCCAGGCATTCCTATACAACTTTGCTATATATCTTTGTCTTCCATATATTGTTTTGTGTTTTACTCATTTGAGAGGCAAATTTTCACATGATGAGTGTTGTTGGAATCTGGAAATGGCTTTCCTTTATCAGATCCAGTGCCCAAATGCAGGCTCCTTAGTTTGTTTGTTTTGATTTCTTTCCCCCCAGTTTTATTGAAATATAATTGCTATATAACATTGCATTGGTTTTAGGTGTACAGCATAATAATTTTAGATATGTATATATTGTGAAATGATTACCACACTGAATTTAGTTAACACCTATTACCTCATAGTTAAAGTGTTTTTCCTTGTGATGAAAACTTTTAAAGTTTACTCTCTTAGCAACTTTCATATATACAACACAGTATTGTTAACTGTAGTCACCATGCTGTACATACATGCCTTTGAATTATTTATCAGTGGAAGTTTGTATCTTTTGATCACCTTCACTCATCTCCCCCACTCTAGCCCCTCACCTCTAATAACAGCAATCTGTGTCTATGAGTTTGATTTTCTTCTCTGTCTGATGAATTTCACTTAGCATAGTGCCCTCAAGGGTTTTTAGTTTTGTGGGGCTTATTTGTGGAGATTCTTCAGCTAACCTCCTCAGGGAAGTTCACCATGAATTCTCCTCTTTCAAGGGAGATGCCTTCTCTAACCTCATACCACCCCTCCTTACCTCTGCTCTGCATCTTTCTACCTACATAATGTGTTTTTCTTATTTATAACTAGGGGCCCGGTGCACGAAATTCGTGCATTGGGTGTGTGTGTGGGAGTGTCCCTCAGCCCAGCCTGCCCCCTCTCACATACTGGGAGCCCTCAGGCGTTGACCCCCATCACTGTCCAATCGCAGGATCGGCCCCTTGCCAAGGCCTGACGCCTTTGACAGAGGCCTGGGCAGGGGACCCCCAGACCCTCATTTCTCCCCAATACTGGTTCTGCCCCCAGCCCAGGCCTGATGCCTCTGGCCCAGGCGTCAGGCCTGGGCAGGGGACCCCCAGACCCCTCTGATTGC
>NW_006282396.1:892136-913080 GCF_000327345.1 Myotis davidii
TCAGTGGCAGCTTCTTCCTGCTTTCCCTTTCGCCTCCCTGCATTGTGCCTACATATGCAAATTAACCGCCATCTTTGTTGTCAGTTAACTGCCATCTGAGTTGGCAGTTAATTTGCATATAGCCCTGATTAGCCAATGAAAAGGGTAGCATTGTACGCCAATTACCATTTTTCTCTTTTATTAGTGTAGATGATTTCCAAGGGTTAAAATGGCAACATTCTTTTTTTTTTTTTTAATATATTTTATTGATTTTTTTACAGAGAGGAAGGGAAAGAAATAGAGAGAGTTAGAAACATCGATGAGAGAGAAACATCGATCAGCTGCCTCCTGCACATCCACCACTGGGGATGTGCCTGCAACCCAGGTACATGCCCTTGACCGGAATCAAACCTGGGACCTTTCAGTCCGCAGGCCAACGCTCTATCCACTGAGCCAAACCGGTATCGGCGGCAACATTCTTATTCAGCCAGCACTGGAAGTGGCTTATTTAGGGATTCTGACATGTCAGCTGTTTCCTGTTTCGATGGTCAAAAAAGAGAATAAATACTTGGCTAAAATTAAAATTATTCCGATAACATTTTAAACCCCCCTTTTTCCTCACAATTCTTAAATCATATATATTGAGGTATAATTTACATACAATGAAACTTATCTTTTAAAAAAATGTATAGTTCTATGAATCTTAGCAAATGAATATCATGTGATCACCACCATCATCAAGAAATAGAGATGCCCATTTTCTTAAAAACTTTCTTCATATGCCTGAATAGTTAATCCCTTCCCATGCTCCCAGGGTCTGCTGACTACTGATTTTACTCTGTCCCTATAGTTCTCCTTTTCTGGAACAGCATGTGAAGGAAAGTGAACACTATATAGCCTTGTGTCTGTCTTCTTTCACTTAGCATGATGCTTTTGAGATTCATCCATGTTGATGTATCACAGTTTTGTGTGTGTGTGTGTGTGTGTGTGTGTGTGTGTGCTGAGAAGTGGTTTTGTACTAGTATATTTATCCATTTGCCAGTAGATGGACCTTTGGGTTCTATCTGGTCTGGAGCAACTATGAATAAAGATTCTATAAATACTGTGATCACAAAGAAAGTCTTAAAAACATTTCCAAATTATAAATTAGAAAATCCACATTTTCTGATCATAACATAAATAAAATTACAAGTAATTAATGAATTATCAACTAAAGAATTTTAACATTTTTGAAATTTAAAATAAAAACAAAAATTTTCATAAATACCTCTCTGGTCAAAGAGAAAAATCAAACTTTATTAACAGACTATTTAGAAATAAATGACTCAAATAACACATGTAACCTTATATGCTTTTATTATTAAACTAGAGGCCTGGTGCACAGATTCATGCACCGGTGGGGTCTCTTGGCCTGGCCTGCACCCTCTCGAAATCCAGGACCCCTCAGGGAATGTCGGACTGCTGATTTCAGCCCAATCCCCATAGGCTCGATCCTTGTACTGGGCCTCTAGTATGCATATAAGATCTTTGGTTATCCTCTTCCCACCCTCCCACTTCTCCCCTTTCCTCTGAGATTCATCAGTCTGTTCCATGTTTCTATGCCTGTGCATTGAACATCTGCCCCCTGGTGGTTAGTGTGCATCATAGCCAGCTGTTGAACAGCTGCTAAGGCTTTTATATATATAGATAAGATAAAATGAAAATTAAAAACACAGGCATTTTATTAAAGAAGTTATAAAAATGGTATTAAATATAGTAACTTTAAAAATTATAGGAAAAATAAATTGATTTAAGCTAACTGTAACTACAAAATAATAAAAAGATTGAAATATTTATATATATTTAATATAAGACTTAGTTATTTAAAACATTTAATAAAATATAGTCTTCTGATGGCTAATTAAGAATGGCAGATAAATGTACACTAGGAATATAAAACAGGAGTATAATATGCAAGAATAGTGAAATTTCAAAAACTGTAACACAGGGCTATAAGATTCAAAATCATTGAAGAAATGGAAACCTTTCTAGGCAAATATTAATGAACAAAATTGAAACAAAAGCATAAAGTTTAAATTTGTAAATGGCATAGAGTGAAAAAATTGTCAGTATATGTAGCTCCCATAAAGGGTCTAGTGACATAATGGATAATTTTTGGCAAATATTCAATGAAAAGTTATTTAAGTATGTTTCAGGAGATTTCAGATTAACATAAGTAGTTCAACACAACCATTTGTATCTTTCCTTTTTCCAATTCCAACAAAAGATATTAAGGAAAAAATATTAAAAATAAAAAAGATAGGAAACCTATGAGGATGAAGAGAATTGGAGAAAAGACAGTAGCAGAATGGAAGAGAGATGTCAAATTGTATTTAGAAAGTGGAAAGTGGCTACTCTCTAGAAGAGAGTAAACTGGGCAGAGCAGAGGGAAGTTGAAATATTAATACTTGGCAAAAGAGGACAAGAAGAGGTGCCCAGCAAAACTCAAGAGAGGCTCAGAGTCCTGCAAGACATAGAAGATTTAGTGCTGAATACTTACTGATTGGCTGAAATCCCATAGAGCTGCGATTTTCAATCTTTTCAATCTCATGGCACACATATACTAATTACTAACATTGTGAGGAATGCCAAAAAACTATATTTTTTGCCTATCTGACAAAATAGTATAATTTTAATTCATGCACAACAGACAGCTATTGTGTTGGCTGTTGTAATTTTTTTATTTGACAATCTAAGGAGAAAGAGGTCGGTGCTCCTGACTAAATAGTCAGGTATAGCCTGTTTTAAGAATTCTCGCAGTGCATCAATGTTCCAAGGCAGGCTGGTTGAAATTTGCTGCCAAAGGGTTAATTAGAGTGGTTTCACATAATTGCCAGATATTTGAGGAGTGATTTTAATATTAAAGATAGAGAACAAAACAAAATAAAAAATCAATTCGGGAAAATGACCTTGGTGGAAATTAAAAGCAAATCAGGGAGCACAAGAAAACTATGCTGCCCTCTCAAAGTATAAAATAGTTATTAATATGCTCGGAGAGAGAGGGGAAAATGTTATGTGGCAAAACACGGAATTCATGAGCACATGGAAGATGTTATATAAAAAGGACCATTAGAACATAGGGAAGTCTTAGAAAGGTCAAATAAAGCAACCACATCAATTTAAATGAATGTTTGAAAGATAAAATGAAGAACAATTTTAGAAATTAGAATACAAAGAAGTTTACAATAAAGTTGAAAAGATAACATTTGTGAATCAATACCTAAAGTCCAACATCCAAATAATAGACAGTTTAAGAAGAGACAGCTGAGAAAACAGAGAAGAAATAATATGAGGAAAAATCCCAGCAGGGAAGGGTCCAAGTCTCCAGACAGTAAGGACCCTGTGTCCAGTTCAATGAATGAAAAAAGCTCAACCTACGGCCGTGCCGTTGGGACACTTCTAATTAGTTAGTAATTAATTAATTAATTAATTAATTAATTAATGTACGTATGTATGTATGTATGTATTACATTTATCTTTATTGTTGAAAGTATTACATACAGATGTCCTCCTTCTTCCTCCATTGGCCCTCTCCACCCCCGTCCCTGCTACCAGGCATTCACAGCAGTAAAGAATGAAATCTTAGGCTTCTTCTGAAAAGAAAAACGTCACAAATGAATAAATGGTGATCATTAGATGATCCTGGAATTTAAAAAAATATAACCAGATGCTAGAAAACTGTTGAACAACACGTTAATATTTGAGTGAAAAGTATTTTTAGTCACTAATTGTATATACCCAGACAACCTACTAACCCCATAGTATAACGTCAGGGTACTGAGTAAGTGATAAAGTCCTCAGATGACAACTGTGCACCGGTTATAAAGAAGTGAGTCAGTCATGGGTCCGTTTTTAAGCATTTGGAAAAATTATTGATAGATCAATGGGTATTTATTTATTTATTTATTTATTTATTTATTTATTTAGGTTAATCCTCACCTGAGGATATTTTCCCATTGATTTTTAGAGAGAGTAGAAGAGAAGAGGAGCAACAGACAGAGACATCGATTGATCGTGAGCCTGCAACTAATGTAAGTGCATTTGACCAGAAGCAAACCCAGGACCCTTCAGTCTATGGGCTGATAATCTATCCACTGAGCAAAACCCACTGGAGCTGGGTATATTTTTAAGTTAGTGAAAAGCACAGCAAAACCTATATAAATTTAAAAAAAAAACCACCAGGTTACTGATACCAGGAAAAATTGTATTAGGGGATAAGCATGATCATAGACCATTCTGTCTCAGTGATAAATAACATGCACCATAAACTATTTATATAAACAATGAATTCTAATAACATTATGTTGAGAGTTGAAGAAAAAGAAAATTTGGAAGGTGTGTAAAACATGATTCTTATAACTATAAGTTTATGAATAGTGTCCACATTTTGGTAAATCAAGAAACAACAGTATAAACAATTACATAGAAATGTAGAGATAAATAGAAAAAACAGCTAAGAAAGTAGGAATGAGACTGAGCAAAATGGTTGGTGAGAAGATTTCTTTATTTAATTAGAGGCCTTTTAGTAACTTTTTTCTACGTTTTAATAACACACATGCATTATGTGATAAATATAAAAAATAACTTGAAAGAGGAAAATGAATAAAACATGTTTACAGCATTGAAGAAGGTAGAAACTTCCTAAATCATTTTCTGAAGGTAACATTTCAGTTAAAAACTTAAAGATGATAATTCAAAATAGAAAACTGCCCATAAATCTCAGCTATAAATGTGAAAGTCCCAGTAAAATATTGACAAATGAAATTCATAAAGTAATAATAAACAGTGACCAAGCTGACGTTAGTTAAGAAAAAAGGAAATATTAACATGAAAAAGGACAAAAGTATGCAGGCTTTTCTTAATAGACATTGGTTACAATAACTAGTATTTATCATTGTTGCTTAAAAGGAAAATCTTGGTGTACCAGAAAAATAATATTTTACTTTTATGACAAGAATGTCTGGAAAAAAAGAATGTCTGAAATAATCACTCAACATCATCTTTAATAATAACACTCTAGAAAAAGTACCTGGAATTAGTCAAAGATAACTATAATTATCTCTATTGTTCTGGACATTTTGAGCAAAACCGTAAGACAAAGAAAGACATAAATAGTGTAAATATTGGGAAGATAACAAATTGTTTTATCTGTAAACTAGCATCCTGGTGCATGGATTCATGCACATTGAAAGGAAATTAATTAGAAGAAATATTTTAATATTGCTAGTCGCTGCTTGCTAATGAAAAGAAAAAAGGATTCTCCTGAGTCTCCTGTCTACTCCAGGAATTCTGTGAGGATCAAATGAGATGAGGCACAGGAAAATGCTTCATAGACATTTGGTTAAACTGTAAAATGTTTGCACCTGGCTATAAAGCAAGTGGGGTTCCTGGGCTGAAGAAACTCCAAGGAGGCTAGTCGCTAGGGAGAAGAAGCTACCCGTTGCTACTTGATGTCATTACCTGGCGCCCACAGCGACCGTTTCCAGGCTGGGCTGGGCTGTGGGCCGCATTTTGCGCCATGGGGTCTTGGCAGCGTTGGCTGCGATTTGGTGGGGTGTCACTCTAGGGTGGTGGCAGGGCCTGTGTCCCACTTGGGGGAAGCCAAGTGTTGGTTTGTTGGCACCAGGTCTGTGGTGCCGTTTATTTTAAATGGCCAGTGCTTTTCATGGCAGCTCCTGTTTTGAGCATCTGCCCCCTGGTGGTCAGTGCACATCATAGCTACTTGTCGGAAGGATGAACACTTAGCCTTTTATATATATAGACTAGAGGCCCAATGCACAAAATTCCTGCAAGGGGCTTGGCCCTTGCAGCCCTGGCTATATGGGTTGGCCCTCACAGCCCCTCACAGCCCCTTGCAGCCTTGGCCAGCCCTCAGAGCCCCTTGCAGCCCCAGCTTTGTCTGAAGGTCATCCAGAAAGATGTCTGGAAGGTCGTTTGGCTGTTCAGTCTAATTAGCATATTAGCTCTTTATTATATAGGATGATGTTTATCTACCTGAAAAACACATGAAAATAAATTGAAAAGCTATTAGAATTTCTAATAATAGAGTTTATAAAGATGATTTGATAAAAAATAAATATACCAAAGCTAACTTTTTACACCAATAAAAACTAATTTGAAATTATAATGACTGTGAAATATCCTAATTATAATAACAAAATAAAAATGCTTAAGAGTAAACTTAAACATGGAGGAGTTATTGTAACAAATTACCATAAACTAACCACTCAAAGCATCCGATATTCATTGTCTCACAGTTCTGGAGGCCTGAGGTCCGAAGTCAGGATTTCTGTAGGGCTCATTTCCTCTGAAGGCTGCAGGGGAGATTTTGTTACTTGTCTCTTAGCTTCTGTTGACTGTAGATATTATTTGACTTGTGGCCTCATCCTTCCAATCTCTGCCATTGTGGTCACTTTTTCTTCTTTCTCAGTGTGTCACTCTCATATACACTTGTGATAGTACTTAGAGCCGAACTAGATTATTGAAGGTAATCTCCTCATCTCAAGATTCTTAACCTAATTATATCTGCAAAGATCATTTTTCCAAATAAGTAACATTTACAAATTTGGGAATTGTGACTTGATGTCTTTGGGTAGTGACGACACACAAACTCACCATACAACCTACTACACAAATGTCCTAAGGATAAATTGGGAATTACATAAAATTTTAAAGAAACTATAATATATCCAGAACATACTGCAACTCAGATACTCATAAATATGTGTACCTACATATCTCTGTATAGATACACATTTTTGCTTTGTACTTTCTTCACCTAGTTGAATACTTGAATTCATAGAGAGAAAAATAATGGGCTGATTTTGCACTATTCTAATATATACATTTTATGTGATCAAAATTAGAATAGCAATGATACATATTTTTGGAGGAAAGTCCATCATATGGAAACTTTGCAAATTTTTTAAAATTTTGTCTAACAAAACTTAAACAAATGTAAATAGCCAAAGCAATTTGAAAAGATGATTAGAGAATACTTTCTCTACTGAATATTAAAATATATCCTAAAATCAAAATACTTAACAAAATATTATACTGGTA
This sequence comes from Myotis davidii, assembly GCF_000327345.1. Lineage (NCBI taxonomy): Eukaryota > Metazoa > Chordata > Mammalia > Chiroptera > Vespertilionidae > Myotis > Myotis davidii. Next base: position 899,217 of record NW_006282396.1, read on the forward strand.
CAGGAATGGATGGGTCAATGTTAACAGAACCAAATAGGAAATCCAGAAATATTATATAGACACACAAATAGCTCTACACCTATATTCACATATATATTAGTTTCCTGTCATTGCTCTAACAAACTATCAGAACTATCAAACAAATTTGGTGGCTTCAAGCAATACAAATTTACAAACCTGGAGGCCACAACTTTGAGATGGGTCAGGAGGGCTACATTCCTTCCAGAGTTTCTAGGAGAGAATCCGTTTCCCTGCCTTTTCCAGCTTGTGAAGACCATCTGAATTCCTTCACTCCAAGTTCCTCTCTCCATCTTCATAGCCAACAGCATACCGCCCTTGAATTTCTTTCTCCGACCTCTGCTTCCAGTACATCCCCTTCTCTAACCCTGCTTTTGTCATCACTTCACCTTCTCTGACCCTAGTGATCCTGCCTCCCCTTGTAAGTATCTTTGGGATTATAGTGTGCCTTCTAGATGGCCATGATTAGTTTTACGCATCAATTTGGCGAGGCTATAGTTCCTAGTTATTCAATCAAACACTAATCTAGGTATTGGTCTGAAGGCACTTTGTACATGTGATTAAAGCCCATAATTAGTTGACCTTAAGTAAAGGAGATTATCCGAGATAATCTGATGGGCCAGATTCAATCAATTGAAAGGCCTTGAAAGCAGAACTGAGACTTCTCTGATGAAACAAAATTATACCTTTGGACAGAAGCTTCAACCTGTGTGCGGAGTTTCAGCCTAGCCTTCCAGATGGCCTGCCTGTCTATGGATTTCAGACTCTTTTTGCCAGCTCTCACTCTGGCATAAACCAATTCTTTACCATTAATCTTTAATATACATCACCTATTGGCTCTGTTTTTTTTTTTGGCTGATCCCTGGCTGAGGCATAGTTCAGGAGAATCTCCTTATGTCAAAATTCTGCATAGCAGAGAGTGGGCTTTTACCAAACATCTGATTCCCCAGCACCTTGATCTTGAACTTCCCAGCCTCCAGTATTGGGATAAATAGAATGTTTGTTCTTTACGCCAACCAGTCTACGGTACACCTGCACTGACTAATGCAGATGTCTGATCGGCACTTCACACTAAACTTGTCCCAACTGTACTTCCAACATCTAATTTCCTGAACCTGCTCTACTTGTAGTTTTGTCCAGCTCAGTCCATGGCAACATCAGTTTTCAGGATAAAAATAATGGAGTTGTTATAGACTCCTCCGTTATCTTTTCCCCATCTTATATCCAAGTTCTCAGAAAGTCTAATAGGTTGGACATTCCTTATATACAAAAATCTTATCTTCTCATCTTCTCCACCTAAGTCAAAGTCATCATCATTTTTAGTGTGGGCTAATGAAATAACTTCCTAATAGTTTTTCTTGCTTTCGTACTTCCCCCTTCCTTTATTCTTAACCCAATAAAGAGAGTGCTCTCAGAAAATATATAATGGCTTTAAGAAAGGCAACTCTGTAACTTATCCCTCGAGGTAAAACATGTTTAAGAGTGAAAGTGGAGCACTACCCAAAATCATGCCAGGAAAACCAGTGCAAACTGACCCATTACCTTGTTACCCCTCTGACTTCGTAGTCTACTACTCTTCCTGTCGTTCATTCAGTGCCAGTCATTCCAACTCTCTCAGCCTGCCAGGCATGCTCTGCCTTAGGGCCTTTGCACTTGCAGTTCATTCTTTCTAGAATGCTCTTTCCTGAAATAGTCACAAATTGTTTTCTTACTTCCTTCATGGCTTTTAAAAAGTTACAATAGCCAAGATATGGAAGTAACCCTGTGCTCATCAATAGTCAAGTGGCTAAAAAAGCTGTAGTACAATGGAATATTACTTGGCCATAAAAAGAATGAAATCTTACCATTTGGGACAACATGGATGGACTTAAAAGGTATTACGCTAAGCAAAATAAACCAGACAGAGAAAAACCAAATACCATATGATTTCATTTACATGTGGAATCTAAAGAACAAAATAAATAAACAAACAAAATTGAAACAGAATTGAAGTTGTAGACAACTGACAGATTGCTACCAGATGGGGATGGGTGAAAAATGTGAAGGAATTAAGAAGTACTAATTGGTAGTTATAAAATAGTCATGGGAATGTAAAGTACAGCATAGGGAGTACAGTCAATCATATTGTAATAACTCTGTTTGGGGCCAGGTGGGTACTTGAATTATTTGGGGGAACACTCTGTAAAGTAAGTGCTATGCTGTACACCTGAAACTAATAAAAATAAGGTTGAACACAAACTATAATTGAAGCATAAAATTAAAAAAATGCTGCTTTCTCAGTGAGACTTTTTCTAGCCTTTCTTTTCCTATTCAAGTTTTTTCTTACTTCTCTTCCTTGCCTTTTTCATTATTTTTCTCATCGCCACTGAATGTATATTTGTTTTATTCATTTTTCTTATTTATAGTCTGTCTTTCACTGGAACCCAAGAACAGGTGTTTTTAATCTTTTTCCCCCTGGTTTACTCACTGTAGTATCTCCAGCACCAAGAATAAACAAAATATTTGTTCAATGAATAAATGAATGGATTGAATCACAATGTTTTACTTATAAGTGTGAAATATTGGAATATACTTACATGTTTCATAGTAAAAGATTAATTAATTCAATTATGGTACATTTATGTAGTGGACTGTTTGTGCCAGTAAAAATGATAGCTTAAAAAAACATTCATTTACAGGAAATGGTACATGAATAAAGGAATTTACAAAGCAGTATGTATCTGCTATTGTTTGAATAAAGATGTGAGCAAGCAAATATGCATAGTGATAATTGTGGTTATCACTGGGTTATGAGGTTATAGCTAAATTGCATTTCCTTCTTCTTGTGTGTCTGAATATTCCACTTTGACTCCCATGTACAGGTAGGATTTATCTAATGAAAGGAAAAAAAATTGAATATTGCTACCTTTTTGGTTAAATCTAGAGTTTTCAAATTATTTTTGTGTCAATTTGGCTGTGATTTTTCATCCTTTGGGCCAAGATTTTAATGGAAAAATGTGGTTTTTAAAACTATGGTGTTATCTGTGGATTTGTCATAGATAGCCTTTCTTATTTTAAAACATGTTCCCTCTACATCCACTTTGTAGAGAGTTTTTTTAAAAATATATTTTATTGATTTTTTACAGAGAGGATGGGAGAGGGATAGAGAGTTAGAAACATCGATGAGAGAGAAACATCGGTCAGCTGCCTCCTCCACACTCCTTACTGGGGATGTGCCCGCAACCAAGACATATGCCCTTGACCAGAATCGAACCTGGGACCCTTGAGTCCGCAGGCCGAGGTTCTATCCACTGAGCCAAACCGGTTAGGGCTGTAGAGAGTTTTCATCATAAATTAATGTTGAATTTTGTTAAATGCTTTTTTGCCTTGAGATGTTCATATGATTTTCAGCCTTCATTTTTACTTTTAATTTAATTTATTTTAAATATGCTTTATTGATTTTTTTAGAGAGGGAAACATTGTTGAGAGAGAAACATTGTTGAGAGAGAAACATTGATCTGCTGCTTCCCACACACCTCCTACTGGCAGTTGAGCCTGCAATCTGGGCATGTGCCATGATCCAAGCAAGAATCCAAGGGACAATCTCAGTGCCTGGGGCAATGCTCAACCAACTTAGCCACACCGGACGGGACTATCTTCATTTTTAAAGTCATGGAAACTCCAAAAGAACTTGAAGTAGCTAAAATAGATACAGGGGAAGGTTCTCTAGATGAAATGAGAGTTGGGAGCATGCGTTTCAGGACTTTGAGGAACTCATTTTGAAAAGCACCGAGACAGACGGTCTCTTAGTTGCGGTGGCAGAGACAGCTGGCTCTGCTTTGGGTTCCCCTTCCATAATGTAGTGCTGTTGCTCGGGCGTGGCTCCTCAGCCATGGACTCCTCTTCTCAGCTCCTGGCACATCTAGGTAGAGCCATGTGACTGGGCTCAGGGCAGTGCATTGTAGGGTGTGCGGGATGAATATAACTACCGGGCCTGCTCTATAGCCATCCCCCCACGCCCCCCCGCCCCCCGTGATGCTTCACAGTCTGTTCTCCCATCTGTTGGTCAGATGTCGATGCCGCGGGTGCCTTTAGGAGCATGCATTGATGATGGGAGAGGTCAGCGTGGGCCTCTGAATGCAACACAGAACTCCTAAGTGCTGCTCTTGGCCTTATAACTTCTGTTACATGTGAAATTTGGGGATTTCTCTTTTATGTCAACTAAACCTTCCTTAACCTTTTTTAACACCACATGGTTCTATATTTATTCATAAGTAGTGGTAGAATTTAAGCCAAAAATATATTTATATTATTCAGGTATATTTTTCCTCATGGGGTATAATTTACAAAGTAGAAATTCAGTAATACATGTCCTGACATTATTCAGAATATTCATCTATTATACACTTGAGTGTTTTAACATAGAGCCATCTTGATTTTTCTTTGAAAGGGTATCTCAATGCAAGTTTTTATTCTCTCTAGATCAGTGGTTCTCAACGTTCCTAATGCTGCGACCCTTTAATACAGTTCCTCATGTTGTGGTGACCCCCAATTTCATTGTTACAAATTGAACATAATTAAAGCATAGTGATTAATCACAAAAACAATATGTAATTATATATGTGTTTTCCGATGGTCTTTGGCGATCCCTGTGAAAGGGTCGTTCGACCCCCAAAGGGGTCACGACCCACAGGTTGAGAACCGCTGCTCTAGATCAATATTTTGTTATGACTTTCTAGTTATCTACCAAACTGCATTGCTATGATCCTGAGAAGCAAGGCACCATCTGTCATTAAGTCCAGGGAACGTGTGAAGTCCAAAACCTTCCATGATAGAAGCATGGGTTGAGGGTAAATAAAACTTTGTGTGCCCGTCCTTTCACTTTTTAAAGCCCCAAAGTCTCGAAAGGGTCCCTCTTTGACCATTTCTTATCCTCAAAGTTGTGTTTGTTTTTACCTTCATCCTACAGCATACAAACAAACCTGTAAGGCGTAGGGGGAGGGCAGGGAGATGCCCAGCAAGGAAAGAGAGACTGGCTTGCTTTCACTCTTTGGTGCTTGTTCTGCTCCAAAATACATCCCTTCCAGGCAGAGTACAGATGCAAAAGACAATTCTGTTTGCTATCCCTAGGTAACAGAGGTTATTGGGGCTTCGGAGCGAGTGATGGGATATGCATATAAGCTCCATATTATCTCTTGTATCAGGACTCAGTGCCAACATTCTCCCCATCTCTGCCTCCCCTGGTGACTGCCCCGCTGCCTGATTGTTGAAGCCACTTTTGGCAGGAGTGTGGGACTCCCCCTCAACCCGCCGCCCTCCCAGGAAATAAAAATAACACTGCAGTGCTAGGGCCGCCACCAGCTCACCACACCCCAGGGAAGCTCCTGTCTGTGATGTCGCATTCATCTCTGAACACTGGCATTGTACTTGGAAATTCCCAAACAAAATGCACAGAGAAACACTAGATGAATAACAATGAAACCAGCAGCATTTATTTCTGTGCAGGGCAGCTCAGTTACATTTTTTTTTTAAAGTCCTCTTTGCCAAAAGTGGCTTAGGTTTCAAAACACGTTTCACCCTTAGTCAAATATAAAGGTCACTGAACAAAGGGGAGATTGTGTGTTGGTGGTGATCACAGATGAGGCTGGAAAGGCAGCCTCTTTCAAACAAAATGAGGTCCTAAGCGGAAGATGAAGGCGGCGGAATTCTATAGAGCAGAGCTCAGCAACCAGGGAACTGGCATTTTTACCCCTGACACCGACACAATAACCCATAGAGAAAAGCCTATCAGATGAGAGTGACCCAGGTGCTGTATAAACAGATTTTCGACAGGCAGTTGGAGCCTCTTAGTATCTTTCATTGCTCCCACTCCCTGCTACTTGATCCTTTGTCAGTTTCAATACAGCCTTCAAGGGCACTGGAAGCAGACGAAAGAGAAAAATGTCCGGGAAGAGAAGTGGGGAGAGGCAGAAAACAATTTCCTCTCCCAGTCTTTGTTAAAGGATAAAAGCGCACAACGTGTAAAAATCATTTACTCTCTACCCAGCAGCGCCAACATGTTTGACACTAGTTTGCTGCGAGCTTATAGAAAAACTGTGTTGACATTTTATTCGCATAAGGGTTTTAAATTAGATGAGGCTTCTTTGAGACGCTCTGTTGGATATGATCTGAATAGTCAAGCTTGGAGGGAAAATATGGCACGCAGCCAGCTCTTCAATGTTCATATGAATCCCGAAATGGAAAGAAAAGATGAAATGGTAAGGATAAAAATATTTGCTTACTCCCAGACAGAAACATAATACATAATTTCCTATGTCAAATAGAAAGTCAAAAGGTACACTTTGGGAAGGACTTATAAATTGTCCAACTTTCCCCCCTATCTGTAGGTAAGTAGGATCTGGCTATAATAACCAAAAACCCGGCAGGATTCTAGGGATTCTGTCCTTCTGCAGATGACATATTCTGAAATATTACTTAATCATGGAAAGCACGCATATATCTATATATATAAAAGGCTAAGCAACCATCCGACTGCCTGACCAACCGACCAGCCAGTACATAAGACACGCACTGGCAATTTAAAAATAAACGTTGATTCGTGCATGCATGATACATATAAAACTCTTGCTGGCGTCAATCGCATTTGTTTCAATCTGTCCTTGTCGATTGTGAATTTGGTTGTTTTTGTTGACATTCTGAAGCTGAAAGAAAGCAGCGTCCTTGACAGAATTTGTCTGAAGACCAACTATGGGCACAACCTGACACTTCAATTATAGAGAAAGGGTGAATAGTGATATTAAAATATTTTTTTCTAATTAATTACCTTTCAATGTGCATGAATCTGTGCACCGGGGCACTAGTGTTTTTAATAAACATATACATATATATGTGTTGCAGTAAATTAGAAAATACAGATAAAAGAAAAAATACAAACATATCTAGCCCAACTTCTTAGAGATAAGGATGGTTCCACATTTTTAATGTTATTCTATGCACATATGTATGCATAATTAATATATAAAAATAACATAAAATAAAATAATTATTATATTTATGCTGTTTCACAATCTGTTTTGTGAAATATGTTATAAATGCATTTTAAAAAATATACTTTTATTGATTTCAGAGAGGAAGGGAGAGGGAGATAGAAATATCAATGATGAGAGAGGATCACTGATTGGCTGCCTCCTGCATGTCCCTCCACTGTATATAGAGCCCACAACACAGGTATGTATCCTAAGTGGGAATTGAACCGTGACCTCCTGGTTCATAGGTCAACGCTCAGCCACTGAGCCACACTGGTCAGACTATAAACACATTTTTATGTCATGTATACACTAAATCCTTCTTAATGGTTGCATAGTATTCAATCAAATGAATGGGCTATAATATAAATAATAAATACTCTATTTTCAGATGATTAATTGTTTTTAAATTTTTGTCATGTTGAAGTTACAATAAATATCATTATTTTCATATGATAAATTTCTAGAAGTGAATTACTGGGTAAAAAATCATATTTAATTGCTGTTTACCTACATATTCTTAAGATTTAACAATTTATATATTTATTTTTATAATAATATGCACATACACATTAGATATCTATCATCTATCTATCTTACCTATCAACCTATCAATTTATCATCATCTATCTATCTAGAGATATATACTTTTTCCAGTGTGTTTATCTCTTTATTTCTGTTTCTGTATCTATTTATAACTCTACCTCCAATAGAGGAAAAACAATAACCAAGCTGCAAGAAATATATATTTTAATAAAAATTAAATTTTAAAAATATATTGAGAAATCCTATGAATGTATGAGAAATAAAACAGGTTATCAGTGATAAAATATCATCAAATTAACAACAGCAACAGAAAACATCATAGACACAAACAACAGTATGGTGCTTACTAGAGGGAAACAAGGTGGTGGGAGGTAAAAGATGGAAGGAGACTTAACTTGGGGTGGTAAGCACACAATACACATGATGTATTATAAAATTGTACACCTGACACCAATGTAATTTTATAAACCAGTGTCACCCCAATAAATTGAATCCAAATTTTTTAAAAAGTGAAAAGAATAGCTCATAAATTCAGTCATAAAGCAAATCTCAATACATTCCAAAACATAGAAATTGTACAGTCTATATTTGTTGACATAGATGCAATAAAACATAAATGACAAAAAAAATAAAAGTAGCAGATTGAATATGGCACTCTATTAAGAGACAATAAACTTTGACCAAAGGGGTTTAGTTTCAGAATTATAAGTGCTTCAATATTATAAGCCGTTTATATATATGAAAGCCTAAGTGACCATCTGTCCATCCAACCCTCCAACTATCTGACCAATCGGTAGCTATGACACGCACTGACCACCAGAAGACAGGCGCTCAATGCAGGAGCTGCCGAGCTGCAGTGATTTGGCAGCTTCTGTTCTCAAGTGATACACCCAGAACCAGAGAGGAGGGAGTCCGTTTCCAGAGTGCGTCACCTGAGAACTGCCCTCTCACAATCCTGGGCCTCTCGGGGGATGTCAGAGAGCCATTTTTTGGCCCGATCCCTGCAGGACAAGCTGAGGGACCCTACCGGTGTATGAATCCATGCACTGGGCCTCTAGTTATTTTAATAAGTCAAAGAGAAAAAGTCAACATTCCCTTCTGATTTTTTATATAGCTTTAGATAATTATAAGTGAAAGAATTCATTTATAATCTGCTGAATAATATTAATATTTTAAAAAATCAACTAATTTTATATTTACAAGTAAAGGTAAAACCCATGACTTTTTCCATGGAAGTCCAAAAGAAACAAAAAAAAGTTGACCTAAACACACTATTCTTCAACATTGTTCTGGGATTTAAAGTAAGGAATAATAGGCAAATTGTTGACAAAAAGGAAAAAAAAAAGAATTGTTTACAACTGTGACAGTCTACCTTGAATATTCAAGAATCCCTGGAAAAATATTAAAACCAATAAGTGTGTTCAGGATAGTATATACAGGATAGGGCAAAAGTAGGCTTACAGGTGGAAAAAATATGAAAAATGAGAGAGACGTACTTTTATGTCTCCAGAGTGTGCATTGGGTGGATCAAAGTGTAAACACTATGTGTAAAATGTCTTTTTAATGGCATCTCATATTAATTAGAACTAATCTTATCTTTTTAAAATCCTCACCCCAGGGTATGTTTCTTGATTTTAGAGGGAGAGGGAGAGAAATAAACATCATCGATTGGTTGCCTCCCACATATGCCCCAACTGGTGATCAAACCCACAAATGTTTGGTGAACTGGATGCCACTCCAACCAACTAAGCCACCCGGCCAGGGAGGAAACTAATCTCATCTTGCTCTTGAAACCTCATTCCTGATGATGACATAAGAAATAAGTTTGGTAATTTAAAGAAGTTTGCCCTCTTCTAGTCTACTATATATGCTTCTTCTAGCTCAGTCACTTTTGAGAACTATTCAAGTAAAAATTAATCTTCTTATCAGGGCTGTTTGTCTTCCTTCAAGAAGGTTTCTTCTATCTTCTTCCCAAGAAGATAATTGCATACACGGGGAAGTCTACAGAGCCTCACAGTTTAGAGAGGAGTTTGCGACAGTTTACTCGCCTGTGGGTGTCCTACACACTATGATAGTTTTCACTGGTCCTTGATAGTCTAGTATCAGCACCTGCCAAGCAAGTGCAGCTTGTCCCTCCTGATTCATTCTCATTCTCTCTCTCTCTCTCTCTCTCTCTCTCTGTCTCTCTCTCTCTCTCTCTCTCTCTCATCTCCATTTCTCTTTCTCCATTCTTTCACTATCATATGTCATCTCTTTCTGCCCATTGTATACCCCAGAGCCATATAAGAACATCTCTCCTCAGATTTCATAATTTTTCCACACCAGCAGAGAATATTGTTTGTAATGTTATAAACTTATATACCAATGATCCCGGAAAGACTACTAAGCCTGGATTTAGCTAAATTTTGACACTAGAGAAAACTGCATTGTCTAGACTCTGGGTTATCTGATAGTGATTCTATAAAAGCTACTTTACAACTCTGCAAATGGAGGATAACTGATAGCAAGGTAAATTAATTCTTGTCTATGTACATGTAAATTCTGTTCTGTCTATTAACACTCTCAGATGAGCATCCTTTTTATATGCTAAATCTTCTTCACTATCTCTTTTCTTCAATTCGTTCATCTTTATAGCCCTTTCCAATGGGAAATCCAGTTTTGCCTACATTTACACATTCATGTCAATAATCCAGATCTATATATTTTTCTGTTCTTTGGATTTTCTTTTGAACCACTTTTAGCATCTACCTGATTTCTTTATTAATTGTGAGTGATATACATTTTTAACTTGTGTTTTTTTATGTCTCTATGAGAATCACGATTTTCCCTTCATTGGAAATTATCTTTTAGCATCCCTCTTGTGTGTTCCAGACCCTTAGCCCTTCTCCCCTGTCATCCCAGAGCTGAGGCCCTGGCACAGTGAGGAACTGCACCTATGGGAACTCCAGACAACTGAAATTGTCATGCAGAGGGGATGTGTAAGGGATATTATCCTGTCCCAGAAGGACTGTGGAGGTTTAGTGGGGAAGGATTCCCACCAGAGTTGAGGTTAGCATCGACTATGGAGAACAAGATGCAGAACTGAAACCCTTGGCTTATTTTAATAAACTTTATTCTTCTGTGGTGAGGGGTTTCAGCTTAGGCCTCCCCAGATGCGCTACTGTGGCATGTGAATTAGTTTGAGCTGAATGCAAACAAGACCCTGTGATTGAAAGAGAAACTTCTATTTCTGTCTTTCAGAATTTAAATTGGGAGCCTTGCCCAGAGTTATTACCACAAATAATTTTTTTATGAGATATCCATGTGGCAGGGCAAACTTCTAATTACTAAACATTTTCTTCTTATTATCATCCTGTGAGCAACCCTCCTCCCCTTCAAAGCCCCAGGAACCTTACAATATTCCTTGGTTCAGGATGTCATATGACTCCCATTTTACCTTTCTGCCTCTTAACTTCTAATGTATGTAAAGTCTCTGATTCTCCAATGTATGTGAAGTCTCTGATTCTCCCATGTATATGGGGTTACCATACATATGTATGTAATTAAATTTGGTCACTTTTTTTCTGTTAATCTCTCATGTTATATAATTATTATACTAGCTAGAAGAACCTACAAGGGTAAAATTTTTCCCCTCCCCAACAGTTGGTGACTGAATTTGTAGTGGGAAAGGCCTATGAGTCAGGCCTCAAAACAAATATATTTTCGAACTACAGGTAGGTGACAGGAATCTTGCTGCAATGACAGCATGATGGACTAGTGTAATGCAACTGAATGGGTACACCGATTTCTCCACTCTGGGATTAGCTGGTCTCCTCAAGATATTTCACCTGTTCTATAGCAATAAGACACATAATAGAATAGCTAATGTTTTATTGCCCAAAGGAAGTTGATCATAATTTATGTCTAGCAGCATATCAAGATAGCTTCTAAGATGGGAGATGAAATCTCTGACATTTACAGACCCATAGCTGTTGACATGAAGGCCTTAGAGAAAAAACTTAATCCTTTCTAATCAATTTAGAAAAACAGCCCTACTTCATCCTTTAGAGAGAAAGAAATTAAAATCTATCTGCTGTCAGACACTCATATTTTATTGCAGGAGCTTTTTGCTACACAAAGTACTGAAAATAGGTGGGTACCAGTGGATGTGCTCTGTGATGGGTTGAGGTTTCAGAAGTTCCAAGAATAAATCACAATGCATATCATGCAAAATATAGTGGTCACTATACCTGGAATCATCATCAAATCATTAGAAACCTAAACATTGACAACATTGACATTTATGAAAGACAGAAGTACAAATTTCATGAGTATTTTTTGCCACCCAAATACTGAAAATAACAAATGGTTTGGTTGTAGTTATATCCCTGTAAATCTGAGAGAGAATTTGGCAGTGATTTAAAATGATATAGGTTAGAAATGTATTTTGACAGGTTGTGTGTAGGGTATATTTTGGGATGACAATTATCCCCCCTGGACCTAGCAGAACAGAAGCTGAGGAAAAAATGAAATGACTTGTCAGATGACTACCAGAACTGCTGGGTAGCTGTTGTGTATCCCAAAAAGATATGTGGCTGTCCTAATCCCCAGTCCCTATGAACAAGACCTGATTGAAACATAGGATCTTTGAAGATATAATTAATTTAAGATGAGGTCATGGTAAATTAGAGGGGCCTTAATCTAATGATTGCTGTCCTTATAAGAAGAAGAAAATTTGGATACACAGACTCACAAGGAATTACCATGCAAATATATAAAGTGGACAGACATATGATGTGAGAGGTAGAACAAGGAATGTGAACAATAGCCACCAACCCACCAGAAACTAGGAAACACAACAAAGAATCATTCTCCGGAGACTTGAGAGAAATCATGGTCTTGCTGATACCTTGATTTTGGACTTCTAACCTCCAAAACTGGAAGAAAAATAAATATCTGTTTGCTTAAGCCATCCAATCTGTGGTACTTTGTTAAGGCAGCCCTAGGAAATGCATCCATTGGTATTGTTAGTTCTGTGACATGCAAATAATGTGACTACTTTCCAAGAAGAAGTGAATCAGACTCTTTCACTGGGTATCTGTATGTGGGACATTAATGTTGCTGGAAACGACTTAAGGTTTTTATTCTCATTTTGGATATGAAAAGTTTTTTTTTTACAATATGCGGGAAGAGGAAATACAGTAAATCTAGGTAGAGATGAAGATGGTGACTTCTTCAGTCAATGCAGTGATTTGCCAATTATGTGTCCTACCCTGGGTGGAAATTATTATCGTGTCATAAGTAAAAGGGAATTGACACCACTGCGAGAGTGGCTTGTGGGGTCCAAGTAATCTTTCTGTTTTTTTCTTTCTTTGTCCTGATGGCATTATCAGCTTTAACATACGCTAAGTTCTCCTTGCAGTCATGGGTGATGCAAGTTCACCATTTTCCATAGTGATACGGTATTTCCCATAGACATTCTGCTGCAGAGGAAGATGCTGACCCTGATGGCCATCCATTTTTCAACTGCTAAGTCTTCACCAGTTTCTAGTCTCCTCCATTTGTTCACCATGGCTGAAGAAAGTATTTTTGTCTCCTGTTGGTAAGCGAGACACGGTTGTGTCAGAGTTGGGTTGATTTCATATTAAATTATCTTGGTCCATAAGAAGGAAGAATGGGCAAGTTTTGTTTAGTATGATTTCCCTTGCCCGGGAAAGGCAGCTGATAGCTGATGAACACTGGGGAGGGAATTACAGCTAAAGGAAGCTGAAGCTGGGAATTGCCTCTTTGTTGACAACTCCCTCTCCATGTTTGTTGTGGGAGCACCTAAATGAACAGGACAATACCCCATTTCTATCCAGTGAGTGGCATATCCTCACCGGTAGTTCTGAGCATTCTCCCACTCACTGTTGTCCCCAATAACTATGAAAAATTGCTCTTCAGGATAGGGTCCCTGTCCCACGTGCTATTTTTCATTTGCTCAGCTGAATCCTTCACAGAGTGAACTGTGGCAATCATGCATCATCGGTGTTCCTCCACATGACCTTCCTCTGCTTCCTGGGTACGCTGTAGTCAGTAGTAAATATCAAGAATGGATCCTGATCTCATGTTGTTTTGAGACTAACTCTTCTTAGATGTGCTCAAGTGACTTATGTTTTTAATATATATATATATATATATATATATATTTTTCCTAGTTTCCAATTCTCAAACCTCTAAGGGCTCGTCTGATAACCCACATCAATCGCTGTTTGAAATTAACCCCTGGATGCTATAACTCTGTCACAGACCTTCTTTGTAACTTTGCATTATTTATC
>NW_006282396.1:913858-919757 GCF_000327345.1 Myotis davidii
ACATATATATATATAAATTTACAAAAGTTGTAAAAATAGTAGTGAGTTTCTGTAGACTCTTCACATATATTTTTCTTAATACTAACATTTTATACAACCAAAGTACATCTGTCATAGTGAAGACATTGACATTGGTATAATACTAATAACTAAACTACAGATTTTATTCATACTTTATCATTTTTCCCAGCAATGTCCTTGTATTATTCCAGGATCTAATCCAGAACATCACTGTGCATGTAGATGTAATTGAGTTTGACTACCTAGCAAAGGCCACCAAATATTTTCTCCCTTTCATTTCCTTATGGGAAGTCACTTGAACTTGATCTTCATGTAGATGTTTTTCTCCTGAATTCAATTATGATTTGACTATTTCTTTTATCACTTTGGTTCCTATTTATTTTTATAGAAAAGTTTAAAGTTATTGAGTATGTATGGGCCTTTTTCTAGTTTCCAAGAATAATACAGATTATTTTCTGTTTTTATTTCTCTTAATCTCTACTTTATATTTTGGGGGGTATTAAACTTAGAGCTCACATCATCATCTTCAATAAGATGCACTAAACTTGCCTCTCAAATACCATTTTCACTTGTAAGCAAATAATTAGTAATTTCATAAAACATAAAATGAACTGGGATTGCAAATGGAACCATTCGGTAACATTTCTTTTCATATCCAAATGCACTGAGTTCAACCTAAAAGTCTTTCTAACTGAGAGCCTACACTACCACAAAGTCCATTCTGAAGGAAAAATTCTGAAGATTCAAATCCAAGTCCATTTTTGTTTCCTCAAATCTTCCAAGGCCCTGTCTTCAAATGCATACACAGAATTCCTAATATTTGATCACAATTCATCTTTTTGTTGATTATGTTGTATATTCAGGTATCCGTCCAATCTGCTACCAAATATTTTTCTCCCATACTCATGTGGTTAAGTCACGGTAATAAAGTCCTCATGAATGTGGTGATTCATGGAATTGGATCAGGTATGTACTCCATCTGTTTCCTTTCATTATGCTTTTAGATGGGCACCTAGTGTGTTCATTGATTTACTCACAAGCCCTCTGTATATGGTATATCCATTTTTAAATTTGGTGTGTGTATTCTGCCACATACATTTGTACATAAGCCTAGAAAAACACATGGAGGTACAGAATTATTATTTTTTGAGAGTTAGCTCCAATCTAGATGACAACACTGCCTGTCACCTTGCTACTCTACTATGATTATAGGCCTCTGTAGGATTTAGTCAGCATTATCCTAATTTTCCATTTATTTCTCCTTTCTGAGAAGGTGCACTCTGACTTGCTACAGACACTTAGCCAATTTCTCTTTACATTAAAGTCCATCAAATTATAAACACATTAAATTATCAAATCTATTTTGGCCTTCAGAAAGGACTGATGTGGCTTACAGATAAGAATTAATGTACAAATGAATCCTAGGGTATATTTTGAATAGGGGTATTGTCAGGCAATTATCAATTAATTTTAAATAAACCTTGCAAATCTTCCCAGCATAATCTGGGATAGACTGAGTTGTGTGGCTCTAGGACAAGGGCCATTTTCCACCTCAAGCACCCAAACAGTGCAGAGCCCTCCCTTCACACAGCCAAATCTTGGTCTGCTTGGGCCTGATGAACTATACTGACCTCACCCTAACAACTCCCTGAGACCTTACCCCACCACAAAGGTGTGTGAGCACCCAGGGGGTAGCACCTAGACTTGGTATACCCTGGGACATTTTCTGAGTGGCCTCAGACCCAGCACTGGTACCAAGATTGAACCTATATAGATCTGGAAAACACCTCGCCCCTAGCTGGCGACTCACTGAGAACCTATTGCATGCAACTTGAATACTACCGGAAAGAGACAGAAGCATCAATGATGAGAGAAAATCATTGATCGGCTGCCTCCTGCATGCCTCCTCTGGGGATTGAGGCTGCAACCTGGGCATGTGCCCTTGACTGGAAAAGAACCTGGGACCCTTCAGTCTGCAGGCTGACACTCTATCCACTGAGCCAAACCGGCAAGGGCTGTGTTTGAACCTTTATCAAGCTGGTGAACACCACTCACCTCTACCTGATGACTTATTATAAACCTACCTCATACAACTCAAATATTGCCAGAGGCTCAACCAGTAACTGAGCCTAACAGACTGCTGGCAGGCAGGGGCAGGCAGAGGCAGATCGTGGGGTCCCTGAGGACTTTTACTGACCTGTCACCAGGCCCAGTGCTGGTAACAGGTGGCCTTGGTTCACAGCTTGGTCCTTCCCGTGCGCACCCATGCCCAGCAGAGGCAGTCACAAACTGTAGATCACTTTGTAGCTCCACACAGGTTGCCCAGGGCTAGTCACAGGAAGCATCTGACATTGACCTGCATGACAGCCAATGTCAGAAGCTCAGAACCAGCACACACAGTGGCCAGCCTCAGGCTACACTAGAGCAGGAAACAGTAATCTTCACAAGAGGCATATCCAAAGGGAGATCTCAGCAGGCATCAGACCCTGCTGAGGCAAATTCAGTGTCATGTGGTCAGCACCCACATAGCAGTTCACACAACATGATCAGAATTGAGCCTCACCTGGCCAGTGTGAGTCAGTGGCTGAGCATCAACCTATGAACCAGGAGGTTGGTTCTTGGTTAGGGCACATGCCTGGTTTGCAGTCTCAATCTCCAGTGGGGGACATGCAGGAGAAAGCCAATCAATGATTCTCTCTCATTAGTGATGTTTCTATCTCTCCCTTTCCCTTCCTCTCTGAAATTAATACAAACATCTTAAAGGAAAAAAAAAAGAATTGAGACTCACAGTTGGCCAGCCTGAAGGTTGATCCCATGTATGAACAGGCCAATGGCAACCAAGACTCAATTACAACAGGAGGGCCCACATCACCCACACAAGGGACATTTCTGGAGCACCCAGTGCAGGTGCCACTGGATCACACCTACTACATAACACCGTCCTGTCAAGACTGGGAGTCATAGCATATCTACCTAATACATTGACATAGACACAAAGAGGCAGCCTAAAAGGGGAGACAAAGAAACATGTCCTACATAAAGAATAGGAGAAATCTCCAGGAAAAAAGCTAAATGAAATGGAAGCAACTTATCAGGTATCAGGTTCAGAAAAATGGTTAAAAAGATGTTGAAGGAACTTATTGAGAACTACAAGGAACTTTGTGAGAACGACAATAGCATGAAAAAAGACATGGAAACTGTAAAAAGAACCAATCAGAAATAAAGAATATAATATCTCTAATGAAGAATACACAGGAAAGAGTAAACAGTAGCGTAGATGAAGCAGAGGATCAAATCAGTGCTTTGGAAGACAAGGTAGAAAAAAACCCCAACCAGTGCAGCAAAGAGAGAAAATAGTTTTTTTTAAAAAAAATAAGGATTGTTTAAGGGATCTTTGGGACATCATGGAGTGTAACATCTGCATCATAGGGGAATGAACAAAAAACTCTAACAAACAAAATAGAAACAGACTCATAGAAAACAGCCTGACAGCTGTCAGAGGGGATGCAGGGTTGTGGGGCTGGGTGAACAAGGGGAAGGGATTAAGCAAAAAATCACCCAAAACTTATAGACACAGACATCAGTATGGTGATTACCAGAGGAAAAGGGGAAGTGGGTAGAGGTAGAAGAGGGTAGAAGGGGTATAAATGGTGATGGAAGGAGATTTGATGTGGGACAGGGAACACACAATACAATACACAGATGATGTGTTATAGACTTGTACACCCCAAACCTATATAATTTTCTTACCCAATGTCACCCCAATAAATTCAATTTTAAGAAAAGAACAAAATGCATGTCACCAAACTAGTTAATTTTCACTCTCTTTCCCAGGCCTCTGGACTTTGATCCACTCTCTAGGGTATTAAACAAACAAACAAACAAATAAAACTTGCAAGTGTCTCAGGATTGGTTCAATTGGTTAATGTAGCATCCGGCAAACATAACAGCATAAAACAGCAGTTCACAAAGTTAAAAACACACACACACACACACAAATGGCCTTTCCCCAGAGATCACATTACATTTCCAAGGACACAAAGAACGCTGCGATATAACCCGGAGGAAAATATTAACTTTGGGGATTTGCCAAAATCCTACCTTACTCTTTTCCAGATGGGGCAAGAGGTGTAAACAGCCAGTCCTCCTGTTGGAACCCTCGGGTTGCATTCTATTGTTTGTTTTTTTCCTTCAGGAATGGAGGGGCATTTCTCTCTTTCTGTCATAGGATGTTCTGCTACTGATCCGATCTCTCCTTTGGAAACCTTCTTAGAGAGTCTTTGAACATTTCTCATTTAATTCTTGTTTTCAAACAAACTGCAATTAGTAGAGCTAAACTATTCCTAGACATAGTATTTCTCACTCCCTATGTTTTGGGATTAAATATTATTTTCTTTCTCCTTAGAAGGAATGAATCCTGTAAAAGTTAAAATCCATATCTCAGAAACATATAGACTAGTTCTTCTCCCCCTCACTCCCCCAAGAAGTTTTTTAATAATCAGAACTGGCTGCAAAGGGTATGATCCAGAAACCACCCTGAGAAGTCCTCAAAATGTTTCCTCTTTGGAATGAACCAATACTGCAGATCAGAGGATGAAGGACAGAGGAATCGTTGTGGATATTAAGTGTCTGTAGACAAATTTCTGCCACGATTCCAATTTCTTAGAGGGCTTGCAGGAAAAACACCCCTGTCTCAATTTAACTTTCTTATAAATACTTTGAAAGCTAAAGTGGTAAGTTCTATAAAATGTAACTTTGGTAGATTAAAGATGGCTGCAAATTCTTTGCTACTCCTTCCCTTTGAGATGTGGAGTCAAATTTCCTTCCCCTGGATGTGGGCTGGCCTTAGTGACTTGCTTGAACAATAGACCATGACAGGAATGCTGTTCTGGGATTTCTGAGGCTGGGTCTGAAGAAGCCTTACAGTCTGTCCTGGCATCCTGGAAGCCAGGTGTTCTGAGCAAAGGGGTGTGTTAAACACTGCAAGTTTTGTGGCAGTTATCCATAGACAATAAACCAAAACAGTAACCCAGTTAAATATTAAAAAAAACACACCACACACACAAAAAAACAAACCACGAGTAGATATTTAATGCGCTGAACCAGAGTAAGTTGGGCAATTTTTACAAACCCATGCATTTTTTAAAAATTCTATCATCCAGATCACTAAGGATCAAAGCACCATAATTAGCTAAAACCTAGCCTGGAAACCGCGTCCTTCAAGAAGATCACAGATGCCACTGCAATCCAGGCCGGAGGGGGTGTGCTGCACCCGCATTATCTGCCCTCCTGAACCAAGCTCACATTACATTTAGACATCACCCAGGACCACAGTGAATAGCTCCTAGTCAAGCTTGGCAAAAGCCCAGAAATATTGGCCAAGCGGAATCAAATGCCAAAATTGAAGCCCAGCCATTATTTAGCATTTCTTAATCAAGTTCATTGCAGTCTACGGGGCACGTAGGAATATGGTTAGCGTGCTGTGCTGACACCACAAGCCTTAGATTCCAAGGTAACTGCATGCCTTCTCCTATGAACATATATTATGGATAACACATTCTCTACTTCTTAATGAACATCAACAAGAAAATCCCTAAAAGGACAAACAAGAGAAACTCTGAAAATGTTATCTCATTTAAAGCTCCCAATTTTATCGCACGATCCTTTCTATTGTTTGATATATATGTTTTTCTACAACATAGAGCAGTGCCAATTTTAAACAGCCACTCGAAAAGTCTGAAACAATTAGCCTTTCATTTCCAACATGCAATTTCAGCTTTTACTCTGCTTTAAAGAGACATCCTCCTCCTTGTGGCTTTCTGATGCCATTTCTCTACCGTCTTGGCCTGCTAGGAAAGAAACACCCACTGGCTGGGCA
>NW_006282396.1:922329-924736 GCF_000327345.1 Myotis davidii
CCGCAATAAATTCAATTTTAAGAAAAGAACAAAATGCATGTCACCAAACTAGTTAATTTTCACTCTCTTTCCCAGGCCTCTGGACTTTGATCCACTCTCTAGGGTATTAAACAAACAAAAACAAACAAACAAACAAACAAATAAAACTTGCAAGTGTCTCAGGATTGGTTCAATTGGTTAATGTAGCATCCGGCAAACATAACAGCATAAAACAGCAGTTCACAAAGTTAAACACACACACACACACACACACACACACACACACACAAGTGGCCTTTCCCCAGAGATCACATTACATTTCCAAGGACACAAAGAACGCTGCGATATAACCCGGAGGAAAATATTAACTTTGGGGATTTGCCAAAATCCTACCTTACTCTTTTCCAGATGGGCCAAGAGGTGTAAACAGCCAGCCCTCCTGCTGGAACCCTCGGGTTGCATTCTATTGTTTGTTTTTTTCCTTCAGGAATGGAGGGGCATTTCTCTCTTTCTGTCATAGGATGTTCTGCTACTGATCCGATCTCTCCTTTGGAAACCTTCTTAGAGAGTCTTTGAACATTTCTCATTTAATTCTTGTTTTCAAACAAACTGCAATTAGTAGAGCTAAACTATTCCTGGACATAGTATTTCTCACTCCCTATGTTTTGGGATTAAATATTATTTTCTTTCTCCTTAGAAGGAATGAATCCTGTAAAAGTTAAAATCCATATCTCAGAAACATATAGACCAGTTCCTCTCCCCCTCCCTCCCCCAAGAAGTTTTTAATAATCAGAACTGGCTGCAAAGGGTATGATCCAGAAACCACCCTGAGAAGTCCTCAAAATGTTTCCTCTTTGGAATGAACCAATACTGCAGATCAGAGGATGAAGGACAGAGGAATCGTTGTGGATATTAAGTGTCCTGTAGACAAATTTCTGCCACGATTCCAATTTCTTAGAGGGCTTGCAGGAAAAACACCCCTGTCTCAATTTAACTTTCTTATAAATACTTTGAAAGCTAAAGTGGTAAGTTCTATAAAATGTAACTTTGGTAGATTAAAGATGGCTGCAAATTCTTTGCTACTCCTTCCCTTTGAGATGTGGAGTCAAATTTCCTTCCCCTGGATGTGGGCTGGCCTTAGTGACTTGCTTGAACAATAGACCATGACAGGAATGCTGTTCTGGGATTTCTGAGGCTGGGTCTGAAGAAGCCTTACAGTCTGTCCTGGCATCCTGGAAGCCAGGTGTTCTGAGCAAAGGTCACTCTCTGAGCCCACAAGGCTGTGAGAAGCCAGAGGCAAGTGGAGAGACCCTAAAAGATGAGACACCACATGGAGACAGAGTGGCCGAGGAACTCTGAAACCAAAAACACGTGAGTGAAAAAGTTAGGTTGAAAGGGCATCTTCCATGCCCAGTTGGCCCAATTAATGCCACATGGATCGGAGATGAACTCCAGCTGAGTCGTTCTTGAGTTCCTGAACTGCAAAATTGTGACCACCCCCCTTCCCCCCCCCAAAAAAGGCTGTGTTAAACACTGCAAGTTTTGTGGCAGTTATCCATAGACAATAAACCAAAACAGTAACCCAGTTAAATATTAAAAAAAACACACCACACACACAAAAAAACAAACCACGAGTAGATATTTAATGCGCTGAACCAGAGTAAGTTGGGCAATTTTTACAAACCCATGCATTTTTTAAAAATTCTATCATCCAGATCACTAAGGATCAAAGCACCATAATTAGCTAAAACCTAGCCTGGAAACCGCGTCCTTCAAGAAGATCACAGATGCCACTGCAATCCAGGCCGGAGGGGGTGTGCTGCACCCGCATATCTGCCCTCCTGAACCAAGCTCACATTACATTTAGACATCACCCAGGACCACAGTGAATAGCTCCTAGTCAAGCTTGGCAAAAGCCCAGAAATATTGGCCAAGCGGAATCAAATGCCAAAATTGAAGCCCAGCCATTATTTAGCATTTCTTAATCAAGTTCATTGCAGTCTACGGGCACGTAGGAAGATGGTTAGTGTGCTGTGCTGACACCACAAGCCTTAGATCCCAAGGTAACTGCATGCCTTCTCTATGAACATATATTATGGATAAAACATTCTCTACTTCTTAATGAACATCAATAAGAAAATCCCTTAAAGGACAAACAAGAGAAACTCTGAAAATGTTATCTCATTTAAAGCTCCCAATTTTATCGCACGATCCTTTCTATTGTTTGATATATATGTTTTTCTACAACATAGAGCAGTGCCAATTTTAAACAGCCACTCGAAAAGTCTGAAACAATTAGCCTTTCATTTCCAACATGCAATTTCAGCTTTTACTCTGCTTTAAAGAGACATCCTCCTCCTTGTGGCTTTCTGATGCCATTTCTCTACCGTCTTGGCCTGCTAGGAAAGAAACACCCACTGGCTGGGCA
>NW_006282396.1:925260-926234 GCF_000327345.1 Myotis davidii
CTCACTCACTATGGAGAGAGAGATCATTTCTTTCCATTTGGCTTCATAACATTTGCTTGTACAATTCTCCTCACTCCACAGTCTGTAAAGATCCTCCCACTCACTCTGAGCATCTCATCCTGGGCCCCTCACTGGGACTTACATGTTCTTTCCATAAAGAGACACAAAACAAAACAAAACAAAACAAAACAAAACAAAACACCCCAACACTACCCAGTCTGAGAGCTTCACAGTGCTTTCTCCCTCTGTTCTTGTTTTTAGATTTGCAATCTGCTTTTCTATGACCAACTCTAGGTCCAGTGGATTGGATGTGATTACATTCTCAGGAGTCACTCTCTTAGGGGATATGCTGTAGGGTACCCCATTCTGCTTGTGATGCCAAGTTGTTACTCCTGACTTTGAAGTGGCTGCTGGACTCGGAATTAGTAAACTATAGCTGGGAATACTGTCATAGAAAATTATATAGATACAGTCCAGAAGAGAAATCATTTCACCCAAACCTAAGTCTACATTTATCCTAAGGAGACCCCCAGGACTGGTTCCTTGAAGCATACAGACTTCCTGGTCTTTATCACATCCCGTTGCACCGTAATTGTTTAGCAAGCATGATGGGTCATCTTAAGGTTGCTTGTTACATAATATCTTAGTAGCGAATTTCCTTGTCTTAACTCAGTGGTCTCTGGAGCAAAAATACAACCTTTCTTTTAATATCTACAATTGGGGTTACAGTTGCCTGCACAGTGCTAGTTTCAACCTACAAACTCAAGCTCATATAATAATATTTGTACATAGAACTGATCAGTTCTACAATAATTTTTCTCTTGTTTTAATGGGTACAAGAAACTATTATAGAGTTTGTTGTGTTGCCTAAGAGTACCATAAGAATATGGCATCTTTATGGAACAGTTGGGGAGAATGAGCAAAGAAGAGAGCCTGGAATATAGTAAGTACTCAACAAATATTAACTAATATAT
>NW_006282396.1:926278-927867 GCF_000327345.1 Myotis davidii
AGTGACCATCCGACCATTCAACCGGTAGCTATGACATGCACTGACCACCAGGGGGCAGATGCTCAATGCAGGAGCTGCTGAGCTGCGGTGACTTGGCAGCTGTGATTCTCGGGTGATGCACCCGGAACTAGAGAGAAGGGAGCCCGATTCCGGGGTGCGTCATCTGAGAACTGCCCTCTCACAATCTGGGACCTCTTGGGGGACGTTGGAGAGCATGTTTCAGCCTGATCCCCGCAGGCCAGGCTGAGGGACCCCACCGGTGCACGAATCCGTTCACTGGGCCTCTAGTAATAATAATAACCTGCTTCAATCATATTCTCTGATTGTTGCCAAAGGTGGATATTAACATTTTCTTCCTTCCTTGTAGCCATTCATTTGAATTTTTAGTATGAAAATAATGAAATGTAGTTCTAAACAGGAGCCAAACCCAGCAGATACAGATTTCACTAAATCCACACTATTCTTTGTTAGCAGTGGCTGTATGAGAGTACATCAAAATCCTGGCAGAATACATAATGGTCTGAAGAAATGATTAATTATCAAAAAATATTTCTGTGTGGAAACGGTATACAGGAAATACTAAAGAAAAAAACCTAAATGTCAGTCTGTATTCAGTGAGCTTAAGAACTCCCTCCTACACTGAATATCCTAGTGCATTTGCCAAAAGCAGTGATTGAGTATTAACTGAATTGAAGAAAAATAGTAGAGCTGCCAAATGAAATTTTGTGACATATTTGTGAATACATTTATGTTATCAAACTTTAATTCCAAAATATTTTATGGGTATGCTATTAAGAGGACTTCCTAGGTCAAAAATTCAAAATTTACTTAAACTTTAGATAATTGGGTATGGACTTCTACTACCCTCCCCCCCTGCCCCCCCCCCAATAATGTATTTATCTATAAACAAAATGTTCTTCCAAAAAATAACCTCTACATAAATAAAGTACATGCACATCATCTAATTTCCATCTTTGGAACCTTTGAAAAATGTTGTGTTTATAAGGCAAAACCATGGAAATATTATCTGACAAAACCTCGGCAAGCTCTCAGCTGTCAGGGCACTAAATACTGCTACAATGACATCTCTGAAGCAATTCAGAATTGGTGGCTCACAGGGCAGGAAACCCTGGAACATGGGCCAAACTTGAAGCCGAGGATTGCTTCACAAGGTATGCCTTCTTAATGAGATTGTTCAACCTGAGCTTTTATGAAAATTGTTCCAATTAATAGTCTTATATGATGGATATGGAATCGTAGTTATGCATTTCCATTCCGGTTCGCTTTGTGCAAGAGCAATCATCCTTAGAGGCTCATAATTTCTTTTAATTGAATATTTCATTACCAGGCAAGGGTACAGAGAGCAGAACTAATTTTCCTTGCCTTTTATTTAGCCCACTTGATTTGGGAGTAAGTGCTTATGATGTAGGGCTAAGAAGCAATCATTATTCTTGTCTCTAAAATTAAATTGCTGAACAATAGAGAGCAAATTATTTCACATTCTATGCCTCAGTTTCCCTATAGGCAAAGTGAGTTTTTGACAATGAAATTCCAAAACTAAAAAAAATGTAACATTAACGTGGACAGAC
>NW_006282396.1:927885-936678 GCF_000327345.1 Myotis davidii
TTCCCACTTAGCCTAAATGCATTATTATTCTTATTAAGAAAACCTATACACGTTTCACTTTCTTTACTTTCCAGTCTGCGGCTGGCTGCACTTCACTAAGTAAAGTTTAAGATGGTGGAAAAAACAGCCGATGAGGATTAGATAACTTTCAAATTCGTCCTGGTTCCATCATGAACTTGGCCATGCAACCTTGGCCAAGTCAGGGGGCTGCTTCAAGACTCACCTTCTCATTGGTCCTTGTGTCCTATTTGCCCTCACCAGGCTTTGCAGAGTAGCTGTTTCTTGTAGTGCGTCACTACAGAAGCATTCCATCCCTGATGATACGTGTGATTATGCGGTTTCTTAAAGAGAAACGGGTACTGACCCTGCCATGTGTCACCTCTGTGCTTACCCTCACTACCAGGGCCCAGGCCTCCCCTGTCATCCAGCATCATTCTGACCCTCATTCGGGTGCGGCTTTTTACCTTCTCCAATCTTCCCATTCTGTGTTCCAAACTCCCCCCTTAATTCCCTCTGTAATCTGCCAGCTCTCCCATCCTTCAATCACACCATTATTTACCATCTACTCATTCTCTCCTGATTTTTCTTCTCTTTGCTCAGATCAAATGCACTGTGCTATTAGAATCTTTTCCTTTCAGATAATCATAATTCTCTTATATTGTTCCCCTCTATTTTACTTTTTGAGGAAAACCTCAAACCTTGGATAAACGCTGCTATATATCTTCTTCATGTCTACACCTAGGCCAGTTGAACATTGCTGGGGAAAATCACGTGGTTAACGCTTCACTATACCTTAATCATCTCCAGTCTCAATTTGGCACCTAATATAGCCTCCAAACCCAACTATGTTTCTCCAATAGGTTCATATTTCTACTCCATAAGGGAAACCTATCTGTTGAAAGCTCTAAAACCTGTTTCTTACTCCCTCATTCAGCAGAAAGCTTGCCTCAAATTTTATGGAGGAAGTGGTCTTAAAAAACAAACACATATTTTCCAACCAGGAACCCTACAAACCTTCCCAAATTAATTTCCATCTTCTCTTTGACTCTTCCTCCTCTTGAAAGCAAATTGTTCCTTTTTCTTCTCTGTGGAATCATTTCATTTACAACTTCCTTGTTGCTAAATTTAATTGACATATTTCTGTCCTCATCTTTATCTCAGCATTTCCTTTTCTCTTCATGGGAATTCTGATGATGGTTGCATAATTGTTTCTTGGTCCCTTAATCTATTTTGGATACCCTTTCCCCTCTGGTGTCTATGTTACCTGAGGCAGGAACATGTTTATCCTCGTACTGTTTCCTCCCGGGGGACTGGCTCATTTCCAGAGCATTGTAATCATTCCATAAATATTCATTAAATAATGAATTAAATAATGAATAAAGAAAAAAGGTTTACTTAAAGTTAAGGGTCAAATAATATTATGTAGGTCAAATCACTTTTGAAAATATTAAGGTGCTAAAGAAGGCATTTGTACTCCATTTCTGTTCTGCACTGAGTGATAGGCCTGCGACTATTTTCATCCCTCTATCGTGCAAGCCACCTTTTTGTCCTCATTCATAAATCTTCACAAATTCTCTCTCATGCAGGAAGCCTGCACAGACCAGGTTGGTCGGTGGAAAATTCTTATCTCCCTCACATACTTATGCCTAGCAACTGTCTTTCCCACATGTCCAATTTTGTTTCCAAGATTTTTTTTTTAAAGTGACAATTATGTGGAAAAAACCAACAACACAAGAACTGTA
Organism: Myotis davidii; assembly: GCF_000327345.1. Taxonomy (NCBI): domain Eukaryota; kingdom Metazoa; phylum Chordata; class Mammalia; order Chiroptera; family Vespertilionidae; genus Myotis; species Myotis davidii. The sequence continues at coordinate 929,628 of NW_006282396.1, forward strand.
ATTAACTCTAAAGAATTAATGTTAATTTGTTTTCATTTGTGTATATATGTTTCAGTTTTCAGCAGGGGGTTGGGCTGACTTGAAGGCTCCATGTACCCCATGATATTTTGGTACTTTTAGCGTTATGTGGGATGCAGGCTTAGCCACGAGACAGGCCTAAATGTTTAATAATGGAGGGCTTTCCTTCCTTGTTTAATAGGCTCATTTGAACTAAGGTCTCCTGCTTGTGGGGTCCTCCAGTTCATGTGGTTAAAATCCACTCATCCTGGCTCCTTGCTCTTACGAGACAGCTCGTGTAATGGGTGTACCACACACAAGGTCCTTGTGAACTAGCACCTCACTTCCCATCTATAATTCATTTTATTTTTTTGTGCCTTTATTATATCCACCTCAAACACCTCTGGAACTTCAAAAAATGATGGCTTAGTGCCTATGAACCGAACACTCTCTCATGCCTCTCCACTTTGTTTATCCCATGCCTTCTCCCTGAGAGCTCTCAGCCTTTTCTTTTCTTTTTCTCTAAGAAAACAATTATTCATCCTCAAGAATCAGCGCAAACTTTACCTCCTCCGTGAAGCTTTATTTAATCTCTCTGGAAAGAACTAAGTGCCCCTTCTTTGGAGGTGTCATAGCTTCAGGATATTCTTGTGAAATATCTGTATCTATATTCATATTGAAGCAAGAATTTTGGGGGAACACAGGCAGGCTTAGGGATTTTTTTAGAATTGGGGTCCATGGAAAAGCACAGGGCTGTAGACTGGGAGAAGGTACATTTCCATAACACAAGGAAGCCGGGTGCAGTTACATCTCCATAAGACAAGGGAGCAGCAACAGTTGCATTTACATAAGGCATGGGAACTGGAAGTAGCCAAGACAGGTCTATATTTACAAAATAAAGAGAAGGAAGCCCTTCATTCAGATGGAAAAGAAGAAAGCCAAGAGGAATGGAAGGACTATGAGGGAGGAGGGCCTTAGGAATCACTATAGTAACCAATTCGAAGGGGAATATTGACCAATCAGAAGGGGTGTCAGGACACAGGATCTGCAGCCTTCATAAGCCATAGGGAAAAGGAGTAAGGACACAGAATCTTCAGCCTTTATAAGCCATAGGGAAAAGGAACTCAGCGGGACCCTTTTCCCTCCCTACCTGGGAGTCTGTACTTGTTCTTCAATAAATCTCCATCTTTGCTATACCACTTTCTGTCCATGGACTCATTCTTCGATTCCAGAATCCAGGTTCCAGTCCCAAAATTCGCTATCAATATTTATAACTCCAGGTGTGCCACTGACGTCCGATTCCACTTGACTTATACTCCTTGGAGTACACAGGACACAATCTTGTTGGCCAGTTTTGGTGATTATATCACATTTTTATATTTCCTATCCATGTCATATGTACTTCTTCACATTGGAGCCTTCAATCCTCAAGGCTACTTTGGTCTTTTCAGGACATCCTTAATTACCTGTATTTTTTTTATTGCAGCCTCTATGTTTACTGCTTTTTCCTTATCATTGTAAAAGCAAGTATGACGACTCGCCTCATGTTTAAAGATGGTAGAATTTCTACAGTAACCTCTGACCTCTCTACCCATTTTTGCTTCTATCTCTCAGTTGGTTACCTATTTTGAAATAAAAGACAAAGTGTTACTTATAAGTCCCATCGAGCCTCAGGACTAATTCACAGCTCCCTTTTGCTCTGAAACACAAACATTGCTCTATGGATAAAGCCCCCAAGATAAGAGTCAAGGCAGTCAGAGTTAAAATGTGGCATGCATACTAATAAAGATGTTTCATGAACGCTTACTGTAAACCTGTAAACCTCTTTAGTTCAGCTTAGTCTGTAGGGGTCCAGTTCTGTTTCCTGTTTTCACTGAAATGTCAACTGTAATTTAAATCAGTCAGTCAGTCAAGATTTAAAATAGAGTAAAGCAATTCTAGGTCTTGGGGTCAAAGGTTGGAAAGCATTTGTGCTTCATTGGAAACCATGTTGCTTCTGTAACAAGTAGTGTTCCCCTGTAACAGTGTTGGTGAACCTTTTGAGCTCAGCGTGTCAGCATTTTGAAAAACCCTAACTTAACTCTGGTGCTGTGTCACATATAGAAATTTTTTTTGATATTTGCAACCATAGTAAAACAAAGATTTACATTTTTGATATTTATTTTATATGTTTAAATGCCATTTAACAAAGAAAAATCAACCAAAAAAATTGAGTTCGTGTGTCACCTCTGACACGCGTGTCATAGGTTCACCATCACTGTCGTATAAGTTCAGAAACCAATGTGGGTTTTTTTTGGCCTCTACTTATTTGAACATTCTATTTAATAACAATTATTCTTCTGCTGGGCGCTGAATATTAAAAAGCTAAAGAGGACAAATATCTCCCTCAGATAATTTGCCTGCGGTTCGCATTGCCAGTTGGCTAGAGGGCAATGATAATGAAGTCCATGTCACAGGTTTCCCAGGGATACCCACCAGTAACTTTGCTCTGGTTTAACGGCCTCAATCACACTTTTAACCCTGGGGAATTGATTTATGATTGTTAATCCATGATCTCAATAAACACTTAGAGGGGATACGGATATATGTATGCAAAATCCACTACAACTAATATAAAAACAATGTATGGTTTTACTTAACAATAAAATTTACTTTATCAACAGGTTAGGTGAACTTTATCAGTGTTAAGGCATTAAGGATAATTTTCATGTTGATTGTGCTCCAACTCTGTCTCCCATTTCTGGTAATGATTGAGTGACAGAAACTTATTTTTTATTCATTTTTTTCTGTAGACATCTGTTGAGGAATAAAGAACAATGGCTATACACATGTTTCATTATATTACCTTTTAAAAGGCATACTCAACGGCATGGATGGAGCTGGAGAGCATTATGCTAAGTGAAATAAGCAGGCTAGGGGACTGTCTAGGGGAGGGGGGGAATGGACACATATGTAATACCCTTTGTAATAAAAACTTAAAAAATAAAATAAAAAGTCTTTAAAAAAAAACATAAAAGGCGTACTCAAAGTTCAAGGAGGGAAACAATTCTTTGGATGTGTTAGCCTCCAATAGCCTCATGGTTAAGGTGGCAGTATCAACCTGACATCAGAATGGATTCTTTTTTTAGTGTTTCTTCATCATGGTATTCAGTCAGAAAGCTTTGCAAGTGTGTGCTCTCAAAGAGACAGCCCCGACAGGTGGCCAGGGCCATGGGTAAAGAACTCTTTGCCTGGGTAAAAAGGATATTTATGAGGTGGTGTGTCATGCCATGATCCACATGAGATTAAGGCCATGAAAGATTACACACACCTCAGGAGGTACTCTTCGGCCTACCTTAAAATATCCCTCTTGATGTGAGAAGGATCCTGAACTTTTAAAACAAGTTTTACCCATTAATGAATCGGGTTGCATTGAGATCCCAGGTATTTTCATCCCCCTAAATTGTCAAACAGGAACAACTTAGACTTTTAAGGTCTTCGTTTTCTAAATTTTTTTTTTTTAAAGTGCTGGGACTAGGTCAGATAATCTACCAGGACCTCTCAAATACTAAAGGCTGTGATTATCTGGAACAGGTAGTTATGGGAGTGACAGGGACATTTCGCTTCTGGGCTAGCTCCATTGTGAGCCTGTGTTATCAACAGGACACCAGCTTCGCTGCAGCAGAGTCCAAAAGACTCATGGGCCGGGTGGTTTCCTTGTAGATTTTGGTCAGCTATTCTCACACAAGAAATCACAGGAAAACCATCTCATCATGCTCACAGTGGGAGAGCATTATTGTACTACCTAAATTAGGCCAAGGACTGAGCCACAGTGGGGACTGAACTGCCTCTTTAAAAGCTGCAGTCTCCCCAAGTCAGGGTAAAGGGCACCATCAAGGGAAACCCGCATCAAGGCTAATGAGGACCTGACTGAAAGCAGCCAGGGGACTACTTTAGAAAACTGCCTTCCTGCTAGTGCCTGAATCTAAATGCTACTATTCTCCAGGAAAATACTTTACCTGGGCCTCCTCCTCGCTGCTGCCAACCCACCAACGTAATTCTGAGGGAAGAGGAACAGGTGCGGCTGGGTCTGTCCCAGCCTTCTTTACCCTTCACCTTCATGGTGGGGCTCACTGCAGACCCACAGAGATTCGCTGCCTGTAGAAATGACCTCAGAAGGCCTTGTGTGCTCTGAACAGTGTGGTGTGCCTGTAATTTTTGTTTGGTTGTTGTTTCAGTGATTCCACAGTAGACTGTAAGCTCCATGAGGGTAAAGGTCATGTCAGCATTTTTGTTTTTTGCACCATATAATATACACTCAGTGTCTAGCATAGCCCCTGAATCATCACTGGAACCCAGTAAATGTTTGTTGGGCAAATTAAAGGTCTTCTCCAGATTATCAGGAAGCGTTTTGCTAGCCTAGGAGGTCTTCTGTACATCATTCTGCTTTTGTGGTTGCTGTTCATTGAACAAATATTGAGCTCTATTACAGGTCATGATGCTGTGTACGCCTCAACAAACAAAACTGACTCAGAAATCCATCTCCTGCTTATATTCTAGTGATAAGAAACACTTTTTTTTAAACAAATAAAAATTTTCTATATTTCAGGTATATAATGTGATGTTTGATATTGTGAAGTGATTACCGCAATCAATCTTATTAATCACCTATTCACATAGTTACTTTTTTATTGGTGTGTGTGGTGAGAACATTTGAGTTTACCTGGTACTGTCGTAGCAAATTTCAAGGGTATAATACATTACTAACTATAGTCAGCATGTCACACAGTGTGGGGTGAAAGTAGGCTTATAGTTGTGAGTTTATTCTTGTATTATTATTTATTAATTATTGTATTATTTTTTGTACCGACTATAAACCCACTTTTGCCCCACCCTGTACATTAAATCTCCAGAACTTATAATCAAAAGTTTCTACCTTGATCAATATCTCCTCATTTCTCTCACCTCCCCAAGCCCCTGGTAACTACCATTCTACTTTCTGTTACTATGAGTTCAACTTTCTTATATTCTTTATATAAGTGAGATCATGTAGTGTTTGTCTTTTTGTGTTTAGTTTATTTCACTTAACATAATGTCCTCTGGGTAATTCATAGAGGAAGGTTAATTGCAAAATTTTAGGTCATTAATATAAAATGTAAAGTCAGATATAATTTTTTTTGGAATTCAGTTCTCAACTACACAATTTTGAGAATGTAACTGAGGCAATACTTCCATTCCTAGAAAACAATTTCAGGGTAGGGAGGTGAGATAGTTATTATTTCTTGCCCAAGAGCTTCCCAAAGCCACCATTTTTCTAGGAATAAGGGAAAGGAACCATCTATTTTTGTGTAAGGTTCTATGAACACCCATTCACAGAAAGAGTTGGGGTTAAATGGACTGTAATGCCAACTCCAAAGTTCAAATCTGCTACAGTAAACTATCCTGGGTGCTTTCCATGGATGAAACAATGAAGTAGATTTTTTGGAAAAGTTTAAAAATTGTCCTCAGCTCCATGTCACCAATAAGCCAGACACTTTCAAGCAGTACGGTATTTAATTCATCAATCCAAATACTGGGTTGCCTGAGATTCAAACAGTCTGTGTGATAATGGCTACTTTGACAATGAGTTTCATTTTTAACTTTTAGGGTAAAGATCTCCCTGGTAAATGATACAATGTTAGATAAATAAAAAATACATTACTACTTGAATTAAACTTGTGATAGGACCACTGTCTGTGATCTTGACTACAGTACTAATTTTGAATTTGTCCAACTTGAACATTTTCCTAACATTCACAAAAAGTCATTTCCTGATGTTATTTCTATAATGGGCATTCTGCCCAAAAGTCCTTTGGTCACATCAAAATTCCCCTTGACAGCATGAATAAATATAGCTCAGTGTGTGGTGATATTTATAGCTGTGCTTTCATCAGCTGCAATAGAATATGCCACAAAAGATTTAACTTTTTCATGCATTTTGTCCCATAAGTGCTTAGTCAAGTCTATGATATATTGAACTACAATATTTTTGCAATTGATTATTTCTACTTAATGCACATAATTTCTGGTGCATTCTGAAGATGGCTTTTTTTTTTTTAATAAGCTCACCAACTGCAAAAGGTTTAAAAGTCTGTAAGATACCAATCCTCTAAAATGAGATGAAATCTGTTATATGTGTGGTGCAATATCTGGGGAATTTTTGTAAGTATTCTATATGTGGGGGTGTGTGTGGAGAGAGATTAACCAAAAATGTATATGGATATATGCATAATCCATAGTCACAGAAATGTGGTGAAGGCCTGAGGGGGGAGGGGAGGTCAGGGTGGGGTGCAGAAAGTCAATGGGGAAGTAAAAGAGAACATCTGTAATACTTTCAACAATAAAGATAAATAAAAAATAATGTGTATTCTGTAGATTTGAAGTGCAGTATTCTATGTAAACTCATAGATCAAGTTTGCTAATGTACAAGTTTCCCTGTGCCTACTGACTTCTGCCTGACTCATCTATTGGTTTTAGAGTGATATGTTAAAATCTCTAATTTCTGCTTATGGTTTTGTCCATTTTCACTTTACATCTTATATTTTGACTAGAGGCCCAGTGCACAAAAATTTGTGCACTCAGGGTGGGGGGCGGGGGGAAGGTCCCTCAGCCCGGCCTGTGCCCTCTCACAGTCTGGGACCCTCAGGGGATGACCACCTGCTGGCTTAGGCCCGCTCCCCTGGGGATTGGGCCTAAGATGGCAATCAGACATCCCTCTTGCAACCCGGCAGCCCTCGGGGGATGTCCACTTGTGAGCGGGGAGCAGGCCTAAACTGCAGTCAGACATCCTTAGCACTGCTGAGGAGGCAGGAGAGGCTCCCACCACCACCGCTATACTGGCAGCCATCAGCCTGGCTTGTGGCTGAGCAGAGCTCCTCCCATGTGAGAGCGCCCTAACTACCAGAGGGCAGCTCCTGCATTAAGTGTCAGTTTGCATATTACCCTTTTATTATATAGGATAGAGGCCTGGTGCACAGGTGGGGGGGGCTGGCTGGTTTGCCCTGAAGGGTGTCCCGGATCAGGCTTAGGGTCCTGT
>NW_006282396.1:936746-942266 GCF_000327345.1 Myotis davidii
TGCGCTAAGCTCTGAGGCCAGCTGGCTGAAAGCAGCTATCTGGAGCTTGTATATAATTGCAACATTTTTTCTTAGACTGCAGCTCAGAGACTGGCAGCAGCAGGTGGGGAACCTTGGTTCTTCCATCACTGGAGCAAGCAAGCCTCCTGTTTGCTCCAGCTGCCTGGCTGCTGGCCGCCATCTTGTTTGACAGTTAATTTGCATATCGCTCTGATTAGCCAATGGGAAGTGTGTCGGAGGTATGGTTAATTACCATGTTTCTCTATTATTAGATAGGATGCCATGCAATTAGGTAAGACATATAAATTTAGAACTGATGGATCAAGCATCTTTACACTCCTCTGTTATTTTTTGTAATGCTTCTTATCTAATGCTTCCTTTTACTATGCTTATACCAGTTTTGTTTTGGCTAGTATTTGCCATATGTTTGACTTTCAACACTTCTGTGACTTTATATATTAGATGTATCCCTTATAAATGGTATATAGTGGGATAAATATAAAACCTGTTCCTTGATGTTGCCATTTTACAATGATGAATTTCAGATTGTTCTCTCTCTCTTTTTTTTATTTTGAAGTAATTTTAAAATCACAGGAAAGCTGCAAGAATAGTACAACACCTGCATACCTTCACTCAGATTCCACTCTTGTAAGCATTTGACCATATTTGCTTTATCATTCTCTCTCTGTTTTTGTCTGACGGTCTAGCTTTCTCTATATTTTCTTTACCATTTAAGAACGAGTCCCATATTATTTTTAAATTTTAAATGTATATTTTTTAAAACAACGATCCTCTCCTACATAACCACAGAAAATCCATCAAAACTAGGACATTAACATGTGTACAATTCAACCACCTTACCCTCAAACTTCACTCAAATTTCTTTCCACAATTCCAACAATGTCATTTATAGGAAAAATCAAACAAACATACACAACCCACCTCTCCTTTTTTCTCTTTTCTTTCTGGTCTGGCATTTAATCTGGGATCATGTATGGGATTTAGTTGTCAAGTCTCCTTAGTTTCCTTAACTTGGGGACAATTTTTTAGTCCTTCCTTAGCTTTCATGACTTAATACCTTTAAAGTGTAAAGGCCAGTTAATTTAATTACATACTTGTGAAATATTTCCTCATGATTCAATTCAGGTTATGAAATTTTGGCAGAAATATTGCAGACTTGATATGCTATTTAATGTGAAATTCATTTGTCCCACTACTGTTGATATTCACTTTTACCACTTGGCTAAAATAGCATCTGCCAGATTTCATTGCTCTAAGGTCAATTTAAATTATATTTTACTTATGAAATAAGTACCATTATTAATGCATATTTCTTGGAGAGGTACTTTCAGACTATGACAATTTATTGTTCCTTATCAAACTTTCACCCACTCGTTTAAGCATCCACGGATAAGTCTTCTTTTTCATTTATTATATAATTGAAATATGGGGAATAGGAAACAAATTTGAACAATAAGGTTCCAAATAAATTTCATATTGTTCTCTTTAGAAAATGGATGGGTGAAGATTTATTATCTATTTACCTTGTGGGCTACAGGCTTTTGGAGCCACTTCTGGTATTTCTTAATGATGCCTCACCTCAAATCTACTGACTCAGAATGGGGGTGGGGGTGGGGAATGGGAATCTTCATTTTTAACAGTGTCCCAAGTGGTTCCTAAATATAGAGAAAGACTCTAATGGGAGAGTCAAGAGACTTGTGGGTGTAGGATTTGCCTAACATTTGCACATTGTGGACAAAGGATAAAGAAGTTGCATTCATGTCATAGGTTATAAATATTACATCAGACACATCATTGAGACAAGATGGATTTGTTCAGTTTAGAATGTTCACATTCTGCCCTCAAATGGATGAATGTGCAGCAAACCATTTAAGCAGAAGGCTGTTCTGCTCTACATAATCCAACAAGTTAAATACAGAAAAGATATCTTTCTCTGGAAGCTCTAAGGTCTCCATCCACAGTCTAAACTTGTTGTTTTGCTTGGTGATTATGAAAGCACATAGCTCTTCAGGCCTATCTAGTTTATTGCAAGTCTCCTATCTCCAGCTTCTTATTTCCTTTGCTTTCCAGCAGCAAACACACTATTATCCAGTGAGTTGCTAGGTTCTTTGTCTCTTGAAAGCCTCTGCTGCTGTGAATCATGAAAGAAAATTCTCTCCGTGTAGAACACCTTTTTAGTGCTGTTTTACCTTGGAAAATTTATCTGAACCACAGTCCCAGACCTGTTACTTCTGGCCACATTTATTATAGTCGCTCGTATGAATTGGCATCCCATGAACTTTTCACAATTATAGCCCTATTTCAAATCTCCCGCAAGTGCCATAACTTTAGCCAAGTGGATTTATTAAGTGCTCTTTAATCAGTTCAAACCTAAATCTTGTGAGTAAAATGCAGTCTGGGTTTCCTCGGTTTATAGTAATGCCTTTCTCCACCCAGGCTATTCTGTAATTCAATCATAGGGTATTTCATTGCAAAGAAATTGCCTACCAAAAAAATCACAGATTTTCCTGGTTTTAGGTAGATTGGTGGGCTGTTTTATTTGTTTGTTTATTTATTTTAGGTACTACTTATTTGACAGACAAATAGCTTAAGCTTATTTCTCATTTGAAGACCATTTTTTTATAATTCTGAGTAGAAATACTGTCATCTTAAATCAAAATATAAAGGATGAAAGTATAAGGAAAACCTCCTTAGAATACAAAGATAAGACTTTTGAACACAGAAAATACAATGTCATTTCTTGAGTTTTAATCAAAGAATCCTATATAATAAAGAGGTAATATACAAATTGACCGTCACGCCCTTACCCAAGATGGCCACTCCCATGTGGTCAAAGATGGCCGCCCCCATGTGGTCACAAGATGGCCAGCAGGGGAGGGCTGTAGTGAGCAATCAGGCCAGCAGGGGAGGGCAGTTGGGGAGAGGGTGCAGGCTGGGCTAAGGGTCACTACCCCCGACCCCCAGTGCATGAATTTTGTGCACCGGGCCTCTAATAGAATAATAAAACAGATAGCAAAAATAGTTTGGTTAAAAAAATTTTTTGTACCCAGTCACACAAAGGTTGCCTGTTCAATTTCCAATCAGGGCACATGCCTGGGTTGTGGGATCAATCTCTGAAGGGGTGGGAGGCATGCAGGAGGCAGCTGATTGTTATTTCACTCTCACATTGATGTTTCTTTCTCTCCCTCTCCCTTCTTCATTCTCTAAAAAAAATAAAAATATTTAAAACTTTTTTGCACTGATCTGAGTGTTTATTAATTCATGAATGGGTTATCTTTAACAGTTTATAACTTGCTGTTTACCAAAAGCTTACTTTGCATACATATGTTATGTCATTTTGACACAGCTAATTTTATTGATGTAAGCAGATGCTCTGAAAGACTGAGTAACTTTCACTAATATAGCAACAGTCACACCAATGTAACTCTAAAATTATGCATTTTTTTCTGTCCTCCTACTTATTTTGACTCACATTACATCAGATAAAGAAATGATGGTCCTTGGTAAAACCAAAAATTGGCGTAAATCTCAACTTATTAGGTTAAAGTGACAGAAAACTTATTTTTTTTAACTTCTAACAAAAAAGTTTTTGCTGTATTTTCCTTTGCACCAAAGATGATTCTTGACAAATGAAATATTTTCCATTTCTTGCACAGGAGATTATGATAAGGAAATTACATTTCTTAGAAGGACTTGGAAGCTTAAAAACTCTCTGTGCTTTGAGTTATATTGGCAAACCCAGTGCTTATTGGTTTCTTACTGTTTTGATGAATAAGAGCAATGCTAGCAGAACCAAATAAGTGAAGTAGGAAGGTCTTAATTATTTTGTTTTCATTTATTTATTTTGTTTTTATTGTATATTGTTCCATTATTTTGATGCAGTGGCAATTTGTAAACCTTAGTTGTATATATGACCAGACATATGTTTGCCTACTACATATGTGTGCACCAACATACCCGTTTTCCTTCTTTCCTCCCCGCTCCTCTCTCCCTGACCCGTCCCTCTCTTCTGGTTGGTCCACTTTCCTTTTATTTACTTTCCCTCTGTCTTTACTCTGCCCTGCAATTATATTTCCAGTTTTCTTACTCAACACTTAGAAATCAATACCCACCTATATACAATGTGTATTGTGCCACTCCAACCACCTTCACCTCTTTTCGAGATGCATATATATTAAGTCACTTTGCCAGGCCTTGGCACTAAAAGACAGTTATGTTTTCAATTTTCAAAAAGTCCTGATTCATTTGACAATTTTCTAATTACATCAGAGCCTTCCAAGATAAACTAAAGAAAATAAAATCACCCTTTCATTTTGAGGATTGAAGATCTTTCAAACAGCATACATTTGTATTACTGACAAAGAAGCTATAATATGGAAGAAAAACTATTTTCTAGTTGTTCATTCTTATATTTCATTTTTGTAATGTTTCCTTTCAGATTATAAAAGCAATTCAATATACTGTTTGAAATTATGGTTAAGTGTATTGAATAAAATAAAAATTTACCTGCCATTTCATGAAAGAGAAAATTACTCTTAGTTAAGGTTTATTTCCTCTTTGTAGCTAGTTTCCAGTTACCTCTCAGAGTTGTTAGCTAAAAAATTAAGCCGTTCCTCCTTATTGCCTTTTCTCAACCCAACTCGATTATGTCTCCTATGAGATGTTATCATAATTCTCTGTGCTTCTTATTGGTAGCAGAAAACCTTTTAGATATAATGGATTATTTATTACATATCTCCACCCGAGGCACAGATTCTGTCTGAGTTGTTTGCTGTGGTAGCCCAGCAATAAACAAAAGGAACAAATAAATATACGCATATAAAATTTTGTATGATACTCTATTAGTTTTATAATATGTTTATAAGTAATGAAACAGAATTTTTGGACTGGGCAGGATGTCCTGGTTTCTTTGTCCACCGGAGTCGAAGAATGAATCCACAGACAGAAGGTGGTATAGCAAAGATGGAAAATTTATTAAAGAACAAGTACAGATTCCCACGTGGGGAGGGAAAAAGAGTGCCATTGAGTCCCTGTTGCCAGAGTTTATAAAGGCTGCAGATCTCGGTGCCTTGATATCCCCTCTGATTGGTCACTATTTCCTTGGACTGGTTACTATAGTAACTTGTGAGCTCAAAGGTCCAACCTCACTTGTCCCATCCTTCCTTATTGTTTTTCTATTCCCTTGGGCTTTCTTCTTCTCCTTCTGGATGAAGGGCTTCCTTCCCTTTATTTTGTAAATATAGACCTTTTGCTGTTCCCAGCTCCCTCATTCTATGGAAATGTACCTGCTGCAGCTTTTCAGCTTCGCTATTCTATGGAAATATACTTTCTGCTGTTCTGTAGCCCTGTGTTTCTTCCATGGTCCCCTTAATTTCTAAAATTCCCTAAACCTGTCTTTTTCATCCCTTAATGTGTTTCAGTAACATATTATAAACAATTTCTCATGTCATTAAATATTTTCTGAAACTATATACAGTGGGGCCTTGACTTACAAGTTTA
>NW_006282396.1:942450-943316 GCF_000327345.1 Myotis davidii
AGAAGAATCTATAATAATAAAAGCGTAATATGCCAATCGACCAAACAGCCGAACAGCAGAACGATCTGATGACTGCGATGCTGTGATACCCACTGGCGCCAGGCCAGCTAAGGCAGGTGCAAATGACCGTCTGATGACTGTGATGCTGTGATACCCACTGGCGCCAGGCCAGCCAAGGCAGGTGCAATGCGATTGGTCGGGGGGAGGGCTCACCATTGCCCCATGATCGCCCCACAGAGGGAGGCCCAGGCCACCGACCTCTGGGCTGTGGTGGGTGGGCAGGGCCTCCCCTTTGGTGTTATTGATTGATTGTGGGGCTCCCGGACTGTGAGAGGGCCCAGACTGGGCTGAGGGACCCCTCCGCCCCCCCAGTGCATGAGTTTCATGCACTGGGCCTCTAGTATATTATAATGAGTCCACAAGTACATTATAACCTGATTCATAATTATAAATTCATAGTCAATCATATTTCACTTATGCCTTTACCCACTCCTCTCCTCTTTGAATTTTCTAAGGTGAATCCCAGACATCATCCTATTCATCTGAAAATAGTTCTTATGTATCTATGAAAGATAAGGGATTTTAAAAATAATATAACTGCAATACTACTGTCACCTCTAAAACAATGAACAGTTATTCCTTATAGTACTAATTTTTAATGTAATGAATGCAGTAGATGTTGCTACCATTTTCCCCTTTGGATTTCTAGCATCTTATCACCAATAACTTATCCTTTTTGGTGTCGTCTTATCTTTCTCTTGAAGAAATCTCAGCAGAAGGAACTGCTTTCCTTTGTCTTTCTGTCTGGCCTGGGGTTTGTGCTTCAGGCTGTCTTAATTCCCTGCCTTTTGTCTGATGATTCCTGC
>NW_006282396.1:943391-954252 GCF_000327345.1 Myotis davidii
TATTTTTAATTTGTTAATAGCTGTTATGTACTTGTTTTAGTACACAGTTGAATTCGTGTGTGTGTGTGTGTGTGTGTGTGTGTGTGTGTGTTTAAAAAAAATTACTGGGGAGACATTGGTTCACAAAACCATTCAGGTTTCAAGTGTACAATTCAACAAAACATCATCTGCACATTGTGCACACTGGGCCCATTTCCCAAAGCAAAATCTCTTTCCTTCCCCATTTATCTCCCTTTTGTTACCATTATCCACCATTCCCTCTGGCTATCACTACACTATTGTCTGTGTCTATGTGATATATATACAAACATATATATGTGTTATATATATATAAGTTGAACCCTTCCCTCCTCTACCAAGTCCAACATTCTTCTCAATGCACAACCTAACAAGCGAGGGAGGTTTAATTGGGATCTTCTAGTTTTTTTGACATCTTCCTTCATACCATAGCTTTCTCAGGAGGAGGAAATACAGATTGTACCTCACTGATTTTCTTTAGTTTCATTTGCAATTTAATATACATTCTTCAGAGTTTTCCAAACATGGAGCTGCATTTTCCTTTACTTCCCTATCAAATGTAAGCTTTCCCCTGCATTAATATTCTGCTGGCCACTTTAATAGAATCTTGAATCTGTAAAACCACATGGAAGCTATAGGGAAGCACGCTATGGACTTTCTTGGGTGAAAAGACCATAAAGATTATTTCTGCTGAGGTCAAAGGCTAATAAGTATGCAACAATTCCAGAAGAAGCCTTTATCATGTTAAAAACATTTCAGCCCTGATCAGTTTGGTTCAGTGGATAGAGTGTTGGCCTGCAGACTGAAGGGTCCCCGGTTTGATTCCAGTCAAGGGCATGTACCTTGGTTGCGAGCACATCCCCAGTGGGGGGTGTGCAGGAAGCAGCTGATCAATGTTTCTCTCTCATCAATATTTCTAACTCTCTATCCCTCTCCCTTCTTCTCTGCAAAAAAACAATAAAATATATATTTTTTTTTTAAAAAAAGAAAAACATTTCATAACTTAGTAAAAAGAACTAAAGTAGCACTCTGAGAACTGGTAATGATTTCCATTAACAAAGGGAATGCCACCTCTGCTCAACCCAAAATATTGACTTCTTGTTTTGCTCTTATTCTACCCCATAAAACTTCCCTTTTAACTGACCCTGGACTCAAATTCTATGCAAGTTAAGGTACACCCAGATACTCTGGTCTCTGGCCATACAGAGGCTACTGTTACTTGGGAGAAAGAGAACACAATTATAACTGTAAAAACTTGATTTTAGTTTCTTATCCCTTCTATTCTAGCTGTGTGGCCTAAAGCACATCACTTCACCCCTTCAAGTTTAGGGTCATTAAATATACGTGGCTTAACGGTTGTTTTACATATGGCCTTGTGAAGGGAAAAAAAGGACCCAGATACCATCACCAGGTTTTCAGCTGAGAAGACCCTTCCGCTTTCAAGCACTAATTTAAGCTGCTAAACTGTGCTTCTTTACAGGCATGATGTGACAGCCTGCTGAGAAATGGCTACAGAATCTGCTGACAGCCAGACTGAGAAACAGGCCCGCACTGGAAGGATCCAAGAGGCCCTAGAAGCCCCTTCCCAAGAGAACTTTTGATGAACTTTCCTTCATGAACATACTAAAACAATCACTCCCAGGAATGGAGGCTTAACATGAAAATGAAGCATTCCCTATATGGCCAGGCATGTTCCAAGCATGTTCGGAAACTACACATGCTCCCCTGTAATTCTGAGAACTCCCCACCCTTTCTCGGGAATCCCCCACCCCTGCACCTGCCTCTCTCCCACCAACACACTAAGGCTCCTGATTTCCCCAACCCAGGGAGAAGGCGCCTTTTAAGCATGAGCTCACCTTTCTCCATTCCTTGAGCAAAGAATACAGTTTCAGCTCCATTTTGCTGAACAGTTTCCTTCTGTTGGTGTGAGTAACACTGGACAGAAGGACCTTAGTTTGGATCACTGACCTGTGGGGGTCAGGTAACAATACTAAACCTGACAAGCTCAGGGCAGGTCAAACTCGGAGATTGAAAGTAACCACATAGGCACATAGGATGGTCTGAACATAGAAATTACAACTGGAAATGGGTCATGGCGAATAGTTACATCCTATAGCTTTCTTGGCGAAGGTCAGTCTTTACCTTAAGTGAGCCTATCTGTTGTCTTTGTGCATCTAAGATATCTTTGAAATGTCAGAATAATATTATTTTCCAAACCCTTTCCTTCCTTCCTCCCTTCCTCCCTCCCTCCCTCCCTTCCTTCCTTCTTTCTTTCTTTCATCCTTAGGACACATATTTTTCCTATTGATTTTTAGACAGAGTGAAAGAGACAAGGGACAGAGGAGGAGGAGGAGGAGGAGGAGGAGGAGGAGAGATAGAAACATCTATGTGAGAGAGACATCGATTGGTTGCCTTCCGCACTCACCCCCACTGGGACTGGGAACCTGCAACTGAGATACATGCTCTTGACCCTTCAGTCCCCAGGCTGATGCTCTTACCACTGAGCCAAACTGGCCAGGGCTCCAGACCCTTTAAGGCACAACCAGAGCATGAGATCGTGGAACCCTTCATTGTTATATTCTTGCCTGTATAACATCTGTAATTGTTCACTATCCTGTACCCATCAATGTAAAAGAAGTGTATTTCTCTCCATTTTGCTTTTTATTCAACCTCAGATATTTCCCTGCTTTGCTTTCTCCTGACTCCTTAATCTACCACCAATGGATTCCATGTAACCCTCCTTACATCTCTATCTTTTATTCTAATGAATAAAATAACTGCAAAACTGCCATTTTCCAGAACATTTTTGTAAAAAATCTGTTGAGATTTTTGCTTTCCAGCAGTTATTGTCAGTTTGGCTCAAATAAAGTCATAAAAATTCTCTATAGGTTTAAACATTTCTTACTTCAACAGGATGGTTGTGAAGATGGAGAGATAAAATAAATTTAAAAACTCTTTCATAAATGTGAAACATATACTAATATTAATTCCTATTGTGAGTATTTAATAAATTAAGATGTTAATAATATCTGGTCATCACTGTATGACTCAAGAAGGATAGATAGATTATAAACATTCACCAATTTTTTTCTGTGGGGAACACTGGCCTACTTAATTTCTGGACTCACTTATAGTTTTTAAATTCATTGATGCTATAAACTAGAGGAATTTTAAAGCTCTTGTGATTCTTATATAGTTTTCTCAAGTTAACTGTTAGTGTCCATAGATACTGCTTTTCTGAGACTTAAACTAGATAAATGTTGTGAGTTGGGTTCCCTGGGAAACAGACTCTGAGGAGAAATCTGCACACAGAGTGTTTATTGGAGAGTGCTCTTGGTAACAATGTCCTGAGGAGGGAGGGAAGCAGTTGAGCAGAGGGAGATGTTAAGCTGAGAAACACTCATAGAGCCTTCAGGCAATCCACCAGGAACCTTAGAGCTTGTGTGGCCCTCTGAATTGTCTTGTCTTGAAACAAGGACCTTGACGTTTATATTTACACACCCACCCCCCATCATGGGCTACTCCAAGGAAGGGGACGTGAACTCAGTGGAGGTGATGCTTTTGGTCCAAGGGCTGTGAGTTGTCAGCTGTCAATACTTCCAGTACCTGGGGTTTGAATACCTCAGTCATGAAGTATGGGAGCCACACCATTCACCACAACTGCCTTTATCTTAAAATATGGGTGTCAATTACTGGGCCTCAATTTACCTTCATGAATTGCATTTTTCTTTATTTTCTGTATCTTAACTGTCTAGTATCTAGCGTTTATATAACCCTGGAAAAGTAAATTCACACTTCTGAGCCTTAGTTTCCATATATATATATAGGTATTATTCTCACTGTTGTTTTCTTGTGTGTGTGCATAAATGAGATGCCATTTATGATATAGATAAGGTAGATTGCAAATGCAAGTGCATCATGGTTCCCTCTGTGGGAATAGAAGTTTTGAGACATGACTTTGGGGTTCTAAAATATGAAATATTGTAATGTCTGATTACAAAGTGTTCTGACCTGATGGCTAGGTCAGAATGGTAGAAAAAGCTTCTCCTTGCTTGGGTTTGAATAATTTCAAAGGAACACCCAGCTGTCAGAGGACACAGTCATCTCATTTCAATTGGAAGACATTAAAACAATCCTTGATCATTGCTTTTCGTCCATCCACCTTAGTGATAATACTATGTCATGTATAATGAGAGGCTGTGCTAATGTCCTGTGAATTAACAGGCATGCTGCTTTGGATACAAAAGCAACTAGCTTGTATCTGTTATAGGCACCTCTCACAGACACCAGAGAGGTGAGTTAGAAGGAAAGGCCTGCCCTCACCTCAGTTCTTATCAGTCTCCTAGGACCGAATTCAAATGAGTGACCCTGATTGGCTTGTGATAAAGCCAATTTATTAAAGCATTTAAAGCAAGCAAATTTATTAAAGAAGCAAGGCAAGCAAATCTATCATCCAGCATCATGTACATTGTTTTACTGTCTTGTGTGTGTGTGTGTGTGTGTAAATGAGATGCCATTCATGATACAGAGCTCTCAGCTAATCTGAAGAATGTCTCTGATGCCACTATTCAATTCCGCCCTTTCAGCAAGAAAGTAGCTGTAGGCAATAAACAGGTAAATAAATGGGTGTGGGTGTGTTCCAATAAAACTGTAATTACAAAAACCCTCAGCTGGCTGGATTTGGCTCGGGGTCTGCAGTACGCTGACCTGTGCACAAAATAATAGTTTCTAAACCGGAGTGATTTTTGGAATTTCTGAATGTACTGTTACTTAACCAAAGTTCATGTGCCTGTTGGTTTGAAAGGCCAACACCCAGAATATCACAGTTTGGAATAAGGAGAGTTTTATTGATGGAGAATGTACCAATCAAGAAGATGGGAGACCTACTATAACTTTGCCACAGATCCATCTTGCTCACTGCACTAAGAGTTTTTAAGGGGTTAATGGGAACTGGTATGTGGAAATGCTGGTGGGACAAGTTTTGATTGGAGGACCTTGGAACTTGGCTACCTATGGTAAATAGGTGTCAACACCGATTTCCTGAACAATAGACCCTTTTGCTTCTGAAAGGATTCCAGTGTTTATGTTCTGGTTATGTCCTGGTTCTTTGATTCTATGCGTGCGTGTGTGGTGGGGGAAGAACTTTGGTTCTGGGTAGAGCTGGGGTGGGGGGGGGTGTGGTCAAAGTTCTCTTCTCTGGGCATGCTTTGACTACATGACTTGTGGGTTTTGTCTATTGTCTCTGAAAAGCAAATCAGTATCTCCTTAAACAGGATAGGATGATTTTGAGCTGGTGCCGCCATTATAGTATCAGGTACATTTCCTGGCATCACATTATATTGTGACTAGAGTCACAAGCAAATATCTTAGTTGCATTCCACAACAGCCATTTATTAATCATGTGTCTGTGACTCCACTGAGTTGGTCAATGGGTCTCAGCTGGACCTACTGATATGAGCTGCAGTATCAGGGCAGTTCTGCCTTCTGCTGCAGATGTGTTGGAACCACTAGGATGTTCTCTTCCACATATATGCATTCTGCAGGCACTCTGAGGAGACCATGGAAGCTCTCTCTGTGTCAATGGTACAGACACAAGTGTGTAAGCATAAACATGTGAGATATCTTAAAGGCCTCCATTTGAAACTGACACAATGACAATATTACTCCTGCCTTCATGTCATGGTCCAAAGCAAGTTATATGAACTGGCCCCAAGTAAATGGTGTAGGATATTCTATCCACAATGAGGTCACAAGAAGAGTGTGAATAGAGCGCTAGCCTGGTTGCTCATTTGGGCAGAGAGTTGTACCATACACCAAAATGTTGCGGGTTCAATTCCAGGTCAGGGTACATACAGAGATTGTGGGTTTGATCCCTGTTCAGAACACATATGGGAAGCAACTGATCAATGCGTCTCTCAATGTTTCTCTTTCTCTCTCCCTTCCTCTCTCTGGAAAATCAAGAGACGCATATCCTCAGGTGAGGCTTAAAAAAATGAAAAAAGAGTGTGGATAGAGGATCATGCCATCATTCAAACTAAGAGTTTACTTTTAATCGCACTTTTGGGCCCCATTGCCTGAGGTTCTGAAACAGCAGGTTTGTGGCTAAGTTTAAAAATATGTAGGTGCTTCATGAGTTTGATGATGAGTCATCACAGAGAACCACTTGATTAGATGCTTTCTCAGGCCACTGACAACTCCACGTCATCTGATTCTATCTAATGAAGTTTCAACGTCTTCAATGTGCACTTTATTCTCAGAAAGGGTTTTTATTTTGATGGCCATTCTCGGCAGCAGTCACCCAGTATTTCAGGGCCACAAAGGAGGCTGACCACAGCCTGAATGGAAAGTCCTCTGTCCGCCCCACACAGATCTCTGACCTGCTTTATCCTCACTCACGCCTCCACCTCTTCCCAAGACTTCCATTGGGGCCGACTCATCAGGTGCTCATGGAAGGAAGACGGAGATAACCATCAGTCGGCACAGCTGGACTAAAACCAACTCATTTCACACTGCGGTGGCTGGTAATCAAATGGTGCTACATGCTTTATTAATTTGTAATTACCCTTCCCCACTCCCGTTTCTTTTCTTTCACTCATAGGTCACTTAAAAATTCTTCGATTGTGCAACACTGGGGAGTAATCTGTCTCCAAACATGTGGCACTTTCATTATGCAATTGCTAAATTCAACATCTTGGGGGCACTTCTCATAAATATTTAATGCTGCATTTTAAGATCTATATTTGGGGAGATTTTTCTTTTCTCGTTTGAAAGAAGCTTTTAATTGTGGCATAATGGTTGGTCCCATCACCATCAATATTCGTGGGTCAACAGTCCATTATCGAGCAGCAATGTTAGGTCCCTGCTAAGCCGCAGCTGTGGTTAGGAGGAGCATGGATGCCCGGATAAGCTCTTTCAGGAAAGCTGATGTCAGCATGTCATTGCCAACCACAGAAGAATTATCTTCTTCGTTTGGCTTGCTAAAGTAACATGAATTCCTTTGAAAAGTCCATACATTTAAATTGTCGCATATGACTTATGCGACATCAGAATTTGTCAGCTGGTTTAATCCTATATAGAGACTTATGGAGGCAGAGGGTAGGAAGAAAATGGGATGCAGAACTCAGAAGTACTTTTTTTACATTACTCATTTTTATGATTACGTTATATTTATATGGAAACTTCCTTTCATATACCAAGAAACTACTTTAAAAACACATTTAATGAATTCTATTAACACCCTCTTGCCCTTCCTCCCCCACCCAAGGTTAATTGTGCATCATCCCCCAGAGATGGCTTAGGCCATGTGAATTGCCGATGTTCATTTTTTTTAAGTGACAAGTTAAATTTTTGCATCCATTGATTTATGAATGGTTCCAATTTGGGGGTAAAAGAATTGATAAACCCAAACCATCAAGAATCATTTAAAAGACAAGATATGGGTAATAAAGGGCTGTGATCTTTCAAGTGTCAGCAAACGTTTTTTTGTAAAGGGCCAGAGAGTAATATTTTCACCTTTATGTCCCATATAATCTCTAAAGCAGCTGTTCAACTCTGCCATTGCAGCATGAAAGCAGCCGTAGACAATACTTAAAACAAATAATTGTATCTCAAGTCTAGCAAAATTTTACTTACAAAAACAGGCAATGAAATACACCAATTAAAAGACAGAGATCACTAGAGACACAAGTATATATTGTCTATAAGAAACCTACATTACACATAAATATACAGAGAAAAAGTGAAAGGGCTAGAGACAGAAATATTGAGTTAACATTTCATCAAAATAAATGAAAGTAGCTACATTAATTTTAAACAAAGCCAACCTCAGAAGAGGGAAAAAATATCAGGGGTTAATTATAAAGAGGTCAGTTCTCCAAAGAGACATAACAAAAACAGAACCTCAGAATATACATGGCAAACACTGATGGAACTGTAAGGTGAGACAGACAAATCCACTATTATGGCTGTTTCTGTCAGCAATTGACAGGTCCAGCAGGCAGAGATTCAGTAATGACATAGTTGAACTGAACAGCACCATCAATCAACTGGATCTAATTGATATTTATAGATTATTTTATCCAAATTCACATGGAAAATTCACCAAGATATACCACATTCTGGGCCACGAAACACATTTTAATATATTTAAAAAAGTAGATATCCTACAAAGTATATTCTCAGACCACAGTGGAATTACACCAGAAATCAATAACAGATGGGTAGGTGAAAAGTGCCAAAATATTTGGAGATTAAACAACAAACTTCTAAATAACACATAAGTCAAAGAAGAAATCTCAAGATAAATTTAAAAATATTTTTAATTAAAATAAAAGGAAAATAGAATTTATCAAAATTTGTGAGATGCAGCAAAAGCAATACTTACAGGAAAATTTATAGCATTGAATGCATATGTTAGAAGAAAGATCTAAGATCGAAGAGGCAGTGGACCTATTTAACCCAGGGACCATAGATTGGTGATCAAGTTGATTCTAAAACAAGCCAAGTTATTTCTCTCCACTCTATGCTTGTAAACCACAGAATGCCATCCTAAACCACTGGAATATCTATAAAAAATGAAACAGTGAGATCAATTAGGCAATCAGGTCTTTGTTATTATTAGAATAAATCCCTTATATCCTATGGATGATTAACATTATTACCACCCCAAGGAGCCCAGCTTTTACCACTTTATGTAACCGTCCTCTGAAACTATATATCTAATTGACTGCCCCCTCCCTCCCTGGTCTCAAACTGGTCTTCCCTCTTGCCCACATATAATTTATATTTTTCATGTACAAGTCAGGGTGATTTTCAAAAAAATCATTCAACTGTTAAAATTTCTTTCTGTTTTCCCCTGCATAGTCCCTTCATCATCTAAGTCAACATTCACAGGTTCTGGGCATTAGAATGTGGACACACTTAGGGGACATTATTCAGCTTCGGACACTATTTATCTTCCAGGTGTTGGTTTCTATGTCTTTTCCCCAGAGAGGGTGGACTGACCCTCAATCTTCTTCCTGTGCTCCTCAGGTTGTCTCTCTAATTAAACTCTCTCTTTTTATTTCATGGCAGTCACTTTTTGGTTTAACACCTGCCTCCTTCACCAGACTGTAAATCAGAAGAGGTCAGAGAGTGTGGCTGCTTTAAGAAAACAAATAGGGTTTACAAATTGATTCTGCCAGTTAACCCTCGCTGATAGCGTATAAGAGAACCCCCTTCTTTCTGCTGAGGACCACAATGAGTATTACTTTCAAACACTATCAATTTCATAAGTAAATATGGTATGACATTTAAATTTGAGCTTCTCTGCATGGCTAACTAGGCTAAATATATTTTCACGTGTTTACATTCCTTTTATGTTCCCTTTCTATTAATTAATCATTTATATAATTTGTCCACTTTTTCTAAATCAACTAGTAATGTAATTTACTATTATTAGATGAAAATAAATATATTCTATTGATTTCAGAGAGGGAAGGGGAGGGAGAGAGTTGTTAAATTTCACATTTAAACAAATTACAGGATGCTCATAGAAAGGCCATATATGATGCCATGAAGGTTTTAATTTGTCTTTTAATTGCATTACTAGTTGATTTTTCTAGCAGAACAATTATACATTTTATGGATGCATTTAATATTTTTTAAATGTATTTTTTCTACTTGTGTTCTGGCGTTTTGGGAATCCAAGCATGATATCTTCAAGTTACACTATTTTTTTCTATTAGCCCGAGAATCCCTGTACTCCATAGGTCCTCTCTGAAAAGATCCTTAAACCCAGTTGGCCACTCTCAGTAAAATAGGACTGGCTACAAATCTGTGGTATTCAATGCAAAATAAAAAATGAACAAAGTCTTTAGTTTAAAAAGTATTAAGAATTTCCAGACAATCAAAGCAGAACATCAAACCCAGTAGGGGCCTTTCTAAGCATGGGACCATGTGTGACAGCACAGGTTACATATCCATGGAGTCAGCCCAGCCCCAGCTACAACTAACTGATCAGAGATATTAGACCCAAAGATCAAGGCTGGCATGCCCCTATAAAGGCTGGTGTGAACACCCTACTCAATAAGGTACCCTATACTGAGTAACAACTGGTGAAATCATTCAGTTTTGGAGAATTAAAACTTGGAAAGAGTAGAGAGAAAGAAAGAGAGACAGAAAGCTAGGATGTTTAGCTACTTAACATACCACCACCACTGCAAAATCATCTTTCCCTCTACCCTCTGACCTTTAACACACACTAACTTATTTTTTTAAAAAATATATTTTATTGATTGTAGAGAGGAAGGAAGAGGGAGAGATAGAAACATCAATGATGAGAGAGAATCATTGATCGGCTGCCTCCTGCATGCCTCCTACTGGGGATGGAGCATGGAAACCCAGGCATGTGCCCTTGGCTGGAATTGAACCTGGGACCCTTCAGACCACAGACTGACTCTCTATCCATTGAGCCAAACCAGCTAGGGCCACACTAATTTCTTGCATATAGAGTATATATTTGTTTTCCAGGATTTAAAATTCTAACTGGATTGGTAACAATTCTGCACTGATTTAAATTACCTTCATGTTTTTCTTTGAATTCTCATTTTTTCAAGAACAAAGCCTTGATGGTGAAGAACCTTGAGATGGGGAAACTATCCTGGATTATCTGGGTGGACCAGATAGATAGATAGATAGATAGATAAATAAATTAGATATAGATAGGTGCTTATAAGCTTATGAATTAATAACTACTTATTTATATCCTTTTTGGGTTTCTTAGGATATATTCCTAGAAGTGGGATCACTGGGTCAAATAGCAGTTCCATATTTAATTTTTTGAGCAAATTCCATACTGTCTTCC
>NW_006282396.1:954322-967325 GCF_000327345.1 Myotis davidii
TCTGGTTCTTTTTAAAAAATATATATTTCTATTTATTTCAGAGAGGAATGGAGAGGGGGAGAGAGATAGACATCAGTGATGCAAGTGAGTCATGGAGTGGCTGCCTCCTGCATGCCCCACACCTGGGATCAGGCTAGCAACCGGGGCATGTGCCCCGACAGAGAAACAACCGGGACCTCCTGGTTCATAGGTCGGCACTCAACCACTGAACCATAGTGAACCAGACTCTTTAGGGTCTTTTTTAATGAAGAAACTTTTTCTACTGTATTTATAAGAAGATGTTGATGGCCTTAAAGATGGAGAAAGGGGCCAAGAGCCAAGGAATGTAGGAGTCCTTGTAGAATCTGGAGGGGCAAAAAAGAGAAATAGATATTTCCCTAGAGCCTCTGCAAGGAAACACAGAACTGCTTATACTTCACTTTTAGCCTGTGTTGGGTGTCTGACCTATAGAATTATAAGGTAATAATTGTATTGTCTTAAACCACTATGCATGTGGTAATTTTTCACAGCAGCATAGAAAACTAATACAGTTTCTCTTTATGTGCTAGAGAGAGATATTAGATAGATGAAAGATAGATATATGATGATGGTAATAGATAGATGATAGATAGATAGATAGATAGATAGATAGATAGATAGATAGATAGAAAGATAGATAGATAGAAATTAGGAGAGAGATTCTCTCTCTAGACAAAAAGATAGTTCCTAAGTTTGGCGAAGACATGGAGGTTATAAGAAGAAAGAGGGCATGAGAGAAGAAAATGGCAAGATCCTGAGAGAAGTGACTACACCATGAGTCTACTTATATGGGATCAGGGCCTAAAGACTAGGATGGAAGCAGCAGAAGTCTACCAGAATTAAGAGGCCAGGCAGAGAAAAATTAAGAATATTACAATGTTATGCCAATTTCTTATCCCTACTTAATACTCTGATACCTTGATACTTCTCCTAAACCCAGAAACTCAACTAATCCTAGAGAAGAAATGAAGAGAGAGGCTCTGAGAGAAGACTGAGGTCAAAGACTGAATTTTCTTGCCAACCCCATGAGAAGGGAGATCAAATTATATGTTGAGGAAAATAAAATCAAGGAAGCTATATTCTTGCACAGCCGAGTTTATGGTCTGACCGAGCAACACACAGAATCAGGCCATCAAATCAGACTCCTGAGAACCAGAGATCTAACCCTGCATCAAACTCTGCTAATAACTTCAAGTATATAGGTCAGGAAGGCACAAAGCAAAGACTGAGACATCAAGGGTGTCTGAGACATCAAGGTGGCTCTCTGCCCTTGACCACGCTCTCTTTGGCTAGAATAAAAGACAAGGTCTCCAAGTGAGGTGTTGTGGGTTTTTGAGACAATAGGCGCTATGTAAATTATAAAACATTGCCTCAGCTATTATATAGCTACTGTGACATCCTTTTAAATAAATAAATAATTAATTTTAAATTACAGCTAACCTACAATATCATGTTAGTGTTAGGTGTACGACATAGGGATTCAACATTTCTTTATCTTATAAAGGGATCCCCAAGGTAATAGTAATTGCCTGCTGATGTGACATTCTTAAGGGAGCCATGACTTGAAAATTCATTTATTGTCAATACATGGGTCTCTACATTACAAGTAATCCTTTAATCACAGACATCCATTTGCTAAGAATATTATGTAGATAAAATCTCTTTTCCTTAGTAAATATCATTAGAAATTACCAAGGTCCAGTTGACGAGGGGATTAAGTCTATTTTTTATAACTTTTCTTTTACCTTTTTTCTTTACTTTGGGGGTTTCCCTCCAGTAAAGGGACTGAATGGATCTTAGGCCAGTGGCTTTAACTCCTTTCCCTCATCCACGGATTTGTAACAACTCTGGTAATTATTATTATTTACATGTCCCAAAAAGGTAAAGAGTTTTTGAAGATGATAAAGCCAATTTGGAGTTCAAGAGAGAATGCAGAACACACTTTTAAGTACAGTTCTCAATTTTTAAGATGTCCTCAATTTCCATACCAGGTATTGAAGTTCTGATAGTGAAAGCTTAAATGTCTGTGGCAATTTAAAGTCAGGGGAAAATCTGAGATTGACTTTTTGTATAACTAATTTACAGAATTACACAATGAATTCCTTGATAGCATAGATATAAAGTGTCAGATGGATTAGGAACCTTAGTTATGGCCCATTCTTTCACCAAAGTTGTGTGGGGAGGGTGGAATGAAGAAATAGGTCATCAATAAGTCTTCTGTGTCCTAGGACATTCTTGTAGAGACTTGACAAGGGAGAGTTATGCAATAAGGAAGAGTTGGGACAATAAACATTCTGGCATGAGCTTACTCTTTCTTTATTGATACATGTGAATCCCTTGAGGGAGAGCAATTGATATCTCAAACTAGAGGCCCAGTGCACAAAATTCATGCACTTGGGGGTCCGGCCTGTGACTTCTTGCAGTCCAGGAGCCCTCAGGGGATGTCCAACTGATGGCTTAGGTCTAAGTGGGCCTAAGCCAGCAGTCGGACATCCTTAGCGCTGCCAGGGAGGCAGGAGAGGCTCCCACCACTGCTGCTGCACTCATCAGCCTATGAGGCTAGCTTCCGGCTGAGCGATGCTCCCATTGTGGGAGCACACTGACCACCAGGGGCAGCTCCTACATTGAGCATCTGCCTCCTGGTGTTCAGTGCGTGTCATAGCAACCAGTTGTTTCACCGTTAGGTTAATTTGCATATTAGCCTTTTGTTATATAGGATGTTTTTTTTTTTTACTTTAGGGGTAATGAGATGTGGTTGAGGCCAATTGATGAATTATGCCTCCTCTCCACAGTTTAACACACACACACACACACACACACACACACACACTTTTAATCCCTCCTTCACTCTAGACTCTAGAAGAAGAGGGGTTGGGTTGAGATTCATGTCAGAGACACTCCCCTGGATCAGTAGGAGAGGAGCAGAGCTCTAACAGGCTTCTAGATAAAGTGTTGGGGCTGTCACTTTAGGGCTCCTTTATAGCATCAGTTGCTGCTACGTGGCAGGCATATTCCCTAAATTTCATCGTCCATTTCTCTTGCTGTCTTGCTGCAGAGGACCAGAGTAGTTTATGACCAAATGCATGGTGCCTGCAAGATCATCTAGAAGGGATTTTCCATCCCAAAATAAGGATTGAGAATATAATCTTTTATTTCTTATGCATTTGTAGTTTCATTCTATTATAAATGCAAACCTATAGTCATTAAGCCACTATCGGTGAAATAGGTTTTGCAGGCGAGGCTGAGACTTGAAGCTCTATTTAGTGACATTGTTTCAATGCATTTTGAGTTCTCAGCCAGTAACCAATCTGTCTGTGAACATTGGGAATGCAGCCCGTTTATAGCCTGGAAGTATAAATACATCCAGTATAATTATCAGGCCAGCTTATTCATAAGTATCATTCTCTGAGGTATTCACATGTTCATTCTTGTTGGCAGCACACACCCCTTACTGACCTGGATACCCCTTTAGATTGCCCTGTTTTACCCCAGCATGACATGATACCCTGAACCATTCAGCTTAGAATTAATAATCTACCATAGTAATTAGCAACCCAGTAGAAATGAAAAGATCGCAGTTGAAGCCTCAGCTATTTATTTAAGAGCAAATTATTAAGTAGGTGTTCAAGTCTGTTTCTATGCTCTCCACCTCAGGAAGTGTTCTTGTAAATTGCAAGTTTGCTCTCTGCACCATAAAAGACCCAACAGCAGCAATAAATACATTCTTTAGGGCGAAAATGTAGACACTCAATTTGGAGGGTTGGCATGATTGAAAAGTATTGTTTCAATTGTATGTGAACAAATCACACACACACACACACAGAGAGAGAGAGAGACACACACACACACACACACACACAGTGGAAGCAGTGGCTGATGGTGTTTTTTAACTGATGACTCTACTATATCACCAAGAATTCCATGGCACATACCCTCTCTAGAAAAATGCAAATATTCAGAAAAAAGTTAGCAGTGAATGGATGAGTACAATCCTGACTCTTTGATTTATAGCTGTGTAGTTATGAAAAATATGGTGTTTAAATACAAATAGCTCTATTATTAGCATGGGTGATGGTCAAAGGATGGTATGCTCCAGTACAAAAAAAGAGATAAGCAGTTTAATGCTACATTTAACTGTAATGAGAATGTTTGATATTGCTCTGCCTACAGTGAATATAATCCAAGCATCTTCTTTTAGTAGATGAATGCTCCCTGCAATGTAGAACAGTATAGGGAGAACAGGAAATCACGTAGTTTAAATCTGACTTATTGAACAAGTATTCATTTTCTCGCATATAAGAGAAGTCAAACATTTGGGGATTTTGCTAATCCAATTCTTTCTGGTCTTACCCCCAGTTTATTTCCATTTTCTTTGAAGAGCCTGTGTGTCCAGACATAAATATTGCTCTTAGATTTCCTTAGTCTTGTGGCCTCGCGGTCCTAGCACAGTGCCAGACCCTGAGGAGGCCCTTGCAGTTCTAACACATTGAAAGCTGGGACAGCCAGCCTTGTTAACCCAAGCTTGACAAGTTTTCTTTTGTCAATTTTTACAATATATTGAGAAGAAATGGAAGAGATACTTATTTTTCTTGGTCGTTCTTTCTATTCATTTTTTAATGAAAAGCTCCCCAAAGCTGTTAGAATACTTGATAATTGCTGTTTGTCAGAAATAACTTACTCTTTAAGCCAGTGAATATAGAGAAAAAGAATAAGAAACACATACATAATGGGACTTTAAAACCATTTGTCTGAAAAGACTGAATTTTCCAACAGGATATTATTACCCAATGACAGTCTTTTTTAATCCTATTGCATTGAAAAGAGATCAGAATTATTATTTTCTGCACTCACTGGCCAAAGAATTTCTTGTTCTTTGACAGAATAAACTCTGGAGAAAGCACAGTTGATAAAGAAGTTCAGTCTAATGATGAAAGCTGGAATTAAGTTAGAATCTCCTGGTGTAAGTTGGTCATACAGAGATTTTATATACCTACTGTTCCTCTCAGTTTAGTTATCACGTTCGAAAAGTTTTGCCAAGTGGTGAAATGGAATTACTGGTCTTCTTACTAGTAGTCAATTATTATTATTATTTTTTTTTATCTCCAGAGGGCTATTCTTGCAGCAGGATAATATTTTTATCATATTTGATAATGTTTTACAATTTATGATCCAGTTAGTTCTATCTCTTATACTGTTTTGTAATTATATCATTATTTGTTGATTTTCCAACATAAGAATTAAAATAAGTGACTATAGGTGTTAATTGTATTTCTCACATACATCAGGCATGTCGCTTCAAATATCTGAGAAAAAATACCATACAAATCGATAGCTACTAAATAAATACTGAGTTGGGCTGACCAATTAACACCATGTTGTATCATCTAAAAGCCTGTCATTCGCCAAGCTTCCACATGCTGCACTTTCACTAACTCACCACCATACTTTCACTAATTCCCCCCAATTTATTTCTTCCAAGTATCTTTTGCCTGAGTTTGCTGAGTAGTCACTAAAAGCTTTCTTATTTTCGATCTGGTACTTTTGGCCTTGGAAAAGCTTGTCATTTTCTTCAAAGTCAACATCAGACTCAAAGAAACTATCAGTGAAGTTCCTCTAAAAAAAAAAAAAAGGCATCTCTGGGATTTGAATGAACTCTATCTCCACAACAATTTACTAGAAAGGGAGTAATGATGTGGTATACCAGAAAGGACTCCTGACCTGAATTATAATGAAAACTTAGCAAAAGGAGGGAACACACCTTCTGTTTGCCTGTCTCTTGATGTTTTAAAAACAGAGCTGAATTAACCATATGCCATATTTAGTAGCACGCTGTTACAATTTGGTTTTGCAATGTTTTCCTCTTATTTTATGCGCTTATCACACTCCCAACTCTATAAAAAGGCTCCTGGTCTAATGTATTTGATACATGTACTAGGATATTTATGCATCTTTGAAAAATACATTGTATTAATCAGCAAATATTTTTTTTTCTCTCTAAATAGTATTACACAGTAGGTCCTCAGATAACATTATCTTGTTTAATATTGTTTCATTATAACGTTGATGAGAAAATAGAATCCATTGCCATCGGGGCCACTCTCTGTGTGAAGTTTGCGTGTTCGCTCCATGTCTGTGTGGATTTTCTCCGGGATCTCTAGGTTCCTCCCACATCCCAAAGATGTGCACGTGAGGTGAACTGACATGTCTACACTGTCCTAGTCTGAGTGAGCGTGAGCGTGTGTGTGAGTAGCCCTTCAATGATAGGGCATCCTGTCCAGGGTGGGTCCCACCTATTCCCTGAGCTGCTCTGGCCACCTGCCACCCTGAAATGGAATCGGCAGGTTGGAAACGAATTCCTTACTTGTTTTTATTCATCTTTCTTAAATGTATGTATAGCTCACATTTATTTCAATGTTAAATATTAGAAATGTTTTGGGTCTTTATTTAGAAGTTTGGTGACATTTTTGTGACTAGAAATATACCATAGAAACTTCTCTTGTTTATATCACTTACCCTATGGGAAAATTGGTTTTCTTATACGTCGTTTCACTTAAAGTCACAGTTCCCAATGATGTTAAGTGAGAACCTACTGTATTATATCATGCTGTTTTTTTAAAAACACAAACAAACTATTTTTACTCCACATTCTATCCACTTTGCTGTGTCATTGCTTAGATCAACTGCATAGTTTTATACAGAAGGCATCCATCAGCACTTATTCATTCGCCAAATGATGGGCATGTAGGCCGTGACTAATTTCTTGCTGCCACAAACAGCACTCTATATTAGTCTTTTTCAACGTTTTTCATCCCTGACACACATAAACTAATTACTAAACTTTTCAGCACACAAAAAATATATTATATTTGCTTCTCTGACAAAAAAATAAGTATGGCTATTGTTGTGTTGGCTGTTATCATTTTTTATTTGATAATCCAAGGGTAAGAAATTAGTGCCCTGACTAAATAGTCAGCTATTACATGTTTTAAAAATTCTTGTGACACATCAGTGTGCCTTTTGTGGCCACTGGTTGAAAATTGCTGTTCTACATAATCCCTACAGATTGCCTTTTTTTCAATGTGACAGTTTCTCAGGGCATATACCCAGGAGTGAAATTGCTGAATCATAGCATGCAGGTAATTCATACGTTTATTTAGTATTGCCACATTATACTCCAGATTGACTGCACAAGTTTACATTTCCACTGACTGTGAAGGAATATATTCATTTCCCCATAGTTCTCTCATACTTGGTGTATAATATAGCTATTTCTGTGTAGCATATTTAAAGTTTGTGACTTTTAAAAAAATATCACAGTTTTTATGAGCTGGAATCTGAGTATGGCTTAGCTGGGTGTCTTAAGGTCAAGGTCAAGGTGTGTCAACATTGTCTGAAGCTGTGAGATGGGGCTGTGTCCTCATCTGAAGGCTCAAAAAGATTTATTTTAAAGTTACTCAAGTAGTTGTGGATAAGATTTAGTTCTTCATGGCTATTGGACTGAAGACTTTAATTTCTTACTGCCTGTTGGCTGAATCCCCTCAACCCTTGCCAGATGGGACACTCCTTAAGGCAGCCCCCAACATGACATCTGACTTCCATAAGAGCAATCAAGTGAGAGAGAACACATGAGACAGGAGCCAGTCTTTACTTTTTAATATTTGTAATAACATCTCCTCACTTTTGCCATATTCATTCATTAGAGTCAAACTAGTAGGTCTAGATCCTGTTTTCTTCCTCAGTTGAATTGCTAGGAAGCAATTAAGCATAGCACTTGGCGTGGGTTTGGGAAGTAAACAACCCTGCATCTTGATCCCGGTTCTGCCCCTGCCTCATTATGTGATCTCAGGCAAGCTTAGTTTTCTCATCAATAAAGTGAGGATAATACTAGAGTCTATCACCTACAATTATTATAAAAATTTAACAAAATTAAAGTTTAGAAATGCTTAACATACATTTCAAGTAATACTTTCTACAATTATTTTAATTAAAGTAGATCTTTTGTATTGGAATTTATCTTGAGGGAGTGATGCCAAAAATATGTTATTTTTATTCCCAAAATGGAAAGGAATAGAAATAAGAAGACATAGGAGATTAAGGAAAATATTCAACAAATCCAGGAAGTCATGAAAGAATCTGAACCTGCCTGGAAAATGGTCAGAATAGATGATTTGCTATAGGGTTTGAATATTTTTAAACGTGTCATTTGGAGGATAAGATCAATAAGGAAACATATATTGTTTTAGAAGGTGAAAGTGGGGTGCGGGTTTCAGTTAGAGAAAACAGTGAGTAGAACGTCTGAAATAAGCTCTATTTTAAGAAGTTAAACCATTGGCAGACATAATCAATTGTTATGGGTAAGATAATACTAACTTTTAATCACTTGGGATTATTGTACTTACTCAAACTTTTCTAATACTAACGAAAATAGATATGAGTGAGCCCATCAATTTTTTTTGGCTCTTCATTCTAAGTGAATAACAGAGGCTGCAATTCGACATGAGGACATGGGAAGTAAGGTACCAGCTAAAGTACTACTGACTTACGTTTTAGAAGCAGTAAGAACCCAGGGTTTGGGCCAGTGGAGCTGACAAGGGGTCCTCCATGTGTCCTGTGTTCACAGGGCTCCCATTAGTCAAAGCTGATCAGTCATCTGCTTTCAATGATCATGCTGGCTGCCTGGTGTTTCACAGCCCGGCATTATTCACGTCAACATAAAGGATAAACGCATCTCTGTTAACCACGGCCCGAGGGCCCTCAGAGTCAAGAGGGGAATGTGTGGTTTGGAATTGTGCTTTTTTTTTTTTAAATGGGAATGGAGAAAGAAGACTAGCTATAAGCACTTGCCACTATAATTCTGTTAGTAAACTATGTGTAGTCAAAATAGGAGTTAGAAGTTACTTATAATGATATCAGAAAGAAATTCTAGAAAAGACCTGAGCAGTTACAATTAGTTTTTACTTTATTTCTATGCATAATTTACTTAGATGAATTCTATTTTTGGACAAAGAACTGCCTAGTAAGTAGGTAAGAAAAATGTACGAAAATGCTGACATATGTAACAAATCCTAAAGCATCCTGTTTGAAACCTCAGCTTTCAACAGGTAATGAATTAAATAGTGAGGTAATTAAAACATCTGAGAACCTTCTGAAAATAGTTTATGTGGTGAAATGACTAAGATTGTTAGTAATCACTTGTAAACCCAGAGACACACATAGATGCCTGTGTACACACACACACATGATGAAATGAGGGAGAGGAGTTGTTTTAATTATAAAAACTTAACTCCTGATTAAAGCTCTAATGAATATAAACCAGCATTTACCAACATTTTTCTCTTTTTAAAAAACAACTATTATATTTATTTGATATACAAAGAACGGTACATATATAATATGTGTAGGGTATCCCCCCCCCAACTGTATACAAACTTTAGCAGCTGATAGCTCAATTTTGAAAACAAAATTTATTTTAACAAACACCACCTTTAATAATTATTCACAGTGTGTATATACATTTTTTGGGAACACCCTATATAATTTGATGAGTTTGGACATATGCAAACACCTATAATACCATTATCACCATCAAGGTAATAGACATATTTAACACCTCCCGGGGTTTCCTCATGTCTTCCCCGCCCCCCCCCCATGTTTGTGTGTAGCAAGAACACTTAACATGACATCTATCTTCTTAACAAATTTCAAGGTGCACAATAGCATGCTGTTAACTATGTGCACTGTGCTGTACAGCAGATCTCTGGAACTTATTCATCAAGCTGAAATTTGATATGCATCTCCCCCACTCCCAAATGACTGGGAATACTATTATATTCTCCGCTTCTATGAGTTTGATTATTTTAGACACCTCAGATAAGTGGAATCATGCAGTATTTGTCTTTCTGTACTGGCTATTTCACTTAGCATAATGTCCTCCAGGTTCACCCATGGTGTCACAAATGGTAGAATTTCTTTTTTTAAGACTGAATATATTCCATTGTATGTATAGCACTTTTTATCTGACGGACACGAGTTGTTTCCATGTGTTGGCTATGGTGCATAGTGCGTCAATGAACATGGGAGTCCAGGTATCTCCTGGAGATGCTGATTTCAATTCTTTTGGATCTATACCTGAAATCAAATTCCTAGGTAATATGGTATTTCTATTTTTAGTTTTCAAGGAATCTCCATTTCTTTTTCCATAGCTGTTGCACCATTGTAATGCTTACAAGGGTTTTGTTAACCTTGCCAACAATTACCTTTAAAAAAAATAGCCATTCTAATTGGCGCGAGGTGATATTCTATGTACTTTTGATGTGCATTTCCTTGATAATTATGTTGGGCATCTTTTCATATGCCTGGTGGCCATTTGTATGTCTTCTTTGGAGAAATCTGTTCAAGTCCTTTGGCCATTTAAAAAAAATTAGGTTACTTGTTTTTGTGCTATTGACTTGAAGGAGTTCCTTATATATTTTGGAAATTAATCCCGTATTGAATTGAGGTAAAAATAAATTAAATTAACCTGGTTTATAAAACTATGCATTTATGGAAATGTTGGTTTCATGCTTTTTTTTTTTATCCCACCAGATTACAAGGTTCATGAAAGTAGGACCTGGGTTTATCTATCACTACATACTCTTCCCTGGCATAGGAGTGTGGGTATATTTGTTGAATGAACGATTATTTACTGTTACATTTCTTTATGTTCTCATCTCTTTAGACATTTTATACTTTTGTAAACCTTGGTAATGGTTTTCAAGATACATTTTGCTTTCATTTAATAGGCAAAAATGAAGGCTCTGACGATTTTATCTCTATTATGATGATACAGTTTAATATCTTCAGCCACTATTTTCCTTAAGCACTTTCATCAGACACCCTGCTTCATGGTGCAGGGACTGGCTTAGTGCAATGAAGTGATTGTTATCACACAATCTCTTGCTGCAATATTTTTTTTTCTTTATTTGGCCTCATCTTGAATCTTTTTCTTTCATAGGGGATATTGACTAAGTGGGATGAAGAAAGACAATTTCTCTCTATGGTCAACATTCAAAATAAAACACCATTAAATGCTTTCATTTCCATTGGTGTGTCTTCCCTCACTTTGCCTTCTGGCATCTCTTATCACCTGGGTGGTTTGGTCATACTGTTGGATGTGTCTGTGATATTTAAACTTTTAGCACATACAACATTGGTGACACTTTCAGCCTCCAGGAACCCCTATGATACATGCTTGCCACAGTTCACTTTGTGAAACATTCAGTTGAGCAAATGAAAAATAGCACATAGGATAGTGAGCCTATCCCAGTACTCATCAGCTATCAACTGCCTTTCCTGGGCAAGTGAAATGATACTAAACAAAACTTGTCTCTTCTTCCTACTTGTAGCCAAAATAATTTAATCTGAAAGCAGCCCGACTCTGGCAGAATCTGTCTTGATTCCCAACATGAGACAAAAATACTTTCTTCAGCCATGGTGAACAAATGGAGGAGAATAGAAACTGGTGAAGACTTAGCAGTGGAAAAAAGGGTGCTCATCAGAGTCAGCATCTTCCTATGCAGCCGGATTTCTATGGGAGATACAGCATCTCTATGGAAAATAGTGAATTTGTGTCACCCATTTCTGCCTAGAGAACTTGGCGTATGTTAACGCTGATAATGCCATCAGGACAAAGAAGGAAGTATACTTGGACCTCATAAGCCACCCTTATGAGGGTCAATTCCCTCTTGCTTAGAACATGATAATAATTCCCACCCAGAGTAAGGCGGTTAAATGACAAATCACTGCATTTACTGAAGAAGCCATCTTTTCCATCCCTATCTAGATTTATTATAATTCCTCTTTCCACTTATTGCAAAAACTACTTTCCAAAAATCAGAAAAGCAAACTTAGCACATTTCAGCAATGTTAATGTCCTAGGTACAGATGTCCCCTGAAAGACTGTGACTTATTTCTCCTTGGAAAGTATTCACATTATCTGCATGTCACAGAACTAACAATGCCAATGTATTAGTTCCCTAGGGCTGCACTAATAAAGTCCTGGGTGGCTTAAGAAAACAGAAATTTATTTCTCCCAACTTTGGAGGGTACAAGTCCAAAATCAAGGTGTCAGCAAGACCATGATTTCTCTCAGGTCTCTAGGGAATGATTCTTTGTTGTCTCTCCTAGTTTCTGGTGGTTGTCGGCTATCCTTGGCATTCTTTGGTTTGTCCAGTTTCTACCTCTTGCATCATGTGTTTGTCTACTTTATGTCCTTACATGGTACTCTGTGTGTCCGTGTATTCAAATTTTCTAGTTCTTATCAGGATATCAATTACTGGATTAAAGCTCCTCTAATTTACTATGATCTCATCTTAAATTGATTACAACTTCAAAGACCCTATGTTTAAATAAGGTCATGTTCATAGGTACTGGGGATTAGGACATCCACATATCTTTGTGGGAGACACAACAGCTACTCAACAGTTATATATCTGGTAATCATCTGACAAGTTATTTCATTGATCTTTAGGTTCTGTTCTGCTGGGTCCAGGAGGATACTTGTTATCCCAAAGTATTCCCTACCCACATCCTGTTAAATGCATTTCTAAACTACATCATTTAAAATCACCTCCGAACTCTCTCTTAGCTTTGAAGGGATATAAGCTACTACCAAGCCATCCAATGCATTGTTTTAGCAGCAACTTACTGCCAGTATTTTGGGTGGTAAAAATATGGTCAAGAAACTTGTACTTCTGTCTTTTATAAATATCATTGTTGCCAATGTTTAAGTTTCTCATGACTTGATGATGACTCCAGGTGTAGTGACCAATATATTTTGCATGACAAGCATTGTGATTTATTCTTGGATCTCCTGAACCTCAACCCCATCATGGACTATATTCTCTGATACCCAACTATTTTCAGCACTTTGTGTAGAAAATTACATCTTATGTAAAATATGAGTGTTGGGCAGTAGATAGGTTTTAATTTCTATCTCTTCAAAAAA
>NW_006282396.1:968439-969278 GCF_000327345.1 Myotis davidii
GTGACAGGGGAGAAGGGCTAAGGGTCTGGAACACACAAGAGGGATGCTAAAAGATAATTTCCAATGAAGGGAAAATCGTGATTCTCAGAGACATAAAATAACACAAGTTAAAAATGTATTTCACTCACAATTAATAAACAAATCAGGTAGATACTAAAAGTGGTTCAAAAGAAAATCCAAAGAACAGACAAATATATAGATCTGGATTATTGAAATGAATGTGTAAATGTAGGCAAAACTGGATTTCCTATTGGGAATGGCTGTAAAGATGTACAAATTGAAGAAAATAGTGGAGAAGATTTAGTATCTAAAAAGGATGCTCATCTGAGTCAGTGTCAATAGACAGAACATAATTTACATGTCCATAGACAAGAATTAATTTACCTTGCTATCAGTTATCCTCCGTTTGCAGAGTTGTAAAGTAGCTTTTATAGAATCAGGATCAGATAAGCCTGAGTCTAGAAAATGCACAGTTGTCCACCGAAGCACAAATTTCCCCCTACAGAGGCAAAATTTAGCTAAGTCCAGGTTTAGAAGTCTTTCTGGGGTTATTGGCATATAAGCTTATAACATTACAGATAATATTCTCTATGCTGGTGTGGAAAAATATGAAAACTGAGGGGAGATGTTTATATGTCTCTGGGTATACAATGGGCAGAAAGAGAGGGAGATGACTGGTGAAAGAATGGAGAAAAAGACATGGAGATGAGGGAGGAAGGGAGAGACAGAGAGAGAGAAAATGAATCAGGAGGGACCAGCTGCACTTGACAGGTGCTGGTGCTAGACTATCAAGGACCAGAGCAAACCATCACAGTGCATAGCACACCCACAGGTGACAG
>NW_006282396.1:969539-993595 GCF_000327345.1 Myotis davidii
CGCAAATTGGAAATTGTGAACGATGGGCATTTTTATTTCACTGTGCTGAAGTTGCTTTGATGTTGATTTGATTGGGACTCTATTGGTGAGTGAATAAATAATCTGCAATTTTGCATATATCATATTATTGCTAGCAATTAATTATTGACTATAATATAATTAATGTAACAATATAACTATTTTTTTCATTAGTTTATAAATACTGGGTGGAGCAAAAGTAGATTTACTTTGTGACTATAAGAAACGGAGTTCATCCTTGTATTATTTATTAACTAGAGGCCCAGTGCACGGATTCTTGCACTGGTGGGGTCACTTGGTGTAGCCTGTGGGGATCAGGTGAAACTGGCTGTCCAATGCTGCCTGCTACTCTTGCCTGCTGCTCCTACTCACCCTGGTCCCACTGCTCCTGCTGCTGCTGTGGCTTACTAGGCTTGCTGATGCTCCACGGTGGTCTCTGGGCTGTGGTGGCCAGCCATGAGCCCTGCGTCTGGCGTCCATCGGTCAGCTGAGCGGTACGCCCACTGTGGGAGCACACTGACCACCAGGGGTAAGCTCCTGCATTGAGCATATGCCCCCAGTGGTCAGTGTACATCATAGCTACCGGTCATTCAGTTGTTTGGTCATTTGGTTGCTTAGGCTTTTATATATATAGATTATTGTATTATTTTCCTTACAAACATCTGTAAACCTACCTCTGTCATACCCTTCATATACCATTCTGGACATACTTATGGTTTTAATATTTGTCCAGTGATTCTTGAATAGTTAAAACAGACTGTGACAGTTGCAAACAATGATATTTTTCTTTTTGTCAATAATATGCCTATTATTCCTTATCTTAAATTACAGAAAAATGTTGATGAATACTGTTGTATTTAGGTCAACTTTTTTTGTTTCTTTTGGTCTTTCATGGAAAATGTCATGGGTTTTACCTTTAAATATAACATCAGTTGTTTTTTAAATATTGATATCATTCAGCAAATCATAAATGTATTTTTAACTGGTATTTATCTAAAACTATAAAAAATCAGAAGGTAGTGTTGAATTTTTCTTCTTGACTTATTAAAATAATGAATTATTTTGATATTGTTTATTATATTTAACCATTCATACTTCTGAAACTAACTCATTTGTTCAAAGTCTATTGTTCTTTAATGGAATGTTGTATTCTATCTGCTATTTTTATTTGATTTCTTTGCCATTTATGCTTTACTGCATTGAGGTCAGCAAATATAAACTGTATAATTTTTGTACTTTGGATTGTATTGAGATTTTTTATGACTGAATTTATGAGCTATTTTTTTAACTTTTTAAAAAATTTGATTGAATTTATTGGGGTGACATTGGTTAATTAAAATTATATAGGTTTCAGTTGTACAATTCTATAATACATCATCTGTATATTGTATTGTGTTGGGTATCACAAGTCAAGACTCCTTCTATCAACATTTATCTCCCCCTTTCCCCTCTCCTACCTCTCCCCACTGTTGTCTCTGTCTGTGAGTTTTATTTTCCTTTGGTTAGTCCATTCATCTTTTTCACCCAGCCCTACCCTCACAGCTGCCAGTCTGTTTTCTGTCTATGTCTGTTTCTCATACTTACTTTTGTTCATTAATTTTGTCAGTTAATTTTATTCATTAGATTCTACATATAAGTGACATCATATGGTACTTATTTTTCTCTGACTGACTTATTTCATTTAGCATAGTACTTTCCCATCCATCCCTGCTGTCACAAAAGGTAAGATTTGCTTCTTTTGTATGGCTGAGTAGTATTCCATTGAGTAAATGTACGACAGCTTTTTTTAAAAAAATACATCTTATTGATTTTTCACAGAGAGGAAGGGAGAGGGATAGAGAGCTAGAAACATCGATGAGAGAGAAAGATCAATCGGCTGCCTCCTGCACAGGGGGTGCCCACAACCAAGGTACATGCCCTTGACTGAAATCGAACCCAGGACCTTTCAGTCCAAAGGCTGACGCTCTATCCACTGAGCCAAACCGGTTAGGGCTGTACGACAGCTTTTTTATCCATTCATTTACTGATTAGCACTTGATAAGTATTGCATTGCCATTTGGATTATGTAAATGTGATAGGCAGAGGGCATATGATTTAATTTAAATAAATATATTAAATTTAATTCAGAGTTATTATTATTGGCATCTAATTCTTTATTTTTATTTTCCTTAATTTGTCCACATCTGAAAGTGCTATGTCAAAGTTTCCTTTCATGATTATGGCTTATTTTGTTTCTTTTTGAATACTCACATATTTACTAAACTTCTACTGTACATCTAGGCCTTTCTAGCCACTTTAATATACTGTTTGTATTCACTTATGTCTACCCAACTTGTATTTTTCTTTTCCTAACTGTACCTAGGACATGGCTGTTTTCACATTAAGTGCTACTTGGATAGTATTCATGGATTGATTTTTATCATATTCTCTGAGGAATATTCTGTAAAGGAATGATTTCAAGTTTATTTTCAATTATTACATGATTATTCATATAATTTATGCCTCATCTATTATCACTGGTAATGTGCCTTTTGTAATAAGGCATCTCTTATTCCCCCTTCAACAAGCCTTTGCTACTAATTAATTAGTATACTCTAAAGGAAAAAGTATGAACCAAAGTGGTTCCTAATAAATTCTTTGTGAGTTTGCAGTGGGATTCTGCAAAATTTCTGCTGTGGCTGGAATTTCTTTAGGTCCTCTGAAAAAAGAAGCAAACCAATAGTGCTGAGAGAATTTAGCATCAGCTGTATTCATTTAGCTAACATTTGCCCTTCCCTCAGCATCTGTATTCTTTCCCAGAAAATGTACTTTGCAGCACCTAGTGTGAATGATAAGTTCTTGACTGGAGCTATAGTTAAAAATAACTCCCTGTTAACTGTTAATAAGCATTAGTGTGGCAGAGGCCCAACGGTATAGTGACCTAATTCCCACAGAATCAAAGAGAGCTGTGCTAAAGGGCATAAAGCTTTAGAATCTGCCCCCACTTCCTCTTTCTTGTGTCTTCATCAGGAATTAGTATAGGAGTTGCT
This sequence comes from Myotis davidii, assembly GCF_000327345.1. Lineage (NCBI taxonomy): Eukaryota > Metazoa > Chordata > Mammalia > Chiroptera > Vespertilionidae > Myotis > Myotis davidii. Next base: position 972,587 of record NW_006282396.1, read on the forward strand.
CCTTCTCTGAGACTGAGTAGCCTTGTGTGCATTATGACTTTTATCGTTTTACTAGTCAAAAGCTTTAATTTGGTGGTGGCTATTTCCTCAGAGTCTATATTTGTCCTTATTACTGGGAGAAAAATCCTCATGCATTAAAGTTTTGATTGTGACTGGTTAAAACTTCTGTGCTAGATAAGGGGAAGGGGAAGAATGTTTGTTTATCTGTTATAAAAATATCTGTGTAACTCAGGAATTCCTGTGCCCATGCTTACCAGTAGAAAGCAAATAAAATAACTTAGGATTTTATAAGGTAAAGGAAAGTATAAATTGTCTGATTGGTGGTGGTGTGGGACATGGGGTATATTTTTAAGACTGTTGTAAGTTTCAAGATAGAAGGGAAAACAACAAGAGGAGGTTGGAGGATATCCTATCTAATAATAGAGAAACATGGTAATTAACCGTAACTTTGCTACCCTTCCCATTGGCTAATCAGCAAGATATGCAAATTAACTGCCAACCAAAATGGCGGCCGGCAGCCAGGCAGCTGAAGTGAACATGAGGCTTGCTTGCTCCAGTGACAGAGGAAGCCAAGGTTCCCTGCCTGCCGCAGCCCAGCTCTGAGCTCCGGATGAAACAATGTTGCAATTATAGAAGCTAAACAAGCTCCAGATAGCTGCTTTCAGCCGGCAGCGGGCTCAGAGTTTAGAGCGGCAGTGATGGCAACAGAGTTTCAATTATAGAAGCTAAACAAAGCCCAGATATCTGCTTTCAGCAGCCAAGGCCTCAAGCTTATGCCGACCTCAGAGCTAAAGCCGGCTCTCAGCTCCAGTGACAGCCATGGAAGGTAAATAAATCCCAGAATTAAAAAAAAGAAAAAGAAAAAAAGGAGAAGTTCGGAGCTCCAGTCGCCCCCCAGCCTGAAAACGGCCCTCAGCCCCTCACCCAGACTGGCCAGGGGTCCGACTGCAGCTTAGGCCGGCTCCCTGCTGGCAAGTGGACATCCCCTGAGGACTGCCGGGCTGCCAGAGGGATGTCTGATTGCCAGCTTAGGCCCAATCCCCTGGGGAGCAGGCCTAAGCCAGCAAGTGGTCACCCCCAAGGGGGCCCAGACTGCGAGAGGGCACAGGCTGAGAGACCCCCTACCCCTGAGTGCACAAATTTTTGTGCACTGGGCCTCTAGTCTATATATATAAAAGCCTATGCAACTGTTATGATGGAACAACTGGAACAACCAGTTGACCATTCATTATGATGCACACTGACCACCAGGGAGCAGACGCTTAATGCAGGAGATGCCTCCTGGTGGTCAGTGCGCCCCCACAGGGGGAGCACCACTCAGCCAGAAGCCAGGCTCACGGCTGGCAAGCGTGGCTGTGGCAGCAGGAGCCTCTCTCAGCTCCACAGCAGCTCTCCTAAGTGGCGGTAGCAGGTGCAGTGGGCCGGGATGAACGTGAGCAGCACAGCACCGGGCCCTGGATCTGGCTCCTCCCTGGCTGCCTGCCACTTTGTCACTGCAATATCCCTCTAGCATTCCGGGACACAGGGGTCTAAACCAGCTGTTGGACATCCCCCAAGGGGTCCCAGATTGTGAGAGGGTGCAAGCTGGGCTGAGGGACAACCCCTCCAGTGCACAAATTTTGTGCACTGAACCTCTAGTATTACATATTTAGTAAGGTTGCTTTAGGAATTGCCTCAAGTCAGGAGTGACTGCTCTTCCCAGGTGAGACTTTCTTTGATTATCTAACTGAAATCAGACAGAAATTTTAGAATCCTGAGAGAGCTAGCCATGATCAGAGGCATTCACATGCTCTTTTATTCTCCAGTAAATGCATTACCCAAATGCAATGTGGATATTACCAACACTACTTTCAACACCTGCAGGCAGAGGAGACCTGTTCTAAGGCCTTGTGTTCTACCTGCTTCTTCTTTCTCGGTGATTGGGAATGAAAGAGAAGAGAGGGCACCTTGATCTGCAGAGCTCAGAATTGCTGGGCAGAGACAGTGGAACAAGGAAAAAATCTATCACCATCTTTCCGAGGCCTTATTATAACTGGAAGGTGGAGGTGAGGATCCTTGTCAGACAATCTTCCTAAATCTTAAACAAAGCAACATGTTTCTCCCACCGTAGGTCCAGGAGATACACATTTCATAGGTATAGGCAGCCTGACTGGTAAGTAAAATTATAGGATTTGCATATGGTGTTCATTCTTCTTGTACGAAAGGGAGCTGTCTTTATAAGAAAGGATACAGTTACCTGAGGCATAAAACCCTTAGGAACGATGGTCCTTCATTAGCAAGAGAGGGACCAATCTAAAATGGCTAACACCAGAATTTTCCAGAAGATTCTCCAAACTGGATCTCACTTAGAATTTCTGTGTGAATGTTGGCTTTTCTGAGTGAGGAACTCAGAAAAGGAATGCTATATTCCCACAAGCTAGTAGGGATCATGAGCCTTGTAAAAAAAAAAAATCTATGTTCTGTAAATTAGACAGGCTTCTAACTTTTGTAGATTATCCTAGGAACCTAAAGCTCATGTTTAGAAGAAAAAGATTAGGCAAGTTAAATAAATGCATAGAGTGAGTGGTACTTTTGAAACTAATTGATTTGATATGCATAGTTCATATGTAGCAACAGAATAATAAATTCCACTACAGAAAGATGAATACAATATTACAACAGAAAAAGTATAACACAAATCCAGAAACTTATTGGGTACCAAGAAAACTGGAATTTTGGAGGAAAAAACAATTTTACCTAAAGCTGATAGCACTTTGTATTATTTTCTTTCCACACTATATTTTAGTATTATTTAAGGTTTTAAAAATTATTACTCATAATTTGTGTAGTAGCAAAAAAGTGTGAAATGGATGCTTAACCTCACTCATAATTGCCCAACCCACAGGCAATTATGATTAACATGTGATATATTTTCTTCTAGTAGGTTTTTCTATATGACATATTATTAAATTCAGATGATTTTTACCTTCTACAAAATTATAGCATGATCATTTAACCTTGAAATTACTAACCTTTTGTGCAAATGATTTTGCATTCCAAATGTTAGTATAGAGTCCTTTAAATTCATAAAATGCTCTCGAAAAGCATCACAACATAATTTAGAGTAAGGTCCCAGTTGCCTAATGCAAAGCAGGCACCCAGTAAATGTGAGTCCCACCCCCCCTCATTTCCATACCTCTCAGTGCAGTGCCAAGCCTGAGAAAGACAGTCAATACATGATTGTTCGATTTAAAGCAGATAGGGGTAGCAGAACAAGACTGACTCTTTGAAATAGTGTGAGATTGATGGCAGACCTTTAAAAAATAACAAATGGCCTGACTCAGCTGTTAAATGTGGTGTAATTCTCTTAAAACAGTCATGTGCAGTATTTATGCCTTTGAATCAGTCCAAACATATCAGAACAGGGTTTCTATGCGTTAGGGGACATGATTTGACTGGTAGTATTTCTAAGCTGTGTTACAGTGCGTTATTTCCTTGGGAATACCAACTCATCTTTAAAATCCAGATGGTGTTGCTCGTAGGTGGTACAGCACTACTACTCCATTTTACTCAGTTCATACCATGTGGTCTAATGCGGTGATTCTTTCAGAAAAGTCTCCCTCTTTGTTGCTGGGGTGCACACACCTGGAGAAGGAAAAGTGGATGAGACCTTTTAGATCATCCATTTCACCCAGGGAGTTGATTAAAAATGCAAATTCTAGGGCCCCCCTTTCCAGAGGTTCTGATTTAGTCCCTCTTGGGTGGGGTCAGCCCTCTTGTAGGTGTCACCAGCACCCCAGGGGAGGATTGTGATGTGTATTGTCAGGAACAATGTCTTTACTTTTATTTGTGCTAAGTTTTGTATGTTGAAATAATTATTGCAAACAATGATGCAATGCACCAATTTCTTAGGCCATACGTGTGTGGAATTGCTGCTGGTCACATTTTTAATTTTAATCATTTATGTTCAAAACTTTCTAAACCATATTCCCATCATAAAACCGAGGCTATTAAATATTTGAACTTTATTTGACGACCTGGTATCATGATTATGGATATTGATTCTTTCACTGCGGGCAAATAAACATTCAGACTCTCAGGGACTATTTACTCGTAATCGAAATGCGCCCTTTGAGTTATTGTACTTGATTCTATTATTAATAAATTTGTATAATTAAAAAGGACCTAAGAAATTACCAAACACAATTCCTTTGCCTTACAGAGGAAAACACTGAAGCTTGTAAAACTGAACTCACTTACACATGGAGACCCAGCAGAACTCTGACTCTAACCAAGGTTTCCTGGGTGCCAGGCTAGTCCTGTGTTTTGCTGGTATTTGTTAGCCAAAGTCTCAGCAAAGCTTGAAGCTCCCATCAGCACCTCTTCCAAGACAAGAGGGATCATTCTTTTCTTATTTGCTCTTCTCTATGTATGTGATAATGCCACGGTTAAGAAACGCTTGGTTTCAGAAGACAGAAACCCAAACAAAATTTACTAAACAGAAAAGAAAATAAGTTGGTTCATACAATGGGAACATCCTAAGAGCAGATTCTGGAGCTCCAGGGGGCAGTTCTCTGTGATTCTCTAGGTCCTGCCTCCTCCTCCTCTCAGGGTTGCCCTCAGGGTGACTCAGAGAAGCAACCTGGCTGAAGCTTTCCCAGAACTCCCATTCTCTCTCCAGACTGTTTGGAGGATCTAATCTCATATGGCTCCCAGAGGAGCCAGGGGAAAATTGTTTTCGTCCTAAAGACTTCATCAAGAGTCTCCTACAGTATCATTGATGGAAATGGTGACTCATGCCCTCCTAAAGCAGTCACTCTGGTCAGGGAGAAGGGATAATGCACTGATTGGCTTAAGCCACTTAAGCCAATTAGAGTTCACTTTGGGACTGGTGCTGAGATGACTCTCAAGGGAACTCCATGGTGGAGAATTTGGAATGGAGGTTTCTCAAAAGAAAGCCTGGGTGTGATTGTTAAAGAATTGGGTTATGAATGGTGAGGAGGCAACCCTATCAATGAGTATGCTATCTGGGAATTCACAAACAACATTTATTACAACTGGGAAGAAAAGAGAACAAAAGGTATGTTTTTTGTTTATTTTTTATGACTGTTTCTTCTGTGATTAAATATAGTGTTACTATTTTGTGTGATCCACTCTGCTTATCAGATAACTCCTATTAAGCCTTTAAAAAAATCATTATTCTACATAGTTGAGTTTTATGGTTAAATGGCAATTGACAGTGGGGTCCCCCAAACAATTTGAAGACATAGCTTAACAGCTTCCCCTGGGGGAGAGAAAGCATCAACAGTGAACAGGAATGATGGGAACCTTAGAGACTTTTTTGTTGCTGTAGAATTCAGGCCATTGAGTTAATTCAATGACTGTAACTTTTCATTCAGAGGTTTCTGGCCTTTGATTCCCACTGAACTCCCTGTTTTCCTTTTATTTACTTTTATTCCACCTTAATTTGAGGTTTATGTGAAATGACTCTGAATGGACACCAAGAACAAGAATCTCAGAAATGCAATCAAAATGCTTTTTATAGTCTTGAGAAAGATTGGGAGACATGCCCTTCAGGTTTTTTGTCCCCCCTCCACCCTCCCCAGAATGGGAAGTTAGGTGTAGCTATGTGACTTCCTTTGGCCAATACAATATCAATAAAAGTGATATGTATTATTTCCGGGGGAAGCTTTAAGAGTCAGAATATGATCCAACACATTCTCTTTTACTGCCTGGGCCATTTGAGGATGTTTATCAAGATTGATAATTCAATAACCTGGTGCCCTCACTAGTGACCTGCTGATCTGTGTTGGACATTGAGCATAAATGAAGGCGGATAAACACAAAAAAACTTTCGTTGTTGTGAACCAGGGATTTGAAAACTATGAAAATAATATAACCTGCGTTAAACTATTAGTATTTGGAGTTGTTAGTAAAGCATAGCCTACATTCTGACTGATAAAAAATTAAAAATATTTTTCCTGAAAATGTTAAGATGTAAAATAACAACAACCAAAAATTCAAAATAATGCCTCTTGTTACTTGTAATAGGAGGCAAAGATTGAACGTTTAATATTTTTAAACCTCTTGAGTTATGTGATTAATATTGCCTTAGGCAAAGGCCATTGTGGTGTCTGAGAGTTGAATTTTTAGAGGTAATATCCGAAATAACATCTTACACTTTTTCTTGGGCAATCTATCACCCTTAACATAGAAAATAAATTTAAGAAACGCAACATTACTTTTAATGAATTGCTTTTAACTCTCTTTTCATTCTTAATACATATATTTTTCTAAAGACTTTAACTAAAATCACATCCTTTTTTTTTTATTTCACGACTTTCTAACTTTTCTGAAGGCCTTTAAGTTGTGATAAATATAAAGAAAACACCAACAGCTGGCAAAAGTTTAAAATTTGCATGATTTTTCAAGATTGGACTGATTCAGATTTATTAATCCATTAATTTAAGATCCTTCTTGTTTTAGGGACAAAGGAGCTAAGATACAGATGTGTGACTTGGATGGATAAGCTCACATAAGTAGTGATTGAGAGAACCATATGCTAAACCTATATGTTCATTCCACTATACCATGATACGCTGATCTTCCCTTGCTTTAGTATTACAAATACTACAACCAGAGAAAAGAATGTAAATACCATCTAATCCGACCACCTGCCTTGCCATTTTCCTTTCCCTTATCCTCATCTCCTATGAACCCATCTCTTGCTCACTTTGACCCAGCCACACTGGTTCTCCTTTATTCTTGATTGGCTCTTCCCTCTTCCTGAGGCATTCTTTCCCAGATATCTGGATAGCTGCCTGGCTCAATCTCTTAACTTCTTTAACATGAGGCCTAACTCAATCTCTGCATTTAAAGTGAAAAGACTCAGCTCAGCCTCCACGTACTCCAAATATCTATTACCTGTGATGGTTTATTTCACATAGCATCTGCTAGTGTCTACTAGGCAGATGATTATGATTATTATTGTCTCTCTCCCTCCTAGAAGGTAACCTTTGTGAGATCAGGGAATTGCCTGTTTCGTTCATTGATGTATCCTACGTGCCTAGAATAGTCCTGGTACATAGTAGGTATTCAAAAATACTTGCTGAGAGAATGGATATACAAAGAGATGAGATAAAATATCCCATATGTGATTAAAAGGGAAGGAGCTTATTCAATTCAAAGATGTGTTAAGAGGGACAAAGCTGTGTGTTTAACACTGTTTGTGCTTGGCTTTTCTGAAATTTTCTTTGTATAGGAGAAAAGAACTAACATTTGTTGAATACTCATGTTAGATGCATGGACCCAGGAACTTTGCATACAGTATCTGTTTTTAGTTCTCATCAAGAGCAATCATAGTATTTTGAGGTAGAGCTATTACTGCCATTTTGTAGGTGAGAAACCTCAACTGGAGGTTTAAGTAATTTGCTCAAAATACTACTGTGATGTGTGGATTTGGATTCACACCAATTTGGTTAAGGTGCCCTCATTCCTTGTTCTTTCCATTGTATTATGGGTAAGGAAATGAGGTATGGGATGGATAAGATTTTTCACATATTTTTACATAGACTTCCATATTTTGGAAAGACCTACTTTAAGCTCCTATGTTATCCTATGGTACAGCAAAAAAGAACGCACCCTTGTTTATCCTCAGAAAGGCCTATCCATTGTTGCAATTCATTCTACATCAGAAATTTAATTGGTTCTACAATAGAGGCCCTCACATACAATTCTCATCAATGCATACATATCGTTAGCTTATGTCTTTGACCTATGACCCAAAGTGAGGGGCTAATATTTCCCAGGTATCACACATTTTAAATGTAAGCTAATATAAACCTGGAGATAAGACAAAAGAAGAAAACAATATTTTCTTGGCATAATTCCTTGAGCAATGTCTGCGGCATATGAAGAAAGTTATTTTTATTTGAAGGTAGACGTGCAAAAAGAGCTTTGTCTGGCAATGTTTTTGATAATAGTCTGAAAAAATGGGAACCGACAGACTTGGTGACAGTTGGGCTGTTCTCTCAGGTGTCGCTCAGAGCTGAGGGCTCTTGCTGTCTCCAGGAACACAGTGGAGGTTTTCCTCACTGGTTAGAAAGCCCTGTCCACTGCGGGAAGAAGCAGACAAGAGGCAGAATGCTTTCATGGGAAATAACCTGAATGAGGACTCTGTGTCAGTTCTGCTGTTCTGAGCCTAAATTTGTACAAATCATTTCTTTCTAGTTCTCAGCTTCCTCATTTGTAAAATTAGTTCACTGGGCCATACGATCTGAAAGCCCCTTTTCCGGTCCACAATGCCAGAATTTTCCATCAACTTATTTGCTGGAAAGTTCTAGGCAAAGGACAATATGCTCGTATCTATATAATTATTTTAGACCCCACTCAGGAAATATTTCTGAAATTGGATGGACGCGGCTGCAGTTTTCCCTCCTCTGGCATATGCCACCGGCTGTTATCAGATAAAGAATAGAAAGCAGATTTCTTCCTGGAGGGAAAAATGATGGCTTTTACAATATTTTAGAACAGTCATCTTTAAAAATTTGATCAAAATTACCTTTCCACTTATCAACAATTTCTGTGGCCTTACTTGGTGTGAAAATGGGCACCAAAATGCACAGCTTTCAGGAAACCTCTAATTTTTGTCTAACTTCTATTTCTGGGAATCTTTCATTTACTCAGCAAAACAACTCCAACTAAACTACAGATTAGGGGACTGAAAGATATTGTGGAGGTGTGTGCTTCATCTTGGGAGGTATAGTCTCGTACCCTCCCACCCCCAGCCCCAAAATAAAAGTGGTCCATGCAAAGGATCAGGGACAAAGACGGAGAAGGACTCGTCACAGTTTATACTAGGAATTAAGTTTTGGCTTAAAAAAATGTTTTTCTATGAGTCCCCATGGTTAGGAATGTAGGAAATAACTCCTACAGAGTTTCACTGGACCAATGTCTGCTCAAATTGTGAATTGGCTTTAAAGCGAAGCACATCAAGCTGCCAGTCATCTGTGACCTGAGAAAGATTTTGAAATAATCCAAATGCATATGCAGGCATGGAGACAGACAATTTACTGGATAGAGCTTTTGCTTCATGTAAAGAGCGAAAGGAGAAATGCCTCCATGTGTATGAGGAAAACCACCGCAGAACAAAGGAAAAGGAAGAATATTCGGAAGCCTCAAAGGAAAAGATTATTTTTGTAATCGATCCATTGACAGGTCTAGATGCCATTTTTCGGCAAATGCTTAGCATCTTCAGAACATACAAAAGTATTGTGTCTATGCAGGAGAAGCTGACATTCGTTAGGAGAAAAGAAAGGGTGATGAAAAAGCAATAGATTTAGAAGAAAGGGTGATGATAAACAAAGACTGGCCTCGGAGAAAATAAAAACCTAATGACAGAAGTAAAATCCATATTTTCAGTTATAAATAATTGAATCTGCAGAAAACTCAGGCGGGGATGTAGAGGGTAACTTGAGAAAAGCACCAAGAATTTAAAGGGGCCTAACAGGGTAGCTCAATTGGTTAGAGCATTGTCCCAATATGCCAAAGTTGCAGGATCCATCCCTGGTCAGGGACATATAAGAATCAGCCAATGAATGCATAAATGAGTGGGACAACAAATTCCCCCCCCCCCTCAAATAAATTTAAAAAAGAATTTAAATGGAAGAAGATCCATGTTATATTCATCTCCTCCCAGGATCAAACTAGAATTGCAATTAAAATATTCAACAATCATCCTAAATAACCAACTGAAAACTTGCTGAAAAGAAGTCTGATAACGAAGGATTTACTGTAAAAGCCACACTGAGACTGGTAGGTCGGGCAAAGACAAGGGAAGGGTTGGCCCCACTCCCACAGGAGGTGGCTGAGGTCCCAGAAGGATATCTCATCTGCAAAAGTTCCCCCTGAGAAGCCTGGGGTCTCAACTCCAAGCCAGGCTCACAAGCCCTGAGCTGGGAAGATGTGCCCATATAACATGTGGCTGTGAATCAGTAGGGATTCCATCAGGGAGATAGAGTCCGCTAGAGACACAGGCATTCTCTTAAGGGCCAACACAAAGTCTTGTTCACAGCCACTCACCCTGGACCCCAGTGGAGAAAGGGGAGAGTAGACTATAGTCATGTGAGAGGGCTGAAGGGAGAGTCGTCAGATCTCTGAGCTGAGTCCTTTGCCATCTTTCTTGAGTGGAGCACCACACACAAGAATAGAGTCCATACGGATTAAAGATCTAAATGTAAGGCTCAAACCCACAAAAATCCTGGAAGAAAACATAGTGAAATCTCAGACATGCTCAGTGTTGGATAACAAACGCATCTTCCTCCAGTTTAAAACTCGTAAGACGCTATTCTAAACTAAATGAAAGTTTGCCCTATGGGCTCTGGTTGTGGGAATTCTCCATCATTTCAATGAAAGAGTGGTTCTCAACTGAAGGTAACTGGATTTGGGGTTGTTGAAATGACTGGGGAGTTCTTCAGGCATCAGTAACCAGGTGCCAGGAATGCTAAATATACTTCTGAACACAGGACATTCTTGTACAAAGCTGTAGGATCTTCACCCGAATGACCTAGACTAGTACTCTCCACTACAAATACAATGCAAGCCATGCATGCAATTTTAATTTTTCTAGTCACATTTAGAAAATGAAAGTGAAATTATTCTACAATATATTTTACATACATAAATATGTCCAAAATGTTATCATTTCAGCAGATAATGATATAAAAACTATTATATATACTTTTCTAATTGTACAAAATTTTTGAAATTCAATGTTTATTTTACAGTTCAAGGCCACATCTCAATTTGGATACTAAATTTTTATTGGAATTGTTAGTAGCGAAACTGCACCGGAATGTTACTGTTCTTAAGTTCAGCAACCTCAGTACTTATGTTCTGGCTAAGAAAGAATTCAGAGCCAAGACTCAAATACAAGCACAAGTTTATTTAGGAAGTCACAGAGGTAGAAGAAGTGAGCTGTGGAAGAAGTGAGCCAGCTGGGCTGAGTGGGCTCAGGAAACAACTTACCGAGGCAAAAGAAGGGCCATTGGAGCTTAGGTAGAAGAAAGGAGAGGGGGAGAGGCACAGGTGTGCTCCAGAGAGATGGAGTACGCCCTGGGAAAAGAAGGGGTGGGGAAAGATGTAATCATGATCAAGGGAGAGAGACCTGGCACAGAGTCCTTTGTCTTGAGGTTTATTTTATCTGGGGTTCTGAGGGGAGGATTCTATGTAATATTATCTGCTTTTCCAGATGTGTCCTTTCAGGGTCATAGTCTCTACTGATTGGTTGATATTAGGGTAAGGGGTCATTAGGGTAGTCATTGCAGCTGGTCCTAATGTTGGCTATGGTGCTGTTTTACTTGGTTTTGCTGGTTTTCTGAGTCTGGAGCTGAAACGCAACTGAGACCTAAATGACATCTCTAGTTTGACCAAAACTCTGTCTCTATGGTCAGCAGACCTGAAGCTTTGGTCTTAAGATTACTTAATGTACATCAGAACCTCTTTGTCCTGAGGGCTTAATACTTAAGGGAGTGGTCGTGCAAGGGCTACTATAGGTGTTGTTTGTGACTATTCTCCAGCCCCCTTGTTTCTTCTCTAGGAGGGTCTATAGCATGACTAGCTACATAGCAGGGGAGGATCTGAACTGCATAACCAGCAATATGAAAGGTCAGGGGTTCTAAACCACATGACCAGTGATATGTGAGGAGAGGAAAGGTCACCTAGCACCGATGAGGTTCCACCTCACAATAATCCATTGCTAGGCACACAGGACTTTCTGCCCCAGGTGACCTTTTATATGGGGCCTATGGTTCCTACATTGCTCATGTCAGTCTAACTGCTTACTACAAAATGACTTGACCTATATTCAAAGTTTATGAGTTCATAGTTAAAAATGTAGACTCACATAACATAGTTGCTCAAAACACATGTAATTTCTTTTCCAAACAGCTTTTTTATTTTTCTTTGCTGCAGCAAATTCAAGTTACCACTTATTGTGCATTTGTGATATACCTTTTTCAATCCCTTTTTTATTACCCTCTTGATTGTAGTACTAGCTTTTGTATCTCAATGTGATTCTGCACCAATATTATGTTAAACATATTTTATAGTAAAACATAATTGGTTTTATTCATTTTTAAAACTAGAAACAATTTAATTATGCTATAATTTCAGAAATAAGTATTTTAATTTATTTGCCAGTTACATTTTATATGGGTACCACTGTAATCATGCAGTCTACATAAGCTAGTCAAATGAGTACACTCAACTTTACAAAATTAGTGTGTAGAAAAGATCATTCAAATTGGATAATTTGTTGACACTGACTAGACTGGTGGTCTGTTTATGTGTAATAATAGGAACAATGTATGCTCTTGACATGCACACTACAACACCATCTTACACAATGCAATGGCTACAGTACAGTCTTAAAAGCATTTATATTTAATTAAAAATATTTCACACTGCTTCAGTTCATAAACGTAAATCCAAATTCATTAAAGCAAGAAGTCCTTACCATTCTGGCACCTTGTTACATGTTTGACCTTGGTTCCTATCACTGTCTGCTGGTTGCTTGTCTCTGGCCTACTAGTCTCACTGCTGTTCCTTGAGCATGCAAGGTCTGCTCCCACCCCAGGGACTTTGCACCTATTTCATCTTCTTGGAAGATTCTCTCCCAGGTAGCTGCATGGGGCCTTCTTGAGAATGCTATTTAAATATGCTTCCCTCCTCGCTCCCTACATTTCCCCCATTTTACTTGATTTCCTAACGCATATCACCATCTAACATACTATAGAATTCGCAAATATCTATAGCTTTTATCATGCTTAGTAGAATATAAATGCATGAGGATAAGAATTTTGTAAGTTTTGTTCACTGGTGCCCCTAGAAGCAGAAAAACTGTCTGTTAATAATTGAAGCCTAATAAATATTTGTTAAATGAACTTAGAAAGGTAATGATTAAAGAACATATATAATAATATATAATTTTCAAACAAGGAGGGGGAAAAATGGAACAAAAATAATCAACAAAAAGGAAAAATAAATGAAAAAGAACTTATAGCTAAAGAAAATATGCAATGAGGTAAAAGTAAATCTGATCAACTAAATAATCATAATAATAGTGAATTAATTGATTTTTTATTAGAAAGAGTAAGAATCTAATTCAATTATTTCATTGTTTTATTAAGGATAAATAAAAAATTATAAGAATTTGTAGACACTTGAGTCCATAATTATAATCAAAGAGTTTAATATACCTAGTTAAATTTACATATAATGTAGGCCCAGTTGTGGGTATGGAAGATTTGAAAAGTAATAAGCTTAATGTTATAGGCAGATAAACTCTTTAGTCAATCAGTAAAAAGATAGAATAATCATAGAATAATTTTAAACACCCAAAGAACCTGAAACACCATAGTACCATGATTATTAGGCTCAAAGAAATCATTTAAATTTTATTGGAAGGAAACTTGAAAAAAAACCTTACACAACATATAACTTACATACCTGTTGACCTCACTGTACCCAGTTCTGTACTATAAAAATGAAACTGGAAAACTAATGGGTCCAGGATGCCCGTTACTACTTGAACCAATTAAGCAGAGACAGAGTTCAATCATGTATGAGCATTTACTCCAATAATGCTGGCAGTATGGGAGAGCAGCAAGTCATACACAAAAATCTGCTCTCTACCCTCCCATACCCCAAGCCAGCTGCTTACACTGGGTAGAAGGACAAAGATTACATGGGGAAGTAGGAAAAAAGAATAAAAATGGGGATGCAAAGGGGAGTATGAGAAAGGAATAACAATGGATTGCAAGGGTGGACACCTTAGGACTCCATTGTTTCAGCAACAAGGTTGTTACTCTTTCCTTGATGACAGGCATGAACCAAATCCCAAGGTTAATTTCCAGGTCCCTGCACATACAACTCCAAGCCAGATCAGAATATGCTTTCTTTAATCAGAAAACAAAACAAAACAATCACAATTAACAGAGCAGATGAAAAGAAAAAGTATGTATGGACATGTTAACTATGGCATCATTTTTAATAGTGAAAATTTAAAAGTAGCCTTTCGTTTATCAATGAGAGAATGATTAAATAAATAAAAGTTAATCCATATTATAATATACTTTGTAGCAATTAAAAGTATCCTGAAAGTTTCTAAAATATATTGCTTAGCAAAAAAATTGGATGCAGATTCATCTTATTTATTTAGCAATACATATAAACATGGAAGAGAATAGTTCTAGAATTGACATAAGTTTTTTAAAGCAACTAACATTAGTTGATTCTTTGGAGATAAATCCAAAAGGGTAAAGTAAATGGGGGAACTTTTTACTTTTATGTACTGTTTATGAAATTAAAATTAAACATAAGATAATTTCGATTTCTTCATTAGACTTCTACTTTCAATATTTTAATAACATATTTTATAAAATTCAGAGAAAAACCAATTGAACAGACTTTAAATATTTAAAGAAAATTCTTTAGCAATGTAAAAGAAATCTAATGCATTCATTGTAATTCCAAGAAGAGCAAATCACTAAAAAGCTACATTTATTGAATGTCTCATACAAGGAGGGCAATTAGCAATCATGTGAGCAGACATCTTGACAGTTCAACAACATTTACATAATAAAGGTTAAAATCATTACAAATTGTTAAGGTACTCTTTTAAAATCTTGTGAAATTTTCTTTAGCGATTATGTAATGTGTTGGGAGCTCATGGTCCAGAAAACCTTGCCATTTTATGTCAATGGATAATTCTGATGAATTCTATTTAATTTTTTACATCACTTTAAACATATTTCAGAATGATAAAGGAGTCTCACTGGAAAGTATAAAATAGAGGGGAAAAAAGCACCTAGGATAACCCACTGACTTTATTCAGTGTGTGTTTTATTCAACAATCATATTTCTTTGGACATGTTCTTGTTAGATAGTCGATGCGCAAATAAATATTCTTTCTTCACTCTCCGTAAAAAACACAGCTTTCTCTCCACGGTGAATTTACTTTTTCGATCAGAGTCTATTAAGAGTTGCTGTAGATACTTTGCTCTTTACCTCACTATGAACAAATAGCCTTTTAGTTCTCAATTGACATGATCATAAAAATATATTCTTACTAGACACAAGAGAATATTTGCTTCTGGAATTTACTGGACAGATACAGGGTTCTTTTAATACAGGCTAGATCTAAAGATGATAGAAAAAAAAAAACGGATTAAGACCTCATGTGCTAATATGTGCGTTCTTGTAGACACAAACACAGAAGGACTATGGAAAAAAGAGAGGTGAATGCTGGCAAAGGGAAATCTAAATATTTGGATTGAAAACTATGAAACAAACATAGGCCACTGTACAAGTTCAACTCGGCCATATTTTGAGAGAGACTAGATCTTTTATGAAATTTCTCGTACCGCCAGCCTCTGGAGGACTTACTTGGGTTTTGAACAGTTCATGTTTCTTGTGCAATGGGCTGTGAACTTCAGGATGTATATTATGCATATACGCAAGGGCAAGGCAAGGCGGCTTCTGTTTATAAATAATGTAAGTTAATGTAATGTATCAAATGTTAAACTATATAAAGTTTTACTTGAATAATAATATCAAGGCACTGGAGGTTTTTAGTGTCACCCAAATAAATGACATAAAAGTAAAGAGCACACAGAATGGCCACCCGAGCATTAAGGATGACATTTACGAATCCCACAGATTTTAAACAGTTATCTAGTGTCTATTATAAAGACCCAGTTTTTATTAAAAAAAAAAAGAATAATTCTGACACTATATGTCTTTTTTCTCTGATAACCTTCAATCATTATTAACTTAAATATTTTAAAAGTAAGTAGTTAAAAGTTTGTTTATTGATTTGAGAGAAGGAGAGAGAGGGAGAGAGAAGGAGAAAGAGAGAGAGCCTTGTTGTTCTACTTTATTTATGCATTCATCAGTTGATTATTATTGTGCCCTGATCAGGGATTGGACCTGCAACCCTAGAGCATATTTGAATGAAGCTCTAACCAACTGAGCTACCCAGTCAGGGAAATAAGATAAAAGTTTGATGATTAATTAAAAGCTATTATTGAAACATTTAGAGTTTTAAGAAATTATAAAAATATATATTTTTTAAAAATATAGAAAAGATTTAATTTATTATATTGCCTACATGATAAAACCAGTGAAAACTAAATACCTTCCATTTATGCCTGCATTGTATATCTACTTTATATCTAAACTTCTTGATAGAGTTGTTTATATTCCCTTTCCTATTTGTCTCCCCAATTTTCTCAACTCTCCCCAATATAGTTTTTGTAACATGCCTCTTTTGAATCGGCTTTTCCTGATATTATCAATGTCTTCATGTCACTAAATCCATAGGAATTTAAATTAATTCTCATCTAACTTGGGTTCTCGCAGCAGTTAATGACGTTGACCACTCTCTAATCTAGGGTCTTCTAACCCCTTAGGCGAAGTTCAGCCTAGCCAAGCTACTGATGAACTGATATCTGTAAAATATCTCACTGATAATCTATATTCTTACTAGACTATCTCAAGTCTAACTTAAGTCTGCTTTTCCAAAACGGTTTTCTTCATTTTAAATAAAAAAATTTAAGCCCTCCTCCTTTCATCCAAACGATCTTTACATATAGATATAGCCCTTGTCCTTGAGCATTTAAGCATACATATGGCAAGAACTGGAGTTGAGATTTGAAACTGAGGAATCTGTTTTTAGGATTCATGTGGTGCATCTTGGTTTTGAATTGAAGAGCTGATACAATAAGCCAATCATTTCTTATAGGCCTGCTTTCTTTTCCCAGCTCCCAGCCCTCCCCCAAACACACTCTGAAAGAAATAAGGAGAAAACAGTATTGTAGAGATATTATTACCTCCCTATCATCTTCCTCACATTAAATTCAGGAAAAGTGGGATTGGATTGCACACTAAGTTTAAAAAAGCTTCTGATGAAAATTAAATTTATTTGATTATAAGATAGATTTTTATTTGAACACTAGAGGCCCAATTCATGAAATTCGTGCAAGAGTTGGCCTTCCTTCCCCCGGCTGCTGGCACTGGCTTCCCTCTGGCACCTGGGACCCAGACTTCCCTCCAGCACCCAGAACCTGGCTTCCCTCTGGCCACCGCCAGGCACCCGGGGCCCAGAATTCCTTTACAGCCCCAACTGGGTCTGGAAGGTCATTTGGAAGGATGTCTGGTCTAATTAGCATATTATACTTTTATTATTATATATTATATTTATACTAGTGCCACAGTGCACTGATTCGTGCACATTGAAAGGAAATTAATTAGAAGGTGATTGGCGGGGCATGACTGGGCAAGATGGGCTGAACCCACCCTGGAGCCAACCTCCTGCAGTCCCTCCATGGCCGGCCACACCTGGGGTGGCGCCATAGCTTGAAGGGCATCTGCGGAGTGAGGGGGTCCCTCCAGCAGGTGGGGTCCCTTGACCTGGCCGGCTCTCCAACATCCCCCAAGATGCCCCAGATTGCAAGAGGGTGGTTCTCGGGTGACACACCCTGGAATCAGGCACTCTCCTCTCATGATCCGGGGTTCGTCACCCGAGAACCTCTGCTGCCAAGTCACCACAGCTCAGCAGCTCCTGTGTTGAGCATCTGCCCTCTGGTGGTCAGTGCACATCATAGCTACCAGTTGGATGGTAACTATGAAATAGCTGCAGTTGAAATCTATTAATAAAATTTTTCAGATTGTACTTGGGGGTGACACCGCCATCATAGTGGAGGCATCTCTTATTTTGGTCCTTCCATTCAACAACGACAAATTTTGGCATCCATTTATGAACCCAAATATCCCATAGCCTTTGTGGGAGCTATGGGGTCCAGTACCATATGCCACAGGACTTAGGAGAAATCTCGCCCACATGTGCATCTAGTAATAGGCAGACAGACCTTGGTCCTAGCTTGTGTACCTTGCAGTAGCTTATGAACTGGTTCTAGTTTTTGTCACCATGTTCGGGGAGAGTCTGGAGAACACCAAGTTGGTCAGTCACCCATGGATGATTGATCCTGTGTGGATGTTCCAGTTTCCAGAGAAGAAACTCCAGCACTCCAGGAATTTCAAACAAAACAAGCTTGGATACATTGGAGTGGGTAAGAGGAATAGCTTGACTTTGTCTACATCACTCCTCCCCCAAGGCAGTATAGCTTAGCACCAAGACAGATTTTCTCTGCCAGAGATTTCTCCTCTGGGGGAAAGGGAGAGAGGGTATGTCAGTGCCAGGCTTCACCAGGACACTGCCGAAGTGGCTCATTTCTCTCCTGCAAGATCCAGAGTACTAACTGGGGAGTTCCATACCTGGGGGAGTAAGAAGATTGGCAAAGTGTCATATAAGATTCTTTAAAAGGACTTGGTTTCTACCGACTGTGCTGTGAACTCCACCAGAAGGCTCACCCATGAGTTGCTGGAATAGGCTCATTTGCTGTCCCTTCAACTGTTCTGCAGGCACTGGAAGTGCCCATTGCCTCCCGCACAAGTCCCCCACTCTGGTCAGCTCCCTATGAATGCTCCTGAGGTCAGCAGCGAGCTTTGCTAGAAAGCTAGGCAGTGCATGCAGAAAGCAGGCCAGTGCCTGCAGGACAGGGAGAAACAGAAAACCAGCTGTAACAACCTTTGAGAAAATAAGAGGGAGGCTTTTAGCAGCTGGCTTGATGCATTGTAGGATCAGGAGGAGACATACATGTTTAAGAATTCTGCCATAAGAGGGAGCAAGAAGCATAGAGCAAGTATATCCGTAGTGTCTGAGAAAGCCTCAGCATCTTTAGCACAGGGCTGATGGAAGGTATTGCTCCCCTGAAAGCAATTAGTAAATATTGCAAGAAGGGACTGATACTAAAGATGTGAAGACAGCAATGCAAATCTCCAAGTAACACAAAACAAAATAAGGAGACATTTCACCAATAGACCTCCCTGTAACCAAACCTAAAGACATGGAGGATTATGATTTATCCAATAAAGAATACAAAAATGTTGTTTTAAAGAAACTCAGAGCTACAAGGAAACACAGAGAGAGGGTTTAATTAAATCAGGAAAACAGTGTATGAATAAAATGAGAAATTTAACAAAGAGAAAGAAATCACCAAAGAGACAAAACAAATAGATAGTTTGGAAGCTGACAAATTCAAAGAATAAAATAAAATAAGAGATGCCATAGAGAACATCAGCAGCAGAATAGACAATAGAAGAAATAATCTGTGAGTTAGAATAGGAAAATTTTGAAATTATTCAGTCAGAGGAGAGAAAAGATAAAAAAACTAAAAGAATGAAGAAAGCCAATATGACCTCTAGGATAGCATCAAAAGAACTAATATGTGAATTATTATAGTTCCAGAAGGAGAAGAAAAGAGGAAGCAGAAAGCTTATTAAGAGAAATAATGGCTGAGAACCTTCCAAATCTGGGGAGACCATGGGGCACCAAATAGAATTAACTTAAAGAAGTCCTCTCTAATGCACACAGTAATAAAATTGTCAAAAACCAAAGAAAAAAATGAATCGTAAAGCAAAAAGAGAAATATTGTAACCAACAAGGAAACCCACATTAAGCTATCAGTAGAGTTCTCAACAGAATCCTTTACGCTCCTGAAAAACCAATGAATCAAAAAGAAATAAAAAACAAAATAAAAAATATCTTGAGGCAAATAAAAATGGAAATACAACATAAAATCTATGGTCTGTTGCAAAAGCTAGTCTAAGAGGGAAGTTTATAGTGATGCATGTCTATAGTAAGAAAAAAATCTCTAGTAAATAAAGATGGAGAATTCAATATTAACATATAGGAATCAGTTGAGTTTTTGTTCACCAAAATAAAATATCTGAAAAAAAGATAATAATCTCATTTACAATAGCATCCAAGACAATAAAATACTTGGAAATCAATGTAACCAAGGAGGGAACTGTACACTTAACTACTATAAAACACTGATCAGACAAATTTAAGAAGACACAAACAAATGGACAGATATCCTGTGTTCATGGATCTGAAGAATTAATATTGTCCAAATGTGAATAACTCCCAAAGCCATCTATAGATTCCATGCAATCCCTATCCAAACTCCAGTAGCATTTTCACAGAAATAGAAATAACAATCCTAAAATTTATATGGAACCACAAAAGAATCTGAATAGCCAAAGCAATCCTGAGAAATGGACCTTGAGGACATTATGCTAAGCGACATAAGCCAGACAGAGAGACAAATACTATACGATATCCTTTATATGAAACTGAAAAAGCCAAACTTGTAGAAACAGAGTAGAATTGCAGTTATCAGGGCTTGGGGGCTGGTTGAAGGGAAGAAATTTCCGGTGAGAAAGATAAATAAATTCTGGGGATCTAACACACAGCGTGGTGATTATAGTTTTAACAATATTGTATGAAGTACTTGAAAATCGCTCAGAGAGCAGATCTTAAACGCTGCCATTACAAAAAAGAAGTGGTAATTATATGCCATAATGGAGGCATTAGCTAATCTTACGGTAGCAATCATTTTCCAGTATATAAGTGTATCCAATCAACACGTCCATACACTTTAAACTTACACAATGTTATATGTCAATTTTATATGTAATGTTGGTAAGAAAAAGATTTCAGAATGCTCTTCTCACTTGTGTAATGCCAAAGAAAGAGAGCCCGACACAGCATTCCCAAACACAAAAACCCATGAAACTTGAAGGACAGACATAAAACTAAAATGAACAAACAAACAAACAAGCAAAAAACCTAAAAAACAAAAAAAAACCCCAAACTAAAAATGATAAAACCCACCAAGATTAAGGGTGATTTTTAATTACCTCTTTATGTTTTTCTGAGTTTTTAAATATTTTACCAACTGTCTTTTTTTTATCATCAGAATTGAAGTTTATATCAAAGAGAAAGATAAGTAGACCTGGGATCATATATCTGCCAGAGGCCAGTTTGAAAATTTCACAGGAGGTATGTCATTTGCTGTACTGAGTGGTTATTCACTTCACTGGAGAAAGCATTGAAGAGGAGGATAA
>NW_006282396.1:994045-1030143 GCF_000327345.1 Myotis davidii
GGATTAGTGATTTTATTGTGTTTCTGTTAAGGTTTTGGAAGTCTAAACATATTTTCTATGATAGAATTTGGGCAATGTGCTCACCCGTACCTTCTCTCTTCTCACTTTTCCAACCAGTCTTATTTTTTTTTTAAACTGACCAAATAACACCAAAGATAAAGAGCCAGGCCAGTAACATCATTATAAACATAATCAGGAAACCACTACATGTGAGTGCCTGAGGCGTATATCAGGGACTGCAAAGTCCAATACATAATGTGCCCAGAGAGACAACAGAGGTGGTGACAGGAGCCTGGTGGAGACTGAGGCAAAATTACCTTTTTGAAGGTCAGGGCTCCTAATAGGATCCTCCCCACTGTTGCCATGCTCAATGTCTCTAGCTCTTCCATATTTTAAGAGAGCCAGAGATTGTGATATCCAGGCAAATCTCCTAAGTTCTTTATGTTAGGAACTACTTAAATATTCAATAAATCACAAGTAAACACATCAACTGCCTCCCTGGGACAGAAATCTCTGGTTTAGATTTAAAAATCCCATCTAATAAAGAGGGAATATACAAATCGACTGTCACACCATCACAAAGATGGTGGCACCCACATCGGAGAGGGGCAGGGGTTTCCATAACACAAGATGGCTGTACCCACAGCTGAGGCCCAGTTCCCATAATGAGCCTTAATGAGAAATCAGCAGAAACCTGAGCCTGCTTGGAGCCAGGCTGGGGAGGGGGACCTGAGGCTGCGCCCCCCCCACCCAGCGGGCTTGACTGGGTATCTCAGACCTCAAGGCATGCCCCCCACCCCGGCCCAGGCCAAGAGACCTCAGGTCATGCCCCCACCCGGCAGGACTTGACGGGGGACCTCAAGACACCCCCCCACACCAGTGCCTGGCTGGGGGATCTCAGGTTGCACCCTTCGCCCTGGGCTGGGGGACCTGAGGCTGTGTCCCTTGCCCAGCGAAGCTTGACAGGGGACCGAAGCCTGTGCCCCCCGCCCCCATTTGGCGGGGCTTAATGGGGGACCTGAGGCTGTGCCCTTTGTCTGGCGGGGCTTGACAGGGGTGGGGCCAGCTGGGTCTGGATCTTGCCCAATGTGGATGGGGCTGGCCAAGTCTGGGTCTTGCTCGATTTCAAGGCATATGTGGGTGGGTGGGGACTTGACTCTGGGTCCCATGGTGCACCCCAGACTCTGACAGGAGGAAGATTTTCATATACATTTTACTAATTTTCTTTCATATCTGACACTTCTATTATAGAGAAAGGGCAAATAGCAATATTAAAATATTTCCTCTAATTAATTCCCTTTTAATGTGCACGAATTTCGTGCACTGGGGCCACTAGTAAATAAATAAAAAGATATCCTCATCACTCTTCAATTTCTTCCCTCCAGAGTTTACTGAGAGAACCACTAATTATTGCAAACAAGCTCTAATTTGGCAGCTTCCAAGGAAGATCAACAGTTCCTTGGCAAGTTACTAAGAGATTTTTGGGCTAGAGAACATCAGCATACTTTACTTGGAGGAAAGGGAGCAAGGGAGCTGAATGAATGAAAGCTGAAGATGTGTGTGTAGTCTTTATTTGGAAAATATTGCTTGACCTGAGATCTTTTCTTTGGTCTTGACTAATGCCTATTCTGCCCCCAAATCCCTGCAATTGTGCAAGGCCCTCTGCCGTATGTTTTCCCACATCCTTTGATGAACATATCTTGATAGTGTTAGAAAAACTGCACCCTGCTGAGGTGCTGTATCATATCATTCAAATCAATGAATAAAACGCGAATTCATTATCTTCTAGGCATTAAAGTGCAGCCTGAATTATTCAGCTTTGCCTCACTGTAAGAGGAAGTCTGCAGCACAATCTCCCTTTCAAATGTAAGAGAGAGAATGATAAACAATATGCATGGCTTCATGCTTGTAAATCAGTCAAAAGGAAGCAAACTGCAATATCTGAAGAACTCCATAGATTTGTCAAAAGTGAGAAGAAAGGTATTGGGGAGATACGCATTATACTTAGCTCCTCTTTTATTACATTCTCGATTTAAACCAGTTCTGAACTTGTAGGCATATGGCAGTGGATAATTAAAATGCTAGCAAAATTATGGGAGAGGAAAGTACCTTAAATGTCTCTGTAATGACAGACATGAAAAACATTAGCACGCGGTTGGCAATGATATGACACAAAGATGAGGCTGATAATCAAATATGTTGTTGGGTAAAATAAGACTCGCCAAGGTGCTCTCTTTTCTGTTCCACCCGAGAAAGGTGCTGATTTATATCTGAGAACTAAAAGGAACAAGGCACAATTTTTCAAAGTGAAACAGATACACACTAGTATACTTCTGGGTATTATACAAGTGGCTTGGAACAGAACTGTTGATTGCTTGTTGTTTTTATTACGAGGGATAAAAGGTGACATTCATCAAAATTGAAGGAAAATAATCACACTTATTTCAGTGCAAATTTATTAATGCCAACTTGGGAAATTGCACTAACTCCCATAAATGAACTTTAATGTTAAAAGTGGAGAAATTTGCTTCCACTTAAGATTTCTCGCTGTATTATTTTATTTTAAAATTATTATTAGGTAACATATTTTAATAATAACATTTCAAAGACAAGGTAAGCTGGGGGAAAAATGAAAATCCTTTGAAGTCTCATCATTCAGAATAACCATTGTTAATTTTTGAATTGTTCTTAAATTCTCAATAGGATTGCATTACTACATACTGCTTCATAACTAATGCTTTTCTATT
This sequence comes from Myotis davidii, assembly GCF_000327345.1. Classification (NCBI taxonomy): domain Eukaryota; kingdom Metazoa; phylum Chordata; class Mammalia; order Chiroptera; family Vespertilionidae; genus Myotis; species Myotis davidii. The sequence goes on from NW_006282396.1 coordinate 996,793, forward strand.
TTCATGAAATAATTTTTATACAACCACTTAAAACCATCACATTTTTTTTCTTCTGTTACTGGAAAGAGGGCTGGCCCAGTGCAGGTCCTTCTCGGACCAACCTGTAGTGTGTGGGTTCTTGACTCTGTGCAGGAAACATTTCACATGGCGAGTCCAGGGTATTGGGAGTATGTTTGTTAAAGCTGGGGACAGTGAAACAAAGGAAGGGCATAGGACAGAAGCAACAGGAGAGAGCCTAGGTGGCCTGCTTTGTCTCTCTAGAAATGTTAGAGGAAAGAAGTGAGCCACCCTGGGCTATTGTCAGCTCACTGGGAAGTCAGAGAAAGGGAGGCCTTAGAGACAGGTTCAGGGGTTAACCTGGGACAAGCCGCCATAGCCCATTGTTTCCCCTGGTTGCAAGTCTCCAGGGGACCCTTAGAGTTTAGGAGAAAGAAAATTCACTCAAAGAGGTTATTCCAATGTGTGTGCTCCAAGGAGGGTCTGTGATAGCTTCTTCTTTTTTATTGATTTTTTGCAGAGAGGAAGGGAGAGGGATAGAGAGTTAGAAACATCAATGAGAGAGAAACATTGATCAGCTGCCTCCTGCACACCCCCTATTGGGGATGTGCCTGCAACCACGGTACATGCCTTTGACCGGAATCGAACCTGGGACCCTTCAATCCACAGGCAGACGCTCTATCCACTGAGGCAAACTGGCCAGGGCTGCACTAGCTTCTTGTATTGAGGGTTTTATCTGCTTTCCAAAGGCAGGGATTTCATGGGAGGTCTCAGGGGAGGATCTCACTAGAATATTCATCAGCTCTTCCAGTGTATCCTTTCAAGGTTGCGGTCTCCCCTGATTCGTTGTCTACAGGGCAGGGGGTCATTATGCATTGCAGCTGGTCCTAGCATCCACTGTCTGGTTTTGCAGCTTTGCTGGGCCTGGAGCTAAAGCACAACTGAGGCCTAGATGTTATCTCTAGGGTGGAAAGGTCAGGGGAGCATGAACACATGATCAGTGATATTTGTATTTCAGGTGCTTCCAATTTTTGTAATAACCAAATTATTTTAAAATTTAAACTTAAATATTCTAACTTTATAGTGAAACTCCAGAAAAGTATTTCCTTAGGACAGTATAAATAGTACAATTTGGGTTTCTGTGTTAAAAGATTTGTATGCTATCAAAGTTTTTGGTGTTTTTATGCTAAATTGTCACGTAGATGTCTGTGCTTAATTGCTTATCCCCAGGGTTGGAGAATACCTAGTACCCCCCACCAGCCCCCCGCCCTCATTATTAATTCTAACTATTCTTCTTAATTTTCTTCATTTAAAATGTGAGAGATATTTCTATTATTTAATATAAAAGACATTTATCCGACTAAATATTTTTTTGCCATTTATTTTCTGATCACAAATTGTTTCTTATCTATTTATACTTTTAACCATTTTCTAATAAAATTTAATTTTTTTTAAGTGTGAAAAACAACAACAACATGAAATCTACGTAAGTAAATCTTTAAGTGTACAGTCCAGTATTATTAATTATAAGTACAATGTTGTAGAAATTTTTTCACCTTACCTGACCAAACTCTACACCCACTGCATAGCAACTCCCCATTTTCCTTTCCTCCAGCCCCTGGAAACTACCATTTGACTTTCTATTTCTATGAGTTTGACAACCTTAAATACCACATGTAAGTGGAATCATGCAATAAATACTTAACTTTCCATGTCTTGCTTATTTCACTTGGCATAATAACTTCAAGGGCCATTTATGTTGTCATGTATGACAGGATTTCCTTCCTTCTTAAGGCTGAATTATATAGAATTGTATGTACGTAGCACTCTATCCATTTACTTATCAATAGATATTTAAGTTGTTTCCATCTCTTGGCTATTGTGAATATTGTACAATGAACATGGGGGTGTAAAAATCTCTTTGCAATTCTATTTTAGAGTCCAGAGTGCTAACCATTACACTATGGAACCACCACTGCAATTCTATTTTTAATTATTTTGTAAAAAACCTAGAAGTGGGGTATTGGATCATCATTTCGTTACTGCGTTCTGATCAATAGTGCACAAGAGTTCCAATTTCTCCGTTTTCTTGGCGACATTTGTAAATGTTTATAAAAGTAATGTCATCCTAAAAGATGTGAAATGATCTTATTGTGGTTTTGATTTGCATTTCTGTGATGATTCATGAAGCTTAGCACCTTTTCATGTACCTATTTGCCATTCATTTTTCTTTTTTGGACAAATGTCTATTCATATCCTTTAATCAGGTTTTAGCTACATTGTTTGTTTTGTTGTTGCTGAGTTGTAGGAGTCCACAACTACCAGCTCCAATGTGGCTGGTTTTGCGATCGCACAAGTGCAGTAGCCTCTTGACTGATTTCTGGATACTCAGAAAGGGAATTGGTGTGTGTATTGTTGAACTGGTGTCTCCATGGGGTAAGAAGAGTCTAGGGCTTTGTATTCTGCCATCTTACTAATGTCTGTTCCTGATTTTAATTTTTTTAAATGTATTGAGCTTTGAACTTATAAAGCTTCATATGTATTGTAGTCTTTCCCCCTTGTAACTGTATTTTAATTTTGTTTATACAAAATATATGTCACATACAATTTTTGTGCAGAAATACAATGATTTTTTTCATTTGTGGTTTCTTCTGATGTCATACATATAATGATTTCTTCCATTGTGAAAGAAAAATGTTCATTTATATTTTAAAATTGTTGACAATTTGATTTTTATTTAAAATTCTAATTGATCTGAAGTTTATTTTCCTGTGAGGATGGTAGATATAAAATTTTGCTTTTCCCAAATATACTTTAATAATAAAACAATTCATTTATTATAGATTTAATAAGTCATATATATCATGTCCTAAATAATGACATTTGCTTGGCATGATTTCAATCTTGAAATTTTCTGAGGCTTGTCTTATCACCTAACATTTGATCGATCCTGGAGAATGCTCCACGTGTGCTTGAAAGAACGTGTATTCTGTTGGTGTGGGATGGAACATCCTGTATATGTCTATTAGGTTGATGTGATTCAACATGTACATTACGTTCAGTGTTTCCCTATTGATTTTCTGTTTGGATCCATTGTGGAGGGTGGGATCCTGAAGGGCCCTGCTAGTATTGTATTGCTGTCGTATTGTATATATTTTTTCCTTTAGATCTGTTTATATTTTCTTTATACATTTAGGTGTTCAAATGCTGGGTCCATAAATATTTACAAATTTTATATCCTTTTGTTAGCCTGACCCTTTTATCACCAAATAATGAGCTTCTTTGTCTTTTGCTATAGTCTTTGGCTTAAAGTCTATATAACTACCCCTGCTTTCTTTGGCTTCTATTCACATGAGATATCTTTTTCCAACCCATTACGTTTAGTCTGTGTGTATCCTTAAAGCTAAAGCGAGTCACTTGTATAGATGTCATAAAGTTGGGTCTTTTTTCTTTTATTTTTTTAATCCATTCAGCCACTGTAAATCTTTTGATTAGAGATTTTAGTCCACTTACCTTTCAAGTAATTATTGATAGGTATGGACTTATTATTGCCATTTTGTTAGTTGATTTCTGGCTGTGTTACCATTCTGTTGGTCTAACCCGTGGTCGGCAAACTGCGGCTTGCGAGCCACATGTGGCTCTTTGGCCCCTTGAGTGTGGCTCTTCCTAAGCCTTAGGAGTACCCTCGTTAAGTTAATAACAATGTACCTACCTATATAGTTTAAGTTTAAAAAATTTGGCTCTCAAAAGAAATTTCATTCGTTGTACTGTTGATATTTGGCTCTGTTGACTAATGAGTTTGCCGACCACTGGCCTATTGGCAATGATGCTATTGTCTAGGAATGCCTGGAGGATGCATTTGAGACCATACTACTTGTGACTAGCTTCCAGAGACATTTCCCCAACTGGAGCCAGTGCTGTGGCTGATCAGCCCTTGTAGTTCTTATTATCATTGTAAGACACACATCAGTATCAACTGTCAGGTAATTACAAAAACAACAACAAAGTTGATGGCTCACAGGTTTTAAAGGGTACGTAGTATGCTTGAGATCACACAGCAAGGCCACCGTAGAAAGAGAGGGACAGACTTGGGATTTTGCCTAAATATCAAGGTAGGCCCTTTTAGGTTTTAGCTTGCCTTTTTGCCTTCCCAAAAAAAATTAAGGTTTTATTACAGGAGAGCAAGGGGATCACGGATACCGCCAATTAACAGTCGATACTATTTCCATTTACCATTAAATATTTTTCTGCAACCACACATTTGTTGACTGTATATTTTCCAGTTATGTGGACACTATCATTTAACCAACTCCCTTGTGTTGGACATCAGTTGGTTCTAAACCTTCGCGCCTATGAAGAGGGCTGTGATAACATCTCCATAGTTATACTTTTGTATATATCTAGGATGATGGTCTTAGAATAAATATCTAGGAGTGGGATTGCTGGGTGAAAGGATATGCATCATTTTAAGACTTTTTTGATGGGAATTACCAAAAATCAGGCTCTCGATCTTTGTGTGTTTATCATTTTTTGACTTGTAATTTTGCACAAAACCTCATGATTTAGGATGATGTTTCTCAAATTTCATCTACTGCATCTATTTCCACTTGCCATTAAAAGAAAAAAATTCTTGTCAGAGTTAACAGAAAGACCAGCACAGTTTGTGATACAATCCCATTGAGGCAGTGTCTAGTTTTGATTAAACATTATGAGTAAATTATTAAATCCTACAAAGAAAAGACATCTGGTTTGCCACGTACATTAACTTGGAACATAAACAAGGCTGCAGATAAGCTGGGGAATTGCTAGAGCTCTGTGGAACACACTCAATCACCACTGTAGGAAAGAAAAGATTGTTTCTTATAAGCACTAAAATAAATTCCTTGTAAATGTTATGAGCTCATTCTATGACATACTGGGATTCATTTTAAAAGCACAAACATAAACATTTTGCTTTTACACACAAACACCTACACATAGAGATGCACACACAGGCATACATAGAGAGACATTAAATTTGTCTGTGCGGTTTAATACCCCTAAAACATTTTGAAGATGTGGGGTATAAGGCTTTGCAGAAAATGTTATTACAGAGATGTATCTCTAATATGAAATTCTATTAAGATGAAATCTAAAGAGAAAAATTATTCTTTTTCTGTTCTTTGAAATCAATTTTGGTTAGGCATCCATGGCAAGAGAGAGAACTATCCCTCTTGGGGGGTAGAGATTTTGGTATGCACCAGTAGTGAAGTCAGGTGAAAGCAAATGTCAGAATCAGGAACCATCCAGAAAGATACAGATCATCATGTACATTAAATTAAGATTACAAATGCTTAATTTTCGAGCAAATTGAGGAAGCCAAGCAAAGCAAAGCAATGATCAGCTGCATAATGACTGAAATCACATCCACCATATTATATCTCAACAAGAGCTAAACAGATAAATATGTAAGCTAGTCAGATCCAGATCCAGTGGCGGCATTGTTAAGTTCTCTCTCATTCATCTTTTTCACTCCTGGTCTATTTCCTCCCATCTCCTCAGTTATTATAGTTATTTGGCTTGAAAGACCAAAAATACATTCATTGAATCAGGTGAATTTAATCTTAGAAAGAGCCTTTCTATACACAAGCATTGTTTTTTAATCTTATGAACATTATTTATATTTTGAAATTATGTTACTGCATTGTTTTGTGTACATAGCTTTTAAGAAATTACCAATAAATGTCAACTTAACAAAATTAGATATTGTCTGATGGACCAACATATATAAAACTGAAGTTTACCTGAACTTAAAAAGAAGAAAATGTAGACTGTAACCATTTAAAATAATATTCCGTTTTATGTAGGATTCAAATGTAGGCCTTTGATGATATCTCCTTTATCTTCAGTTTGGTTACCTTGACTCATTAAGTCTCTCCTGCTTCCACTGTCTGAGATCAAGCCTCACATCGTTTCAGCTCCAAGGATGGGAGGAGTGTATAGCAGTGTTTTACTGGAATATCTCCTGAGATAAACCAAAGAAGCCTGAGGTGACTGTACAAGGTTGTACAGCATATGATCTTGTTTGTATGGGAGACAGCATAAAATCAGATATTGGATAACTTATTCTTTTCTTTTGGTTTTATTAGAAAATATTTACACAGAGGTATAATGAATAAAACAGGAAACACTTGTATACACCCACCCAGTTTGATCAGTAACACTTTAGCAATACATCTGCCTCCTGCTGTAGTATATCTATATAATGGAATGGTAAGCAGCAGAAAAATAAATGAATCATAACTTATATACCAATAAGAATGAATTTTAAAAGCATGATGCTAAATTTTTCAAAATCAAGTTGCAGAAGTATTAATAGTACAGTAGCACCCTACTATAATACATATTACAAAATGCATGTTATATGCTATATAAAATGTATCATAGAATATATTGTACAATATACACATACACATTGCATGTTTACATTTCATACAAATATATTGTTATAATATACATATACCTACATAGTCTATACATCATATATTTATAGTTTAAAATATAAGAAACAAAGTACCATACAGTACTTAGGGGGACACATATAAGTAGGTAAATACAGCTTGAACAGCATGAGTTTGAACTATATGGGTCCACTAATATGCCGATTTTTCTCATTTAATATACAGTTGGTCTTTCTATTCTTGAGTTTCACATCAGCAGATTTAACCAACTGCAGATCAAAAACAGTTGGGAAACCATGAATGGCAAAGAAGAGCCAATGTAAATTATAAGCAGAGTTTTTACCTTGTTGGGGGAATTACAGAGGGGTTGGCCCTCCAATCCCTGCATTGTTCAAGGGTCAACTATAGTGAAACAAGTCATAAAAACAGTCAATCATAAAATGTGTCTCACTTGCTTAAAAATATCAGTTGGCATCCTGTTCCCTACCAGAACAAGTCCAAAGTGCTCAGCCAGGTGAGCAGGGCTTTGCTGCAGGATGTAACGGAAGCCAGGTGATCCAGGTTCTGTTCATGGATCTCTTAGTAACTAGCCCTGCTCTCAGACAAGTCACTGCAACTGAGTTTTTTTAATTGAGGAAAAATTAACATAACCTAAAATTAACTATTTTTTTAAAATATATTTTATTGATTTTTTTACAGAGAGGAAGGGAGAGAGATAGAGAGTTAGAAACATCGATGAGAGAGAAACATCGATCAGCTGCCTCCTGCACACCTCCCATTGGGGATGTGCCCGCAACCCAGGTACATGCCCTTGACCGGAATCGAACCTGGGACCTTTCAGTCTGCAGGCCGACGCTCTATCCACTGATCCAAACCGGTTTCGGCAAAATTAACTATTTTAAAGTGAATAGTTCAGTGCTATTTACTGCATTCACCACCTTGTATAACCGCCACCTCTATCTAGTTCCAAAACATTTGTTTCCCAGGGAAGAAGTCTTCACAAAGACACGTTGTTCAGGAGCCCATGCAAGGAGTCTGCCTATGACACGTCTGCCATCAAATTCATTTTTCTATAAGATTGGACCCCTAGTGTGCTCCTGAGGGTAATATTAAAAATTTTTCCATGTTTCAGATGATTCACTTTAGCTTTCATAGGTAATACTAAGAGAGTACATATTCGTCATGACTACTTCTCGCCAATGCTTTTGCAGTGTAACGAGAAAGATGAGAGCGGGCCCTGGAATAAGGTAGAACTTGGCTGCAATCCAGCTTCATTGCTTGCTAGCTTTGCAAAACTTACAAAATTAGTTATCTTCTCTGAGCTTTAGATTTATCAGCTATAAAAATGAGAGTAATTGTTGGCTAGTGTGAGGGCTAAAAAAGAGAGTGCATTTACATCATTTAGCACAGTTCTAGGCACATATTTAGGACTGAGAATCATACTTGCATCTAGGTATGTGTCCTGACCAGGAATTGAACCTGTGATCTGTGGTGCACGGGATGATACTCCTAGGAACTGAGGCACCAGGTGAGGGCTTTAAAAAAATTATTATTTAATGTAATTTACTAGCTAGTAAATAAGTTTGGTGGCTGAGTATGGAAGATCCTGGGAAACTGCCAGGAAATAGAACCAGAGCTAAGCTGTGCCCTGGTTGTATAAGTTTACTTACTAGTATTGCCTTGATTATTTACCAATCTGGTTTGAATTAGGCTCTCTGCCACTTCACATAAAAAGATTTCTACCATATATTAGAGGGTAAAGTGAAAAAGAATTTCTGACATCTGTTTTAGTTGGTTGAAAAGTTCACTCTTTCTTGATCTTATCCATTGCTTAATTTTGCTAAATTGACTGCTTTGTTTAAGGGCTATGTTGCCAAAAATAAGTGTTTCTTCCCATTATTTAATTTTCTACACGCAGTTGATAATGGTGGAAAGAAAGATCATGAAGCTTTGGCCTCCACTGTGGAGGAAAAAGTTATAAACGAGGATGCTGGAAATAAAAGATAAATTCTATTTTTTAAAAATTTATTTTTTAAAAACTATTGTCATAAGTTTCTGCCAACCCCTGCATAAAAATTTGAAAGGATGTGAAAATGCTCCCCAAAGTTAGAAAGATTGATAATAGAGTGATAAATTGGAAAAGCCGATTGGGGTTTCCTTCACAAAAATAAAATTTAAAAATTAGAATAGTATTTGTGGCTTTAGGAAACTCTAACTTGGCTATATGCTTGCTTGTGGGTTAAAAGTTTTGGTAGCTTTTGGTTAAGTCACTCCTCAGTAGCATCTTAAAATCCATTTAGATTAGAAATGACCTAAAGGATAAGCTGATAGTCCATAGAATAGATTCAACTTACTTGTGGTTCAAGGAAAAAAGGTCTCAGGATCTGAAGGTTGCTGCTTCAGCTTGGGACAAAAGGTTTACAAATGACTTTTCCCATAACTTTGTTATTATTTATAATTTTCTTAAAAATAGGTTTACTGACACTTCTTTGCATGGTATACCCACTTCTTTAAATTAAATACCTACAAGGCAGCTTAATGGGTCAAAGAGATGAACATTTTAATGTGTTGGTATATGTGGTCAAATAGCCCTCCATTTTTCTCACTCACCCGGGAGTGCTCCTGGTAATGAGGTGGCAGGCACTCTGAAGGATTTCACTCACTCAAGCATGCATTTAAACATCCACTGGTTGGAAAATAAATAAACAAGCAAACAAATAAACAAACAAGCAAGCAAGCTCTGGTCATTATGCCTCAGTAATTAGAGCATCAGCCCATACACAGAAGGGTTTCAAGTTCGATTTCTGGTCAAGGACATGTACGTAGGTTGTAGGTTTGATCTCTGCCCATGCTGGTCGGGGCGTGTTCAGGAGGCAACCAACAAATGTGTCTCTTTCACATTGATCTCTCTCTCTCTCTCTCTCTCTCTCTCTCTATCTCGCTCTCGCTCTCTCTTTCCCCTTTCCAGCCTTGAAGAAGAGGTCAAGTGGACACAGGGAGAGACGGTGGCCACCTACAGGCTGCTGGTTGAGGATTAACAAAATAATCTAAAAGTACAGTAGTCATTCTGAAAATATGACAAGCCATAACCACCAACATAAATTTAAATTATCCTGGCTTTCACTGTTGCAAGTTCCTGTTAAATCAAAAAAATAAGTACCAGTGACACTCTCAACAAAAATCTGAGCTAATACAGGGTCTCCCTTGGATATAGTTGTGCCTGAGATAATAGAGTAACAGGCTTGCTTCACTGAGCACATCACATTGGAACTGAATGGGCATAGCTCAGCAAAACAAAAGATTAAGTGTCATTATTAACAATTTTGTCAGTTTTACTGTCTAAAAATTCTTTGGATTTCTCTCCCCATCTCCCCGTAGCAAGCATTTAGTCTACATGCATGTAGGCTACTGTCTTATCTCCTGTACCATTGAGGTATATCTTGTAACTCATTCTGAATGCACTTTTGCCCTCTCAAATCTGTTTTCAATCCTGAAGCTAGAGTGATATTTTAAAAATGCAAATCTTATTGTGTCTGTCAACCATATGTTGAACTGAAACCTTTCAATGAATTCTCATTGCTCTTAAAATAAAGAAAAACATCTTTAGTGCCACCTTTAAAACTGCATACAACCTGATACCAGCATACCCCTATAACTTTGTCTTGCTCCTTGTCCATTATTGCTTTCTGCATTTCAGTCACGCAGAAATTTTTATTTCCTAAATCTGAGATATTTATTTCTATCTCAGTATATTTGCACATGCAGTTTCCTTTTCCCGATAATTGTGTTATTATTTGATTGCTCTATCTCTGCAGTAAGACTGTAAGTTCTATGAGAAGGGAGAGCAGTTTCTGTTTATTATTATATCTCAGGGTCTGAAATGACTGTTACATAGTAGATGCTCAGTGATATGTGAAGTGATTGAATGAAAGACTTCAGATAATCTGCTTCTAAAGCAAGTAATAGCAAGAGTGATATTTAATTGAAAGTTCTGTGACCAACCGTACCTATTTGTTGCTCAGAAAAAGAAAACGAAACAAGATGGCAGTACCTGTAGATTGGTGGTACCCAACCAGGAGTGATTTTACTCCCCAGGGAACATCTGGAGACATTTTTTGGTTGTCACAGCTGGGAGGTACTACTGGCATCTAGTAGATATAGGCCAAGATGCTGCTGCAACATCCTCTAACATACTGGAAAACCAAGGTTGAGCAAACCCTGCTATAAATGAAATTCTTTGAACAATAGGTTGATCCTTCTTGTTCAAGTCCTTGGTTCTGCTAAATCAATTTGTATGGTTCTCAGCATTGAGACATTAATAGAAATATACAGGGGTGATAATCAAATTATTTAACAACCAGTGTAGCAGGGATACTGACTAATGAGAATAGATGTTTGTTGTTCAGAAAAACAAAATAAAACAAGATGGCAGTACTAGCTGACTGTCAGCCCTAGTTGTATACTGTTTCCCATTTTGCAGTTTTTTTTTAATGTTAAAAAACTGAAGGCATTTACATGTGAAATAAATAGAAACTACTTTGTTAATACCAACTCACATATTAGTATAAATTAGATGGTAACAATCATTTTACTATGTTGTTTCCCATCTTGCTTGCCCAGGCTTATCTCATTGTGATTCAGTAAGTGGTTGAAACTTACCTTTCCTTTAGGCAATGTATCAATTGTTTGAAGCAGAAATTACATGCATGTTTCTGAGGCTAGACCCTTCAAATAGTGGATTCTAACCAGATTTCAAGGTTGACCTTTTTTTTAGGAGGCAGAGTATCTTGCAACTCAAGAATGTGACTATAATTGGTAAGTAGATGTAAGCAGCTAAAGAAGAGGAATATAAAAGGACAAGAAGTTGGTAATAGAGAGGTCATTTTGGTTATAGAAAAGAGGGGAAGTCACAATATTTTGAATCAATTAGAGCAGGACCGGGAGATCAAGGAAAAATGTAGAGATGCCAAAGGAATAGCACTGAACGTGAGTTCAGAATAGAGATTGTTTTAAACGCAGGCAGACTGAAGGGTATGATGCATTCAAGAGCAAAGGGTAAGAATGCCATGAGGTGGTGAGCTGAGTCATAGTGGCCCAGATTGATGAAATACGAAGGAGAAAGATGATGCCAACAGGTTAATTTTTTTTATGGCAAAATTCCCTTTGGCCAATTAGTCTGTGGCAAAAATGCTTGTGGTGAATATGTCCATAGCAAAGATGCTATAGCTCAAGACCCAGGCTACTTAGAACCAGGCTGGGTCTTAGTGGCAAAGAAAGATGAAACACATGCATAAGAGGAAACAGATGGAAGAGAGAGATGAGAAATGCATGGTAAGTCTGGCTCCAGTTAGATTTCAGTAGATTTGTTAGTTAGTTGACTCCATGGGTCTGCCTTTGCTACCCTAAGACCCAGCTGAAGTGATTGAGGTCATTGACTTAACAGAGCTCTGTTTTCTGGGCACTCAATCTTGATTGTCTCAAGGTAATTCCCCACTTACATGGAAACTGTACTGGGATAAAGGAAAGAACTTAAGGTTACACCTTAAAAATCACATCACTCTTGCCATTTATTTTTTATTTCTTATTTAGATAATACATAAGTCTATTACAAAACTCAGAGGACAAACCAGAGCAACAGAGTATGCCCACCCAGCAACTCCTGACTTCATCACCTCAGACATAACCATTTTCAACTTACCAGCTCTTTCTCTTTGTATTTAATTCTATATTTCTATTTTTGTTTATATCCCTATTTATTATTTTTTTTCTATTTTGGACATTATCTATTTACTTTTTACTTTGAAGATAAAGTTTTATCTATCTTACTCACCACCCTCTCAATTTCATTACCCCACACTTTTTAAAATTAAATTCATATTCAACATGTAATTTAGTATGAATAGGTAAATATTATTTACAGCTGAGCCAAGTCATATATTATTACAATCATGCTTCCATTCTTGCTTAATTTTTTGCATTTAACAATGATCTGATTGTATTACTTATGTAGTTTGCTTTGAATATTCAGCTTAAAAGGGCTGAATTAAAATATATACACACAAAATATAAATGCATACTATATACAAAATCCTATATAATAAAAGCCTAATATGCTAAGTGTCTAGTTGTCTGTTCAACCAATCAAAGCATAATATGCTAATGATATGCTAAGGCTGCTCAACCACTTGCTATGACGTGCACTGACCACCAGAGGGCAGATGCTCAATGCAGGAGCTGCCCGCTGGTGGTCACTGTGCTCCCACAGGGGGAGTGCTGCTCAGCCAGAAGCCAGGCTCACGGGTGGCGAGCACAGCAGTGGTGGCGGGAGCCTTTCCTGCCTCTGCGGCAGTGCTAAGGATGTTGGACATCTCCCAAAGGCTCCCCAACTGCAAGAGGGTGCAGGCCTGGCTGAGGGACCACCCAAGTGCACAAATTTTGTGCACTGGGCCTCTAGTAGATATATAAAAGAATAAAATCTTGCCATTTTTGACAAGATGCATAGACATCAAGAACATTATGCTAAGTGAAATAAGTCAGACAAAGACAAATGCCATATGAAAAATTATGTAGATATGGGTAGCTATGCATATATACTTATACATATGCTTATATATACATATATATTTATTTTAGTATATAAGACCTTTACTCTCCTTCACCCACTTAATCCACCCCCACGCTTCACCTCTATCAACCACAAATTTGTTCTCTGTATCTAAAAGCTTGGTTTGTGTTTTGTTTTAGTTTTAGATTTCACATTTATGTAGTAGAAGGCAGTGTGTACCAATTCTTCCACCACCTTGTCCCTGGAGGTATTTCTTTAATTCTTTTGAATAGGGTGTGCTGTGTCTTTGAAGGATGAATGATAACATTTCTAAGCATTTGTGTTGGAAACTGTTTACTGGAAATGAAAATGACAGTGATGTAATAGATGAGACCACCTTAATCTTGACACATAGAGATAGCTTTTTGGAAACTGAGATTTTATTACAAAATGATAATTAAATCACTTTTGTGTGCATTTCCCCCCCAATCTATGAAATGACCATGAATTGTGTCGACTTTTTCCAGGAAGTTACGGTGAAATCAGCGCAACATTTCCATCAAAAATAGACCACTGTCAAGATTAGAGCTAGAATGCTGGAGGCATTATATCTGTGCTGCTCTAATTAAATGTTTCTTGTCAGAAAAAAAAGAGACCTTATCTTTTGTTTAGAACTAATTTCATGACTGTTGTCTGGGTACCAAAGGTTTGCTGAAGACGAGACAGACAATACGGTTCTGCAGTGCCTTGTGTCTTGTAGCACTTTCAAATAGGCTCTTGTGAGCATAACTAAGGACACTTTAATGAACCTTAATTTATTTTTTATTTTTTAAAATATATTTTATTGATTTCAGAGAGAAAGGGAGAGGGAGAGAGAGATAGAAACATCAATGATGAGAAAGAATCATTGATTGGCTGCCTCCTGCACACCCTCTACGGGGATCAAGCCCACAACCCGGGCATGCGCGCTTGACCAGAATGGAACCCAGGACCCTTCAGTCTGCAGGCTGATGCTTTATCCACTGAGCCAAACCAGCTAGGGCTAAACCTTAGTTTAAAAGGCAGAATCTTCCATATGTATTTAGAATCCAATATGACTTCTCTGTTTTTACTGCTCCCAAGCAATCTGTTTTATCCAATGTGGGCTGCCTCGAGCATTCCCACACTGAAAACTTACTATTCCTGTGATTAGGTATGTTTACATTCCTCATCATGGGCCATGATTGATAATTAAAGTTAAAAAAAGGTATAAGATCTTTAATCTGATCAATCATGCTATGCAATTCACAATCCATCCATTCATCTTTAAAATAAGCTGGAAACTTAAATCCCAAACTACTTTAATTTTCAGTGTTTGAGACTATCCAAGTATTTACATTAAGTTTTTAAAAGCAGTTTACATTTAAATGTTTTAGAAAAATACTCATCTGAAACAAGTAGTGGTAACCTACACATATTAATAAAAGTACCCAGTAATTTAAGTTTGTTTAATAATTTTAAAATAATAAATAACATATACATAGTCAACATTTAGGAAGCAATATTTATTTTCAGGAGAAAATATTTACATTGTATTGTGAACAAAACAAGAAAATAAAATTATTTTAAAAACTTATGTAGAGGATTTCTATGATTCCATTTTTATACACTCATACATGAATTGATAAAACCTGAGAAAGCATATACCAAGAAGTTAACAATACTTTTCTCTGGGAGATGGAATTATGGGTGATTTTTATGCCTTTCTTCTTTTTGTTTAATTGCATTTTCTAATGTTGTCTATATAAAAACATGCACTACCTGTGTCCCAAATGTAAAAGGAAGAGAAAATTATATATAATACATACATTTTAAAGCATTGCTAATTTAACTGTACTTGCTGCTAGCAATTTCATATCATTTGGCTTGGCTCACTGAGCTTCTCAAGTGATACCAGGCTGTTTATATTAGAGAGTACTACAAATTGGATAACCAAAAATCTCCTAGAGAGAGCTCATAAAATGACATGGTTGGATGGAAACCTGAACAGATGGGCTAACTCTACCATGTGCTATATTAACCCTGCTGTTCTCAGACTTGTGGCCAATAAAGCATTGAAAAAGTACAATTCTAAAAATAAGTCCGTGAAATCGGAGATGTGTAAGCAATTGCATCTATGCTTTGGGACTTGGTGGACAGGCACTTGTTGAAATGTTTAACTCTTATTAAGATCATTTTTTAGATTACTATGAAAATACTTGAGCTTCAGAGGAGTCCTGGAAAGATGAACTCTAATGGGAGATGAGGGGATAAGCAGCCCAGTGTGTCTGCAAACAGATTGACTGGAGTCAGTATATTACATTGAAACTAGTGTAAGTGGAACCTCATTATGTGTACGATGATGATAAGGGAGAGTGGAGTTGAAATTGACTAAATAGAAGAATAGGATGGTCTCCTGATTGTCTTGCATGTTCCAATCACTGGTTGGCAATCAGTGACAAAAATACACATGATGCTGTAGAAAAAATAAATAAATATCCTTTTGTTATCTAGAGACGTCAGAGTCTAGTCTCTCTCTCTATAAAAAATGATAAAATTTATTGTTGGAATTTCAAATAAAATTATAAGTAAGAAATCTACAACTTTTGAAAATACTTCTTTTAAATAGCTATAGCTAATGGTTCATTCAATGTCAACAGAGATCTAATGGGCCCTTTAGTGGTATAGTAACAACAGGAGAAAGGCAGGTAATTCCATTTTGAGCAGAGAATGCGTTGACAGAAAGTCAGGATTCCTGTCACAAATTTGTCACTAATGAAGACTGTGACCTTGAAAAAATATTGCTTAGACTCTATGAGACTCAGTGTTCTTTAATTTTTTTTTAAATGGAGCTAAATAGATGAAATCAGAGGGTTTGCCCAATATTATGATTCTGTAACAAGCCTATATTTTATAATTAGTTACTTCAAATTGACACTGTCTAGAAGGAGTTTGTTCCACAGAATATGAAGGTTTAATAATACAATATTCATAAGCCTGTTTCTCAAAGGCATTTCACAAATTTAATATTAATCACAATAGATAGTGTGAGTTGGGAAGCTTAGGTTAGAGTCACTTGTTTGTAGAGTAATTTTAAAAATTGCCTTTCTTTTAATCACGTTTTGTGTTTAGTCATAGTTGAGGACCTGTGTGGGTCTAGGCCTGTGTGGGTCTCAAGTCCCAAACTCAGTTCTATCCAAATCACTTCTACTTTTCCCTGCCAAAAATCTGGCTATCTCCAAATGACTAACTTGACTTTGCTGCTGGTGAGAAACCAGTGAGGATTATCTGGAATTTATTTAAAGACTAACTAAATTGTTCATTTAACTCAAAATCAAAAGCATAAACACATTCACATTAGGATAAAACAATACCAGAAACTAACTTCAAGTGTTTTAGAGAAGTTGAATTGAAAACCAGTGGTTTCCAGACCATTCTTGGGAACAATTCTTAGATGACCTTTAAAACTTGTAGTAGTCTATGATCCTAATGAATTTTAAGACTGATATTTTATGACTCTAAGGTTTTATTTGGTTATTGGAAAACTGATTCCTTAAAGTAACTTCACAGGTTGATAAACCAAAACAACAAAATATGTAGTAGTAATAATATTTAATTCATCTTGTATAAGTATTAGCTATTAATAACAAATTAAATACTTGCTGTCAAGCAAGGTGAGAGAATGGAGAAATAACTATAAGAAATAAAATAATATTTTGAAAGATAATTCAAATGATTAATTCTTTTGTTATTAAAAATATTGGAGATGACATCATTGGGTTTATACAAATAGAGTTAAACTGATAGGGAAAATAAAATTACAGTTTTACTCCCAAATATTTAAGAAGGGAAACATTTCTAATATCTCTTTCTACCAACAACTGTTGTTTGCTACTCCTGATTATTAATTGTCATTTCCTGTACACTTTGTATATACTAAGAACGTTGCACACAGTTGTCAAATTCTATAATTATTTATAAACTAGAGGCTTGGTGCATGAATTTGTGCATGGTGGGGTCCTGCCAGCCTGCCTTGATTGGAGCTGATCAGGGCTGAGCCGGCCGGTGGGGAGGGGATGCAAGAGTTTGGCTAGCTGGCCCCAAGCTGATTGGGGCCGCAGCGCGCTTCAAAGTAACCCGTCGTTATGGTTGTTCCAGTTGTTCTGGTGTTCTAGTCGCTTGATATATATATATATATATCTAGAAGGGTTAGATGACTTCTTTTAGGCACACAGGTAGAAGATTCAAAGTAGAGATTTCAACTCAGTCAGGTACTGAGGCGCCTGTCTGTGCACATTGTCTATTGCCCTACCCAAGTTATGTAATAGGTTGATGGCAGAAGTGGAAACTTCCATATTCTAATTAGAGGTCATTAGAAATACTAATGCATGGGGAAAAGCAGAAACAAACTAAATTTCTACTTTTAAGAGTTTTAACAGTTTTGGTCTTGAAGAGACCTAAAATAAGACACTGAAGTGGCCCCAAATTGGTTTAGGTCCTTACTTTTCCCCTGAATGTTTTACTTCCTCTCTCCAATCCTACATCTCAATTACTCACAAGGACTTGCTCTCCCTAGCAACTGCTAAGCTCAAAAGGAACCAAGAGTTTGGATGTTACTAGGTTAATAACACAATATGTTTTACTTTACAAAATAACTGAACTCCTGCATCATTCAAAACTCCAAAGGGGAAGCCTTGGCTTCTGAGAAAGGAATATTTTGACACAGAGGAGTTTTCCCAGAATTCCTTAAATCACATCATAGAGGCCATGACTAGGGTAAGCACACCTTGACTCAGTTCTTTGTGTGCAAGGCATCCTTTTTCCATTCTTCAACACCCTTTAAATCTTGTGTGTGTGTTTTTCCCAAAGCTTAACCCCTCTACAACTTTAAAAAAAGAATTGCTGTGTGTCCTGGTTAAAAGGTATTTTCAATTGATGTATTGACCCAGGAGAAGAGGTAGATGCTTTTAACTTATACATCAATGAAACTAGGAAAATGAAAGGTTTTTCAAGGTAGACACTTTTTATATAAGTCCCTTGGGAATTAAAGGATGGTAAAAAAAAAGTCAATTTTAAAACAGAAGTTACTTGCTAAGTGATATTCCATTTTGTGTGTGTGTGTGTGTGTGTGTGTGTGTGTGTGTGTGTATGTGTATTGCATATTCATTACCCATTTATCTACAGATGGACACTTAATTACTTCCACATGTAGGTTATTGTAAATAAATTTACAGTAAAGATAAGGGCACATATATCTCCTCAAATCGCTGTTTTCATTTTCCTTATATAAATACTCAGAATAGAATTAATTATTGGATCATATAGTAGTCCTGTTTTTAATTTTTTGAGGGACTTCTATACTGTTTCACCATAGTGACTGCTCTTGCCCATGCTATAAAGGTGGAGAGGGAACATAGAAAAAGGCAATTACCAGAATGTTCCAGCAGTTCTCCACTCATTTGGCAGACACTTTAGTGTTATTAATTGAATTTCCTTCAGGTATTGTCCAGATGCCCTTTCACTGCTCCTTTATTGCTGTGTCACAGGGTGGATGAATCAGCACGTGAAGCCCTCATTGATATTCTTTACGACTGCAGGTTGTTGGGTGCCATGGGGTTACCATTGTTACTGTGTCTACATCTCTCACCTTTCACTATATGGTTCCTCTCTCTGTTGT
Organism: Myotis davidii; assembly: GCF_000327345.1. Taxonomy (NCBI): domain Eukaryota; kingdom Metazoa; phylum Chordata; class Mammalia; order Chiroptera; family Vespertilionidae; genus Myotis; species Myotis davidii. The sequence goes on from NW_006282396.1 coordinate 1,015,469, forward strand.
TTATTGTGCAGAAGCTGTTCAATCAGTCCTCAGTTCTTATTCAGAAGAACTTGTGGCATATGTGTGTGTATATTCAGTGTGTTCACAGGAGAAGATGAGTTCAGTGTCTTCCCGTGACTCCATCTTTGAGCCCTTCTCTTTGTGTATTTTTTCAATTTAGTTTTTGTTTTGAATCAATTACAAAAGTTCTTATTTTTTTCAACACTCATGTTCATGTTTCAATATATTGCCAAGATTCTAAAGTAAAAAAATATGTATCCTTAAATGCTAAACAAGGAATATCCATGGCAAATTATTGAAAACGTTTATTTGTATTATTCTATGTCTCTTTCAATCTCCCTGAATCCTGTACCTATGAGGGAGATTTTGGACAAGATGTTTGGACCCATTTGAGGATTCCCTCAAATCGAACATTTTGTTGGCTGTGAATTGGACCCCATTATGTGCTACACTGCACTTTATTTCCCACATTTGGCACTTTAAGTGATAATTCCGCCAAATAGTCACAGGGAGTCATGCTTGGTATTCTTTAAAGAGAACAAATAGATGAGCTAATTGTTTTAAATGCCTGCAATGAGATAAGTGAAGGATGCTGGAATTCATCATCTAATTACCTATTTTCCATTGCAGAGAAGAGGAAAATCCTGGCATAATTAATGTTTAGGGAATGCAGAAGTTGTCATCATAAATTAAGGTAAAACATAATAATCACATTGAGGTCTTAGTGCAGAAAATACAAATGATTTGCCAAATGGTGGAGAATTGGCTGCTTAGTTTTTTTAGCTAATTGAGTGCTGGCACCTGTGATATGATATTATCAAAGAATTAGCCTGGAATTTAGTCCTAATTTATATGAATTTTTATTTACAGAACTTTGGATGTCATTCCACTTGATGTCAAGAGAAGAATGGCTATAGAGTTCTCAGTCCACAGTTCATTTATTAAGCAGGCAGTTTACTTGCCAGAAAAGGGCAATGGTGAAGCACTATCACTAACTAAACAAGCTGTGAGGTTAGTTATTATAAAAGTATTACAGTATCCTAGCTATACACAAGGAAAGGATCCATGAGATGTACACAATCCTGAAGAACCACCTACCTTTATTTTTAGTTTATATGTTAGTACATGAATAGTCATATTGTGATCAATTCTGGAGAAAGACAAAAGTTGTTACACACCAGTGAGAAGTCTAGAAGGGAAATTTGTATAAGAAGGGAAATTTGTATATGAATGGTTTGTTCATGTTTTTCCTTTTGCTAATGGTGGTGACAAGTCTGGTGAATCAACTGGCTGATGTTAAGTAAGAGGGTTATCATTACACATTGGAACTACTCACTGTTCTTTTATCCTGGGAAGACGTCTCTATTTCCCAGCTTACCACTAAACTACAAAAGTGGAAGTACCTTTCCGTGGGCTCACCTTTACTTGCCTCTAGAGCAGTGATGGCGAACCTATGACACACGTGTCAGAGGTGACACGCGAACTCATTTTTTGGTTGATTTTTCTTTGTTAAATGACACTTAAATATATAAAATAAATATCAAAATATAAGCTTTTGTTTTACTATGGTTGCAAATATCAAAAATTTTCTATATGTGACAAGACACCAGAATTAAGTTAGGGTTTTTCAAAATGCTGACACGCTGAGCTCAAAAGGTTCGCCATCACTGCTCTAGAGTGATTGGGATGTGGCCTAGAGAGAACGTGGCCAAGGGGAAGGATTGGAGTATTTATCCGTGGTACATAGGCTTCTGTGCCAGGCCAAATGGATATTACATCTCAACGTAGACCAATACTACTTATGAAGACTCAGGGTGGGATGGTCAGTAATACAGCATCAACATTTTGATACTTCTGAGAGCTAAAGGAGTATAGGCTTTATTAATTTCCCCAAATACAGACAGCCCCAGAAAACCTGGAATGTATGATCACATTAACCAGAACATTAGATTTGTGTTTGGAGCAGTTATGAGCTATTTATTTGTCATGCACATAACTCTTTAGGATGACCTTGGGAATCTTGCAAAGGATGGGTGGTGTAGAATAGAGTCTGACCGTTTTATTGATTTCAGAGAATAAGAGAGAGAGAGAGAAACAGAAACATCAATGATGAGAGAGAATAATTGATTGGCTGCCTCCTGCACACTCCACACTGGAGATGGAGCCTGCAACTGGGCATGTGCCCTGACCTGGAATCCAACCATGACCTCCTGGTTCATAGTGCAAGAAATAAGGCAAGCCCCCAAATTCAGGGATCCTGGTAGAACACAAAACATACTCTGGAGCCAGGCAGCAAGGCAAACATCTTTACTTCTACGTAGAAGGATGCATGCACATGATCTGGAAGCACGCACACACACTGAGCAGGCGGTCTGCTTGGCTTTATAATCCCGGACTCACGTGACCTGTCCCTCATTCTTGATTGGAGCTCAGGAGCACAGTCTTTCTCAATTGGCTAATTAAAAGGGAGGGGTTGGCCTTTGCTCTTTCAAGATGGCGGTCCCCAGGGGACTGTCTAAACCAGTGATGGTGAACCTTTTGAGCTCAGCGTGTCAGCATTTTGAAAAACCCTAACTTAACTCTGGTGCCGTGTCACATATAGAAATTTTTTGATATTTGCAACCATAGTAAAACAAAGACATATTTTTGACATTTATTTTATATATTTAAATGCCATTTAACAAAGAAAAATCAACCAAAAAAATGAGTTTGCGTGTCACCTCTGGCACGTGTGTCATAGGTTAGCCATCACTGGTCTAAACTGTTCTTTGACAGAATAGATGACTTGTTTATTCTCTCAATAGGCTGATGCTCAACCACTGAGCCACACTGGCTGATCTGGATTTCGAATTTTAGAGATCTTGGTTCCAGCCATCTTTAAGTCTCCTTCCAATTGAGAAAGAAGTAATTTTGATGTATTTGGCATGCCGAGACTTGGACATGCGCGCACACACACACACACACACACACACACACACACACATACACACATGCATGCACCTACCTATTAGGAAACAGAAAGGAATGGGGGGGAGCAGAACTCAGGTGACAGAACAAGCCTCTAGTAGTTACATTCCAACCACAAATTCAACTGTAGGACTGCTCAAGTTGGTCCTATTTTGTCACCAGCATATGATATCGATGGGGATATGCTTCCTTTCTGCAGACTGAGCCAGCTCACTCAGCAACTTCTGTGGGAACATCTGGCTTTCTGTGTTCCAAAATTCTGCAAGGCAGCAAATCTCTCAAACTGTGGTGTGGCAGATGGAACCTGGTATTAGTGGGGGTTTGGATTTATTATGAGAGCTAAGGGAGGTTTATCCAGAACTTTGAATTGCAAATGAAGATGCAATTCTAATTGAAAACATCTCCTGTGAAGTGACTAGAGATTGGTAGAGGCAAAGCCTGGAAATCATTTCTAATGCTAGAACAGACTGTACATTTCTGTGGCCATTCTAATTTGACAGAGGGACTTTTTAAAAATTTTTTTGAAGGTGTGAGAAAGATATATGCTTAGGTATCCTTTCAAAGTTCAGAAACTCTGAAACTGGGAGACACAAGAAATCTGTATTGAAATATTTTAATTTTGGAGGTTCTGAAAATTTAACATTCCTGATGGAAGATAGACTTAAAAGGAAATTGCCATCTAGTAGATTACCGAGAGGTCCTTTCTAAATTAAACAAGGAAACATTTGAAGAAGTTAGGGGAGAAGACATGTTTTCCATTTACTTTGGATCTTTAATGTCTATCTTTGTAAAGTCCAAATAAGTATCACTAAAACACATTAGATTTAATTATTTTCTTAAGTTAAATAAGTTGTTGGAAAAAATGCTTTAAGGTGCATTTAATAAGTTGTAAAATTACTTTAAAAGGACAAAAATTATCAATAAGTAAGTAATGGTTTGGATTTTGGGCCAGTTTGCCTTCAGAAAAATCGTGTCCTCAGAGAAATCATTGTATGTATTATGCAATCAGAGCCATGTGGTTAAACAAGCAGAGCAGGCTCATTCTGGCTAAAGATAAATTAGAAAATAAAAATCCTAAAAAAATAAGATTAATTTAAAAAAAATTTGAAAATATGCTAGCACCTAAGTAGGATTCATATACATGTTTTACTTTAGATGAATATTTTTAAGAATTCATAAATAAAAACTTAATTTCTGAAATTTGACAAGTCACCATTGAGAGCTGGGGAAGATTGTCCCCAGCCCACCTCTAACCTTGACAAATAGGCAAAAAGTAACTAAAAGGAGATGCCATATATCTGCTATGCAATCTAATTTTTTTAAATGTTATTTTATTTTGGTAAGAACACAACATGAGATCTCACTTCACATAATTGCAAGTGCACAATACATTGTAAACTACTAGAGGCCGGGGCATGACATTCGTGCACTTGGGCGGTCCTTCAGCCCGTCCTGCACCCTCTCGCAATCCAGAAGTCCTTGGGAGATGTCCAACTGAAGGCTTATGGGGAGCGGGCCTAAGCTGGCAGTCGGACATCCTTAGTGCTGCTGCAGAGGCGGGGGAAGCTCCTGCCACTGCTGCTGTGCTCACCAGCCTTAAGCCCGGCTTCTGGCTCACTGACTACCAGGGGGCAGCTCCTTCATTGAGCATCTGCCCCCTACTGGTCAGTGCTCATCATAGCAACTGGTCATTCCGCCATTTGGTTGATTTGCATATTAGCCTTTTATTATATAGGATAGGTGCAATGTTGTACAGCAGATCCCGAGAGCTTATATATCTCACTTAACTAAAATTTATGCCCATTATTAAGTAACTCATTTCTCTCTTCTACCAGCCCCTGCCAACCACTATTCCACGCTTTGATTCTATGACTTTGAATATTTTAGATAGTTCATATATGTAGTATCATGTAATTTGTGTCTTTCTGTGACTGGATTATTTCACTAAGAATCATGTTCTCAAGGTTCATTCATGTTGCTGCTTATTGCAGAATTTCCTTCTTTTTGAAGTCCAAATGGTATTCCATTGTATGTACATGCCGCATTTTCTTAATCCATTCATCTTTTGATGGGCATTTATGTTATTTCTACATCTTGGCTAATTTGAATACTGTTTAAATAAATGTGGGAGTGCTAATATAATCTTCAAGATACTGATTTCAGTTCTTTTGGGTGTGTACCTAGAAGTGACATTGCTGGGTCATATGGTAATTTATTTTTAATTTTTATAATCTTCATACTGTTTTCATAGTGGCCATATCATTTTTCACGCTTAGTGTAAAATGGGTCCAATTTCTCCACCTCTTGCCAACAGTTATTCTTATCCTTTTTAGCACAACCATTCTAATAGGTGTGAAGTGATATCTTGTGGTTTGATTTGCATTTTCCTGATGATTGGTGATGTCTTTTGATTGAGGAATTTAATTTATTTACTCTTCAAGCAATTGATAGAGAAGGATTTACCTTTGTTATTTTGGCCGTTGTTTTCTGGTAGTTTTGTAGTTTTTTTGTCTGTGTTTTCCTCTCTGGCTATTTTTCTATTTGTTGATTTTTGTATTGACATGCTGTGAGTAAATGGAAGATTAGGTAAACCCATTGGGCTGCATTGGGTCATTGTAGTCAAAAGAACTACACAAAGTGCTGAAAAATTCTCTCCTGGGGCTCAGGAAAAATTGTTCTTTAGTTTTGCAGACTTTGAGCATTGAGAAGGTCACTTCAGGTTACTGGGTATGAGGAATAAATGGGTGAATGCTTTTCAACCTTGAGATCATTATAGTAAAGTACAGAAATAGTGACAATAATAAAAGCAATCACAGTATTAATATTTTCTCTTAGCTTTAGGAATAACTGGTATATATCAGTGCTTAAAATGTAATGATTGAGAAAATTTTTGTATAGCTAATTTTACTAATGTAAATAATGTTGGTATGCTAAGAGGAATGAAAACTATCCTATATAATAAAGAGCTAATATGCTAATTGGACCAAATAGCCAAATGACCATCCAGACCTTCTGGATGAAGCCGGGCCTGTGAAGGCTGTCTGAGGCTGTGAGGGGCTGTGAGGGGCTGTGACAGCTGTCTGAGGCTGTGAGGGGCTGTGACAGCTGTCCGAGGCTGTGAGGGGCTGTGAGGGCCGGCCAGGGCTGTGAGGGGCTGTGAGGGCTCGCCAAGGCTGCAAGGGCCAAGCCCCTTGCACGATTTCATGCATCGGGCTTCTAGTTATACTTATAAGTTTAATTGGTGACATTTAGAAGAATTATTTAAGTATTTGGGAAAGGTTTGTTTGGTAGGCTATTGAAGTGCCTGAGAAAAAAGGTTGATTATACTTACAAACGTATTTTAAAATGTTTAAAAAACCTATCTAAGTTTAAAGCCCTCTAGAAAATGATTTTCAAAATTTAGTACATTTATGAAAAGAATAAGATTTTTTTAGATGTACTTTACAGGTTAAGGAAAATGTGTTTTTAAATTTATAACTTTATGTAATTGAATTTCAATATTAAAAATCAAAAATAAAACAATATATATTTTTTTCCTGTGCATTAAAGTTAATGTCTCAATGATATCAAAGAATTTATGTTGGTAGGTGAGAGAAGAATAAACACCTTGAAAGTGTTTAAAAAAAAGACAAGATAATGATGCACTAGGTGTCTCAATGATAACTGGTAGCCAAATAAATCATGCAGACAATAAAACGGTGAGTTTAGAGAAGCGACAGCTCACGGTGGTTTGAATTGCTCTGGTAAAGCTCAATTAAAATGCATTAAATGATCTTCAGTCACATCCTAACAAATTGAGTTGAACAGACCTTTAAAATTTACAAAATGTGGTAACGATAAAGTGAAAGAGGTCACTTATCAACAATGCTTTGTTTAAACTGAGATGTTCTCTCATGTGAAAGTTTCTGAAAATGTTACCCCCCTCTTTAGTATGAAGACATCAACGTGTTTTATTGATTTATATTTGTGTATTTATTATTCCGTAAGGGTGGAAATGTGCCCCTTTAACTGAACAAGGTTTCTTGCTCAGTATTGAAAAATGACCTCATTCTTTTGTGAGTATTAGTCACATTTTAATGGGGACACAGTCAACGTTTGTACAAGAACTCCCGAATCTTCTGAAAGTGTTATCATCACACATGGGTGAATTTCAATTACCGATGGTGCTGCCAATTCAATGTTCTCGTGTTATGATCACAGATGAAGGTGAGTTTTAGATAGTCAGTGACTAGAGGCATTGAAGCAATTGATGTCAGGAGCTTTCCTTTTGTGTCTTTTCTGCTCTTAATTGTTGCTGCTCCTAATAAGCGAGGTTTGTTATTTTAAAATATGCCAAACTCTGAAAATATGAAATTATTTTCAAAGTGACTAAGTTAAGGCATGATCTTTACCTCCTCTTTAGAACATGGGGAACAGACAGCCAGGCTTGGAAGTTAACTCTCAAGGAAAGGAAACAGATGTAGCTCTTTAAAGAAGAGAAAAAGTAAGGGTTGTAAACAAAACAAAATAAACTCTTTAGTTATACAGTAGTCCCCTCTTATCTGCAGTTTCACTGTGCATGGTTTCAGCTACCTGTGGTCAACCATGGTCTGAAAATATTAAATGGAAAATTCCAGAAATAAACAATTCATACATTTAAAATTGTGGGCCCTTCTGGGTAGTGTGATAAAAGCTTGTGCTATCCTGTTCTATCCTTCCCGGGACAAGAACCTTGTGTATCCATGCTGTATACACTCCCCGCCCATTTGTTACTTAGTCGGCTTTTTGATTATCAGATTAGTTGAGAGAGAGAGAGAGAGAGAAAGAGAGAGAGAGAGAGCACATTCACATTACTTTTATTATACTGTTATAATTGTTCTAGTTTATTATTATTGTTATTAAGTCCTTAACGTGCCTAATCTATAAATTAAACTTTATCATAAGTATATGTGAATATGGAAAAACATAGTATATATAGGGTTCAGTGCCATCTGGGGTTTCAGGCAAGCACTGGGCGTCTGTGGATAAGGGGACCACTGTAAACCCTAGAAAGGCGGCTAGAGAAGCAGAATTTCTTGAGCTTGTGGACCAAAGAAGGTCATACAATCTGAGATGTTTTGCTTTTTACATTCAGGCAGCATGAGATGAAAGAAGATGCCTTTAAATGCTATTCCAAGATGGCAGAGGGAGCAGATCAAGGAAATGCTTTAGAATCATTAGATTGTTCTTAAGACCCCTCACTTTACTTACCTGGAAGGTTATTTCCTCCTCTGTAAACAAGAGATAAAGCGATCTATCTTGTTCTGTTCCTGTGTGAAGTGCTGATCACAGTGTTGATACAGGGCAGGCACTCAATAAAAGGACAGGATTTTGAATGTTAATGAGAAAAGTTAAGACCTGCTCAGACAAGTAAGAAGCCACAAAGTCTTCACCGAGATTCAGTTTCCTCATTTGTAAATCAGGTATAAAGACCCAATCCTCTGGTTGTGGTGAGAAGTTAGTCCACCATAAATATTAAATGAAGCTTTTTTTGGCCTTTTCTTCTTCTACAGAATGGCAAATCATTGTTTACTTAGTACTTTGGTATTTGCGTTTTAAATTTCTAAATTTACAAAACTTTTTAAAAGTATGTTAAGTATAGGGTGACCTCAAATATGTATATTCACACGTTGAATAATTATAAAGGCAGTGCTTATTAAAATACATTTCATTTTCAAAATTGAGTTATCAGCTGTTAAATTGTGTATACAGTTTTTTTGGGGGTACCCTGTATAATAAAACTATTTTCTAAAGAACTCGGTTTGTAATTAGTGGTCTACATTCTGTGGTAAGTTGAATTAGGGAATTGAGTGGCTCAGAAATTCAGGATATGCCTGGTGTCTGGGGGAAAACTTGAATCTGTAGAATAAAAGAATAAAGAAGCTGAGAGAAAATATAATCTACCATCAACCAACTAACAGGGTCTCCAGCCCTGGGCAAGAAGATCTGGAGGACCAAGGCGGTGGCTGGAAACTCCTGAAAAAGCCATTGGAATACCTGTTGGTTAGCAAAGCCAAGGGTAGCAGCCTAGTGTAGTAAGGGAGAACCTCTTTGACAGTTTTAGTGGCACCTACTCAGGAGTGTTTTATAAAACTTAAAGATTCTTTGGATGTAGGACATACCAGAATATACTCACATAGATGAAAGGCAGAACTGTTCATTACTTAAAATTGCAAGTGAGGGAAGGCTGCCTGGCAGGGCCACACATGCGCCTGACAGCAGGGTACCAGCAAGCTGGAGCTGCAAGGTGCAGCTTCGGAATTGCAAGCAGGAAGAGGAGAGCTAGGTTTTGTGGGATCCCTGTGGGTTGGCTGATAGGAATGCTTTCCTGAGATGTAGGACAGAGCAACTGTCTCTAGTGTTCTAGTACACAGCCCTGGGGTGATTACAGCAGGGGCATGGTGGTTGGGGTGTGGACTTAATCAGCTGTCCAAGAAGGGAATTGTCTGGACTCCAGCCATGGATTCAAATTCTGGTCAAGACAGCATTTAAAAACGTAAAACAAATAAACATAAAACACAGCAGAACGGTATGTATTACAGAAAAGTGTCAGGGAAAGCAATTTATCCTGTATTGGAGCCTGGGCTCATATCGTTTAAGGTGACCCTTCCTCGGCAGGGATTGATTGGAATCAGGCGAAGTTCATCACATAATAGTTTAATATTGGAGGAGCACAGTGATATGAGGATCTTCAAAAAAGTCTTGGTAAATAAATGGGTGCTTGGCCAGCCAGCTCTTTGCTCATGTGAACAATCTATAGTCTTAAGACATGGACTACTTGCCTAAATGATGAAACCATTTGTCTGGACACATTAGACATCTGAAACAACCTGAAACAAATAGTGAAGTTATTAATTAGTTTAAAGTCTTATTTTTCTCAGGCTAGAATTTCTTGGAAAAAATAGAAGAGTCATCTTGACACAGGTGGTCTCAGTTCTAAGTCCTGATAGGCTACATGAATTCAGATGATCTTAGTTCTGATAGGAAATAATATGACTTGGTTCTTTATACTCTCGGAATAATATATAGTATACTTAGGGAGATTTCATATTCACATAAAATAATAGCAAGTCCACAATGCAATAATATATGTGTTCATGAATGTATAGGAAAGTACACTTGAATATTCAATATTGACATGCATATTAGTATGTACATTCATATGTAACATTCCATAACTTAGAGCATAAACCTTGAAGATTTAAAATAAAAGTAGATTAGGCAATGTAGTATTGTTGAAAGAAAATTGCAATGAGCAAAAGAAAGCCCTATTTGGACCTTAACACTAAGATTATGTTTCTACTTGGACTAGGCACTGAACTTTAAGGCAAGAATTGTTTTTTTTTTCTCTGTAACCATGTGCAGTGCTGAGCACAAAATTAAAGATCAATTACTTGTTGAATCCAAGAATGAATCAGTCTTATAGTCAGAGAAGTGTTCATGGAAAAAATGGGTATTGAACTGGGCAATAAATGGAGTGAAACTGAGGAGAAAGAAGAGGTAGAGGATGTGAGTGGTTAAAAAGGGGATGATACTCTCACAAGACAATGAAATCTTAATGCTTCCCAGATCTGAGAGGAACTAACAGTAGGTCTGGTGAGGTGAAAAGGTTGCAAGAAAAGAAAGGCCTTAAAAAAACAGGATCTTACATTTGAGATGCTGACAGTGGCAGAGGCTCTTTAACTTTTCCCAGAAGTGCTTCTGATGGTAGAGGGACACAACCAGCTGTTGTAGTCCCAGGACGAAACCTGGAGAGATAATGGAAAGCCCCAAATTTCCATTCTGTTTTACCTTAAAACGGCAGGTGTTATTTATATTCCAGCTCAGAAATCATCTGTGCTAGTTTTATTGTAATAATATTTACTTCTTCCATTCCATTGAATAGAGATATAATTCCAAGAATATGGACCATGTTTTCTTGTCTGTTATTGTGCTACCCTATGCTCCATGCCCCAGGTTGTGCCAGCCCCTGTTTGAGGACCACCTGAAAAAATTTAGTAAACAAAGAATATCATGGAAACAAACAATCTGTAAGGAATACCAATCAAATACTGTAATTATTTGTAGACAGATATTTTTCAGGCAAGGCTGTGAGAAGGTGTGTAGTGATCCAATTGTGTGCTGGCAAGGATGGTGCAGGAATTGGCAAACTACAGCTTGTAGACCAAATCCTTCCAGCTATCTGTTTTTGTAAATAAAGTTTTATTGGACAGAGACATGCCCATTCACTCACATATTTTCTATGACTGTTTTTGTGCTACAATGCAGGGTTGAGTGATAAGACAAAATAGAGTGCAAAGATGAAAGTATTTCCTCTGTGGGCCATTGCAGAAGAAGGTTTTTGACCTCTATTTTAGTGTAAAGAGGTGCCAGTGGCGTTGAAGAGGAAAGCAATTAATATTAAAGGGATTGTGAGGAAATCGTTGCCCCAAACTCCAAAACAAAAATTTGCTTTGAGATTTATAGGCTGTTGTTTTTGAAGGAAGTAAGATATTTACACTTTATCTATTTCAAGGCAAATGGAGGTTTTGAAGCCTGGGCGACTGTGAAAATTGTGATGTCATTGGCAGACACAGGGCGATGGAGAGGGAACCAGGTTAGGGGAGCTCAATCTTTTACATATTGATTTTGAGGTGACAGATTAACTTTGGAAATGTCTAATGGGATGCTGGAAAATTGGATTTTAACTTGAATGTAGGATGGTGACAGAAGATTTAGATTCAAAAGTCATCAACAAAAGGTATAATCATAAGCATTGTAATTAACAGAACAGTCCATTTACTTCATGAGGGAAAGGAAAAAGGGAGGAAAAAAGGAAGAAAAAAGGAGGTGGCTGAGATTCATGCTTTGAACAAGGTAACAAGAGAACTAAATGCCTGTTTCTAACCTGGACAACCTCCAGTCTGCCATCTAACTTGTCTAGTTGTCCTTTGATTCTCTGTCCATTAAATATGAAAATAAAATGGTCAACCTTTATGAACTGTTTCAAGAAAACAGAATCAAGGTTTTGAGCCACTTGTACAGCTATAAAAAACAGGCTCTACGGGAAAAGTCTAGGGATTACGAGCATTATCCAGGAAAATCTACTATGCCGCCAATATTGTAACACTGTGGGTCAAATTATGCCTTTTGTAAATACAGAGAGCTCTATAAGATGCCTCTAACTATATCTTGATCCCAGTATTAAGAATGAAATTCTACAACATTTCCTTGGGGAAAAATGAGTGGAGTGAATATCAGAAGGGCTCACAGATTGTTAGGTTTTAGCTGTATAATTTAGTTATACAGCTAAGATATTTGCCTTTATACATGATAAATGAGTTGTCAATTATCTTTCTAATATTTTAGGAGGTATATAAATGAACTGTTTATATTGCCTTTAACTCAGAACTGGTAAAATCACGGTGGACCAAATTAACATTCATTCCTCTCCAGCAACCCTCATCCTTCTTTGTTGGGCCATGATGTAAGCAATAACCATACCTATACTCCTCCACTTTGGCAATAATCTGTTTCCTCTCAGATAACACTGATGTGATCAATTACCTAATACCAGGAAGTGGGGAAGTCAGAGCCAAGGTTGAAGACCTATGTTCAATGCTTTCATTCACTTTGTCATTAGTTATGATACTCAAGTTCTATTAAGATAAAACAACAACAACAACAAAAAACACCTGTCAGCTAATTGGGGTGGGGGGGGAGGGCATAAGCAAACACAAACCCTTCTTTCTATATGATTGTCATTAATAAACTTGCATAGCCTTGAAGGCCAATACATGAGCCTTTATGATGCTATTACAATAAGCCGTTGGTCACTGACATTTTCTTTCTTATGTTACAAAAATAAAGAGAAGTGAAGTTTTGGCGAGGGGAGAAAAAAATTATTTTAAATGGATGCAGCTCAGAAAACTCATTAAGAGAAGAGGCTTTATTATTTTTCTGCCAAGGTTGATTCTGAGAAGAAACAATGCCATTAGTGCTGTCTTAGGTAATCGATATTTACCCCGATTCTTCCAGCCATTCAGAAGGAAAATGGATTAACAGAAAATAAAACAGCAACTTCAAAATAGACCTAAATGCTGCTGGCATGCCTCTGTGGTTTTGCTGAAAGTCAGTAGAAAGGGTGCTTCACTCACATGCAGGCCAAGCGAACAGAGACACTATCTGTCTTCTCTGGACATCGTCGAGATCGGAAGCCCCACTACCAGCCATGAAATAACACAAATCCACACAAAAAAAGACGTTGCTTGGTCTATGGGGAGCCGTGTTCAGCTATGAGTAAATGGGGCCTAAAATAGTGACATAAACAAATTAGGATTTTATTTCTCTACTAGAGGCTCGGTGCACAAAATTCATTCATGGGGTGGGGGTCCCCTCAGCCCGGCCTGCACCCTCTCATAATCCAAGACCCATCGGTAGATGTCCGACTCCCATTGGGCGAGACTTAGACCTGCTGGCCCCACCCCCATCAAGCCCCACCAGCGGGGGATGCAGCATCACATCCCCAGCCAGCACCGGGTGGGGGCACAGGGTCAAGTCCCTGCCCACACGCGTGCACCTCACTGCGCACATAGTCCTGCCCACCCATGTACGCCCGCCGCACACGCAGCCTCCTGCTGGTCAGTCGTTATGGCGTGAGGGCATCATGACCATTAGCATATTGGCTCTTTATTATATAGGATGTAGTGAAATGTTTGAGTTATCAGTTTTGGCCTGGTGTGCAACTCCACAATGTCATTAGGAATAAGATCTCTGCTTCTCTTCAGCCACTGTTGCTTGCAGCTATTGTCTCATGGCCACAAGAACCACATTCTTCTCCACTCCTGCTCTGCTCTCCCCTGGCTGGCCCCAAAAGCCTGTTTCCAGGTAGGAGATCGGAAGCCCCACTACCAGCCATGAAATAACACAAATCCACACAAAAAAAGACGTTGCTTGGTCTATGGGGAGCCGTGTTCAGCTATGAGTAAATGGGGCCTAAAATAGTGACATAAACAAATCAGGATTTTATTTCTCTACTAGAGGCCCGGTGCACAAAATTCGTTCATGGGGGTGGGGGTCCCCTCAGCCCGGCCTGCACCCTCTCATAATCCAAGACCCATCCGGGAGATGTCGACTCCCATTGGGCGAGACTTAGACCTGCTGGCTCCACCCCCATCAAGCCCCACCAGCGGGGAATGCAGTATCACATCCCCAGCCAGCACCGGGTGGGGGCGCAGGGTCAAGTCCCTGCCCACACGCGTGCGCCTCACTGCGCACATAGCCCTGCCCACCCGTGTACACCTGCTGTGCCCGCAACCTCCTGTTGATCAGTTGTTATGGCGTGAGGACATCATGACCATTAGCATATTGGCTCTTTATTATATAGGATGTAGTGAAATGTTTGAGTTATCAGTTTTGGCCTGGTGTGCAACTCCACAATGTCATTAGGAATAAGATCTCTGCTTCTCTTCAGCCACTGTTGCTTGCAGCTATTGTCTCATGGCCACAAGAACCACATTCTTCTCCACTCCTGCTCTGCTTTCCCCTGGCTGGCCCCAAAAGCCTGTTTCCAGGTAGGAGAAAGGGGAAATTACGTGAGGAAAATGACCCATCCCAGCTCAGTTTGATTCCATTTTAAAACACTTTCCTATTGTTTACATCTCATTGAATAGAATTGTGATTGTGCCATGAGACAACACACAGCTGCCATG